>NC_090157.1:5000-305000 GCF_017916325.1 Leishmania martiniquensis
GGCTTGCGGTATGCTTGGCCTCACAGCAGAGGTGACGAAGAATGAGCTCCAATGCTATGCAATTTGTGCTCACGCCGCGAGCGTTCTCTCGACGTGCGAGGAGGCGTGAGCCTCTTGTACTCTTCTTGCACGTGTCCCGTAGAAAGTGTGTTTTGTAGTGAATCACTACTCAGGTGCGACAAAGAACTTTGTCGTATAAAAGAACGCAGAAAAGTAGGCATGAAGTTTTGCTTTCTCGTTAACTGCAAGACAATGATGGCGGCACACCAACTGCGCCTTGTTTTTGTTAAAGAGACTGTAGCGAGGTGCTTGACACATTTCATTGGCCGAAAAACAGAACTGTGGCACTCGGTCATCCTTTCATAGCGGCTCTGTGATGGCGCATTCACAATTCCAGAAAAGCGTCATCCGCCTCTGCATCTTCTTTCTCTTCAATTGAGTGGCTCATACGACCGCACAGGTAAATGGGAAGGTAATAAGAACACAAAAAGAAAAAATAGAAAGCGGTGATTTTATTCATATGTGCGGGTGGTGCTATGTCGTTTGTTACTTTTCCCAACCTGAAAAAAGGAATCCTTCTGATTTGATACCGAGCAGAGCGAATTTGATGATTTCGAAAATGCCCGGCGTTTGCATCGAGTGCCCTGGTTGAACACAAGGCACACACACACAGCAATACCCCGACCACCTAATAATCATGAGCAGAAATGGAAGTGCTCGGTATGCGAAAGGGAAAGGAAAACAAGGGCTCCTAATGTGCAGGAATTTCGAATTGTGTCGTCCGACAAGACTTCTTCACTTCGTCAACACCGCAGTTCACCGCTAAGGCGCCGTTTCCGGCAGACGCTCTCTCTTCTCTTGCTGAGGCAGAACATGACAGAATGAGGATTACAGCTGCATACAAGCTCACAACAATCGTGCAACAAATCAAGTTCTTAGCCCTCGGAAGCGGGCAAAGCAAGACTGAGCAAGAGGTAGATGGTCAAGACTTCATCGATATAGAGAAAGGTCGGAAACTCAGAGGGGCTAAAAAACGTGAACAGAAAAAAGAGGAGAAACGCCGCACAGCCCACACAAGAAGCGACCGCGATCAGAAAGATCATCTTAAAAGCAAAGAGGCCCAGGTTCGAAAAGGTCAGTCTTGCACGAGAGACTACCTGGGCGCTCATGCACCACATTTCTTCACCAGGCATCGTCTTGTCACAGACGCCGAAGGCAAATCAGCTGGCAGGAACCCCAGTGCTCATGAGCATGGCCCTCAAAATGCTGAGCGCCGTCCGGAATGTGTAGCGCTTTCTTGGGCAGGTGGTGGGAACAAACGCATCTGAAGAAGTTGTAGTATCGCATCTGATAGCACTTCAGTGCACAGAAATGCAGCAGAAAGCAAGACGGGGGAATTTCGGAGTGAAAGCGTCTTATTCAGCCACGCCGACAGACGTTGGGGCATGTGAACGCCTGGAGACGACACTTCAGAGGCCATGAAGGATATACTAGTCCCACTCAGTGCTGCGCGAACAGGTTCGCCACAGTTAGCTGCGAAAAAAGACGTGCGCAGGAACGAATACACGATGGTTCTGCGTTCGATGTCACCAAAGGTATCGATCGTTTTTTTGTTTTCGCACTAAAGCCCTCCTCCTACTTGCGAAGGGACACATCCCCTGTGTGAAGCTGTTTTTCTCGCTCTTCGTACTGTGGGTGTTCAGGAGCTAGCAACTCATGCTGTGTTTGAGCATCGTGTTGGTGAAGATCAGGTCGACTATAGTGCCGAGCGTGATGCCTAGAGTCGCATACAGCGCCCCGATGTTCATGCCCATTTCGCGGCGCGCCGCCCACACGTCGTTGAGGTTTGCGTGAATAGCCGTTATTCTATCGCGCTCTTCTGCGGTGAGGCCCACTTCGTCGATAAGCTGGGCGTATGGTGCAGCGCCCGCAGCGTCATTGCGCGAGCGCCTCAGCGTGCTCTCGTTGCTGACCTCCTGCTCGGCCCCCGTTATCACGGATTGCGCGCGCTCGTAGCGGAGAGTCTTCTTTTTCAGTGGCACGCCTTCGTCATCTCCGTAGCCGCTGATTTCATGGCCTTTGCCTGCCAGGTACGCTCTCAGAGCCTCGTGCTCCTCGCGCTCACGCAATTTCGTGCTCCGTTTCAGGATCAGGTAGAACACGTTGACGTACGAGGCACCTCCCATCAGTCCGATGAAGAACATCCAAATGAACAGAATGAAGGACAGGCCAACCTGTCGGCTCTTCGTACCCGACTTGATATACAGCACCTTTGCCTGCACGATCCAGCAGACGGCGTTGATGATCTGGATGATCGAGATAACCCCGACGTACGGGATCTTGACGATCAGCAAGGAGCTACGGGAAACAAGCACACCGAGCTGGTAGCAGAACTGGCACACAGCGTACGAGTTCTTCACCCAGAAGTTATCCTTCCACTCTGGCTCGCAGTAGAAGCTGAACGGCGCCATCAGCTGAGCGGCGTACTCAGCAATGTACACAACAGCAAGGTTCAAGAAGAACCAGAGCATAGTATTGTGCATGAAGATGAGGTCAGGACCTATGTTGCGCCACCACCGCCGCAACCCGTTGTGATGTGAGCAGTTGCCGCAGATCCCGTTGCAGCACGGGCCGTGAACGTCGTCGCCCTCATCGGAGCTTGATTCAGGCTTGTGTACAGCCGGTGATGGGCTCCACGACACGCCGAGAAGGTTTGTGATCATCTTGATCTCGTAGTCTTCCGTGACGCTGACAATGTCGCCGCGAGCAAGCACCTTTTCGCGCAGCATGCAGATGTGTTCATTCTCCTCTCCGGCAAGGCAGTGAATGATGACCTCCTCTTTTTTGCCGCAGGCGCGTGTCGCTACAAGCACTTTGTGCGGCGACACCATGCCAACCATAAAGCACAGCCAGTAGACGATGCAGAGAGGCGTGGAAACCAAGAAGGTCTGCTGTTCCGTCAGACCCGCACTAGTTAGGCCAATGAAGATGAGCGACGCGGCTACTCCGGAGATGCCTGTGCCGCTGCTCCATGCCCCCACAATCGAGTCCGGGTATCGCTGTATGAATGTGAGCATCACGCTTTCGCCATAGCTGGAGGCAGTGCCAACCAGGATAACGCCGAGCAGCATCACCACAAATGCCGACACGTTGTTGTGTCGTCCCATCGGCGTCGCGAAACTGACAAAGAAGATACCTAACAATGAAGAGAGAGTCATTGCTGTGATGCGCACGTTGTAGGACACATGTGTGGCAATGAACATGTTCACGATGCGGGCGAAGATGCCAAAAAAAATGTTCGCCCAGGTAATGAGGGCAACAAGTCTCTTGAGGCCGTAGCCCTCTGCAAGGCTAGCGGCTGCCGAGATAACGAGACAGTAATGGAAGTTGTTGATAAAGCCAACCAGCCAAAGGAAGACGCTGTTGCGAATGATCGTGCGCTTGAACAAGCGGTGGAGAATCACGATATCGCGCTTGTAGCGCTCACCCTCATCGATGCCACTCGTCGCGCTCGGGACGAGCGGGGTGGAGGGGTTGTCCGCTATGGCGTCCTGGGGAAACTCTTCAACGGCCGCCCTAGGGACACCCTTCCCTTCGTCGCCCGCCGAGTGCGGTTCATTCTTGCTATCAGCGCCTTGCATCGATGGAGTGTAATGGGCAAGAGCTATGAGTAGGTTCTGTGAAGGGATAGCTGCAAGTGACTCAGATGACGGAAGCTGGTGTTTGCAAGCGCATTGAAATGCAGCTTTGTGCAAGGAGTCAGCGAATCTTTAGAAGGAAAGCTGGAAAAGCACTTTGGCGTAAAGTGATTCTCAGGAAGAGGGGTTAAGGAGAACCAACAAGAAGCGGCATGCAAACAAAGTATAGACCTTAGTCCATGTGCACATTCAGCCAAAGAGCATCGTCACACCTACTGCGGCGAGCATAGCTTCTCATACTGGCAGACAGTGTGAGTCCCTCGTGTGGAACACTCGCTTTCTGCTGGCACGTAGCCCATCAGCTATATGGCACAGCCAAGCTGGTGTTTCTTCTCACATTTCACGTGTTCGGTAATGGTTCATGGAGGTGAACCTGTTATGATTTCCCCTTATATCAGCAGCGGTAAGTATAGAGAACAAAGCGAAATCCGCAGTATCTGTAATAGGTCACCTAGAGCATAACCTTGAACACTGAAGAGGCAAGAAATTCGATTTGTTACTACCCAAGTGCGAAATATATTCTTCGCCCCATCTGACCATTGAGCACCGCAGCATGGTGATTCGAGTACGAGGTGTTGCCCGAGATGAGCATTCGGGCGTAAAGCACACATTCAAGAGAAAAAGCAGCACTAGTGAAAAGAGCTAAACAGCATGAATAGATTCAATCATGCAGATACATGATTGCCCATATGCATCTGCACTCGGCAGCAACGAGACAATCTGAAAACAACAAGCTAGGTTCATCGCGAGAGGAAGCAGGTGACTTACTTCCACAACGATAGGCCGACAAGAACTGCTAGCATTGACAAGCTAAAGGGGCAATATGTTCTCTTTCTTTTCGAGGAAGTACCCCTCCTTCTGACGCCAGAAACAAGTCAGCTGCAGCAACACCAGAGCGCCCACGCATACAGCTCTCTGCGTAGAGGTGATAGATGAGAGCTGTGTGATTAGTATAGCCACGTCATTCTGAGATGCTGTCAGCGCAGTAAAAGAAAAAAGAGTACGGCTACCTCTCCATCGTCAATCCGTAGGCGCGTGCATGATCGAACGTCGCCTGCTTTTTTTTGTTCATTTGTGGAAATCGAATTCAAAAAAGAAACAAGAGAACAGCATCCGAACACGGGAGCTGAGGAACCTACGCTACATCAAAGGCAGCCCACTAGCACACAGGAAACCACAAAAAATATAACACGGTCACCAATCGACAGATGAAGAGGAAAGGAGATGATACCACAGCAACATTCATATGGTTACACAGCTGACCTTGAGCGTCCTCCATATTCGACAAGATCATAGATTGGATGGGAGCAATGCAGCGTATAGCCCATGCATTCCTCTAACATAGTGTCACTTCGCGGCTATGTGAACAAAATTTACGAGAGAGAGAGGCAAGCATACACGAAACAGCGACACTCGTAAAAAAAAAAATAATGGTTGAGAGAGAATCGTGTAGCAAAAATGCGCGCTAAAGGCGAGCTAACAGTTAAAGGCCATGCACAGCGACAGAAGATTGAAGAGAAGAAAAGCACTGCCAAGTTTGCCAAACAGCAAGATTACGGAGATTCTCTGGAACCACTGGCCAAGGTGAGTGCATATACAGCGCCGGCCTTCCTGGCGCACCACTTTTTTTTTCCACGAATGCGGCGTCGCTCAAGGAGGTTCTTTTCATCCTTAGGAAGTAAGGCGCATATGCCACAGCAAGGGTGAGGGGGAAAAAGGTTGCGTTCCTTCCGCGCAACGAGAAACAAATGTGCCTTCGACGCATCCAGGAGAGCTCTTTTTTTCCACTTTGTCGAGCGAGGATATCAACACTTTTTGCTACTGCTTCTGTCCTAGGTTGCACTGAAAGCCTGCTGCCCCTTCAGCCAACTGTGCAGCGAAACATAGAGCTCTTTGGCAAATCTGCGGTCGGCGCGCCCCTGTGAAAGAGGGGAAGAGGAGAGAAACTTCGTGCCTGAGAAAAGAAGCTCCCGATCCACTCCCCCTCTTGCTTGCCAGTTCGAGGCGGTCCAATTCTGCGCAGCATGCAGGCACCACCTCTGATGTCAAACCGATGCGCAAGAGGGCAATGAAGAGCAGATGACATGCCCACTGCACTAACGCGATCGGATAAAAAAGTCAGATCCATCTGAAAAGCTGTTTCATCAGCGTAACAGCGAGAAGCTAGACACATTGTGTCTCACATCTCACTGTAAACGGCGGCCGACTTCCTCGAGCCGAAAGTTTCAGCAAGTGCGGCCGTGCCGGGGAGCCACGAAGATGGGATGCTAGCTGCAGGGCAAGAAAACCATGAGGCACAGAAAACTTCCGCAGCCAATATTCGTAGACAGGAGCTCAGCTGCTGCAGCAAAGTTGATGAGATCGAGCATACACGTGTCTTTGTCATCCTCAAGTTCTGCCACCCGCTATCGAGTTTACACGAAAGTCGGATCGACGAAATGGAATGTTGCACATATGCCGCTCTCGAAGTTGTTCCAGGAGATCCGAGCTAACATGTAGCTTTTAAACAGAAATTTTGATGGCTCCGTGGCTTGCAAACCAATGTCCGCTACTCCCTAGCAGCGAAGCACATAGAGTCAGCCTCTCGGTTTTTGTTTTGCTATTGTGACAACGTACCAAAGGGATGACAGCAACCAGCGTACCTGACCACTTTTGAGCAAATCTAGGTAGATTGGCGGGGGCCGCTCGCAGAGGTGCACCCCCAACTAGATCTTGAATACCAGTTCGCCCGCCAGCGCTCTATGCACTAGGGGCGCAGTGATCACTGACTCAGCATCCTTCACGTCCACGTGTGCGGCGGTTTCTGTGAAAATGCTGGTGCCACACATCCTTGCCGATGGCTCGCCCTCATGGAGCGGACGGGAAAGGGGGGCCTGGTTTGTCATGACGGTGAAAGAGCTGGGCATGAAGTTTATTCGTCCAGAAGGAAGAGCTGCAAGCGACACGGCTGCAATCACATAACCCCGGTGACAGGCACAGCGTTTTCTCAGGTTTTCGCGACGGCCGCTGCTAGCCGGGGGGGGCGCGGTGGCCCCGGACGCCAGCCCCATGGCGCAGACGGGCAGGACGCCCCTGGCGCGGGGGAAGGGGACGGGGGCGAGGAGCCGGTGGCAAGCCGTTTTGGCGCGCGGCCGGGTGGCCGAGGGCATGCGGTTTAGCTAGCGGAATCTTCACCCTTGCACCCTGCATGGGGAAGGTTATGTTTTTCTCTGTCGTGCTTGAGCGGTGCGTGATGCAAGAGGAATCGCGCACGCGTAGGTGTAATAAAGAGAGAAGGCGAACGACACATCACTGTTCGCGTGGAGGCATGCGGCCTGTTGCGAGTCTACGCGTCAATGGGTCACTAAAAGCGCCAGCGCCTACGCCAACGGCGGGCAAGTCGCGCTGGGGCGGCGGTGTCAACAGGTCCTCGTTCATACTCACGTGTTCCATTGGGCATTCACACCCGACGGCCAGACCGCGCTTGCGCGTCGGCTTGCGGACGTAGTGATCGTAGAAGGATGTTGGCCCGTTAGAGACGCGATCAACGCACGCCTGCGTTTCGCTGTCGTACTGCGCTTCGTTGATGGGCTGCATGAGGTAATCGCTGTCCAGCATCGCACACACGCGGTTGTACGCGAGAAAGTTCGACGCCGTCGGTGGACTGTACAGGTTGATGCTGACGCCGACCTCTTGGCAGTCGACGACGACCACGGCGGGTGGGGGAGATTTGATGTCGGTCATGGCCTCTCCAGCGCACACCTGCGATCTGTAACACAGGGGGAGAAAGTAACCGATAAGGGCTCGATAGCCTCCGTGAGCGAGATCAGAACACTCACGCAGAAGACGAGGCAGCGACAAGGAAGCGGGGGGGAGCGTGCGGGGAACGCGAACGCGGAACCCGACCAGGGTGCTGTAGCAGAAGAGAGAGCGAAAACGTGCTGGGTGTGACATGGCGCCGCAGAGATAGAGGCGAACCCGAACATAGATCGTTGGGGAGAGGAGGTAAGGAGAATGGGGGTGAGGGGAGACATGAAGCATCGACAGCGTGCACTGGCGCCTGTGGTTATGGTTGGTGGGCTGCGAAGAAAGCTATGAACCTGCAGGTTATCGGTTTAAAAAAGCCGCCCAGCAGTGGAGGACTAGGGGGCTCAGCACGCACAAGGGCGTAAGCGCTTTAAGGCAGGCGGAAGAGACGGTGTGCTGCTGACCTCAATGCTCATTAGTGCAGTTTGGGAGGGACAGAGATGTGAAGACCCTCTCTGGAGTGCACCTTTTTCTGCGACGACGCTGGAGTTCCTTTTTTGTTTGCTGAAAGAAGAAATGACAGTGTAATCCGTTATGCGTTCAAAAGACACGAGGGCATCTGCGGGCGCTTGCGAGCCCCTGAAGAAGACGGTGTGGGGTAGTGTATCGGCTTAACGGCGGCGGCGGCGGATCATCTTCCTCTTCTTCTTGGCCTGGAAGATGATGCCATCGTGAACCTTCTCGAACCACTTCATCGCCTCCTCTTTCGTCACGCGGTGGGTGTGGCCCACGCGGCTGCACTTGCGCTTGCGGTGCGCCACACGCTCGCCACGGCGACCGAGGACGACGTAGAAGTCCATGCCGTAGATACCAGTGGAGGGGTCGTACTTGATGCCAAGGTCGATGTGCTCCTCAATGCCGAAGCCGAAGGAGCCGGTGTCGGAGAAGTTGTAGCTCTTCAGCTCAAACTCCTTTACCTTTAGGCCCTTCTCCAGGAGCTCCTCGGCCTTCTTGCCGCGGACGGTGCAGTGCACGGCGATCTTTTCGTTACGGCGGATGCCGAACGTGCGCACGGTCAGACGAGCCCTGGAGAGCACCGGGGTCTGCTCGCAGAGCTGCTCGAGCACTTTCGAGGCACGCGTGAGGCGGTCACCGCTCTCGCCAACGCAAATGTTGATGCAGAGCTTCTTCACGACAATCTCCCGCATGGGGTTCGCAGCCTTACTCTCGGCGACCATCTTTGCAGTCTTCGTTCTGATGAACTGTTCGAACGAAGCGTGGAGAAATGCGTGGGAGGTAGAAAGGGGGAGGTGGAGAGGAAGATGTGAGGTGATCGGGGTGAAGAGCACGGCACATAGCGGATGAGGAGCAGTAAGAGGGGGGCTGTAATAGATGCTAAGCGGCACTATCGTGGACGCAAAACTCCTCATGGCATGCGTGCGAGCAGGTGAGGCGAATAGGGCCAAGTCTTCCGTCGTGCGCCCCTTTTCCCCCTCCTTCACACTCAAGAGGAGCGCGACGACGCGCGCATACGGGACTGGCATGTCCTCCCCTTTTTCCCTCTGCTTTTCATATTTTTTTTGTTGTTGCAAAAATGACCCATTCTGCTTGTGTCTGTGTGTGTGCGTGGCCGAGTTCCACCCACGCTTTTCAGCGACTAGGCTCCACCGTGAATTCTATCACGGACACAAACGGCGAAAAGGTTACCCTCTTTTCTCGCTTCTTGACCGACACCCTTTCTGGGCGACACGGGACTGCGCACCAGAAATGCCCCGCGCATTGCTTCGAGGCGTACGCAGAAAAGCGCGGTGAACGGCGCTGTTGCCGTCGCGCGCGGTGTTGGTGCCGGCGGCCACGGGAAAGTGACGCCGATGGCGAAGCTGACGCAGCTGCCTCGAGCAAGTTCGCCCACAACACCGCTACGGGAGACAGATGAGACATTGTGAGAGGCTAGCACAGCGCATGCTCACCTTCGCGAACCTATCGTGCGGGAGGGGGGAGAGAAAGAAAGCGAGGAAGAGGGCAGTAGAGGAAACCAAAGGGGAGAGGGAGTGCGGTAGGCACGGGCTTCGTATGAGCGCGCCATATGCACGACGACGACGACTCGCCTTCACGTAGCAAACAGCATCTCAAGTCAAGTGATGCTGCCGCGTCTGCTGGACAGACCACTTCACACCGCGTGTTCGGTGGTAGCAACGTGCCCTGGCGTCTTAAAATGCTCTTTTGTCTAGGCCGGCTTGGATGTGCTTGTGGATGAGGATGGCGCACGTGCTGCATGCTGTGGGTGAGTGGTTCCGCAATCGCAACCAATGCATTGAGCGTGAAGGAGGGATGGAGACGAGGCCGAGGCGGCGCGCGCGCGCCTTATCTGCAAACAACCCCGCAGCCAGTCTCTCTTTACGCCGCTTTTCTCTGCGCGGAGCTATGCCGCACCGGGCGGCACAAATCGAAAGCGAGATGCCCAGTACAGCTTGTTGGCGTACAAGGAAGGATCTTCGGCGGGGTCGATGTAGGGGTATGTGAACTCGGTGCCTCCCATCACGTCTCTCGTTGCCCGAATCACGACGCAGAAGGCGTCGGCCTTCAGGTGTGTGTCCATGATGTTCAGGCGACTATGCCGTCGCAGCAAGGGACCCAGACGCTGCGTCGATTCCACGTACACCGTCACGTTGGGTTCGGTGATGCCATGATTGATGAGATCCACAACGGGTACCAAGGATGGTCCGCCAAACACCTCCTCGCCGCCTGGAACGTCAACGCAGCGACTGGCGCATGCTCGGTGAGCTCGCACAAGGTCAGACATGGGCACGCGGATATGCCAGTGGCTCAGGTCTTCGTGCATCTGCGCTATCAACATGGTGTTCAAGGCATCGATCTTGTTCATGTGCTCCGTCAGCTGCGGCCCTAAAGCAGCCGCAAGGGAAGCGTTGTCCCCTTCATCGAGCTGCATTTGGCGCAAGTACGCCTCGAGAGGGCTGCGCGGCTGCATGGCGAGGGCTGTGAATGCCGTCGTTAGTGCCGCCTCCTTTGAGTACGACACCTTCACACCGCTCTCTTCCAGGGTGTAGGTGCTCAGAGCGGCAGCAAGTCGTTGACCCCACGGTGACGCGAGGGCTATGATAGGTGAGGTGCACACGAAGTACGGCACCAGCGCGAGCACCTCGCCCTCTCGGACAGTGTCCGCTGCTTTACACACCAGCCCACGGCAGCCCTTCGCCGCCACGTACTGCTGCTCCACGCACGGTGCCACCATTATGTTGAGGCGAGCACTCACCTGCCTCCACATTTGCTTCCTCTTGGTAGTGCGGAGGCTTATGGGGGCAGGAGGAGAGGGGTGGGGGAAGGGGAGATTCACAGCAGCGTCGCGAGACGGTTTACCCCCAACGCCCTCCCCCTCACTTCCACAACGAGCGGGATGACAGAGGGGGCGGTGACGACAACGAGTGGAGCGGGAGGCAGTCACGTGCGAGATGTACCCACTGAGATGCACTTCAACTGCAGTGGAGGGCAGAGACGCCCTCAGGCTTCCCTCCTCACCGGCGGGAGACGCCAAGAAGAAAACACACGCGACGGCGTCCCTGACACGGGGGAAATCAAAGTTTGGGTGACAGCACGCAGTCATGAGCGACTTTGCCTTCGCTTCCGTTTCCCCAGTGCGTGCAACGCAACTATGATACACAGCTATAGAAGGGATGGTAGTGGTGGTGGTGACCACATATGTGTGAGCCGACGCACGTACCCTCCCCAAGCAACGCCGTCTTTTAGGATGCAGAGACACAAGGACTCGGCCATTTGCAGCAGGGATGGCGAGGAGGAAAAGAGAATACCCCTCCCTTTTCTTTCCACACAGGCACTCCAGCCAACACCGCGCATGCTCCCGAGAGGGAGGAAGGCGCGCATCCCTTTGATACGGTCTTACCGACCCTTCACCTCTCACAGCGGAGGCCGCTGCTCGCTCTCTTGAGCGGAAAACGCAGAGCGCAGCTTGTCAGAGCGTTCTCGCTGGCGTTGCTCGACCGATTCGAACTTCTTCAAAAGCGCCTCCTTCGCCATGTCGGAGCTGGATGCAATATGCTCCGTTGCTCGGCGATCACGGATCTCGCCGCGATCACCGCCATCAAGCGCACTCAACCGGTACCGTTGTGCCATCTCGCGCTCTTTCTCACGATGCATGCGCTCCAGCTCGCGCTCCTGCTGCATGTGCGCATTTGAAAGCTGCTGCAGTCGCTCCATAAAGTTTTCAGAGAGCTTCTCCCGCTCCGCGGCTACTTGATCTGCCATGCGCTTGAGCGCGGCGTCGTGAGCCGCCCGCAATTCTGCCTCTCTTGCTTGTAGCCGCCTCTGCACATCAGCTTCCTGTTGCGCCTGCGCTGCGCGCATGGCTGCTTCCCGCTCACGCAAGTCGCGCTCGCGGCGTGCAATGCCGTCGAGAAGCGCCTCCTCGCGTGCGCGGAAGCGCTGCTCCATCGCACCTGCTTCTTCGAGCTGCTGCGCTCGCACGAGCTCTTTGTCACGCTCAAGCTGCTCCTTGCGCTCTCGTAGCTCCGTGTCCATCGCAGCCTTCCGCTGCTGCCCGAGGCGGACCAGCTCGTCATACTCGTGACGCAGCCTCGTCGCTGTTTCTTGCCAACTAGCCTTGAGCTGCTCCTCACGTTTCGCGACGGTCTCCAGCATGCTTTCCTGAAGAGACGCCACATGGCCAGCGAACTCATCTCGCGCCTCCGCGGCGCGCTTGTCGTAAATGGCGATGAGGTCGTTGCGGTAAGACTCAAAGTTGCTGTACTGCTGCATGAGGGCCTCGTTCTTTTCCTGCTCACACGCGGACACTGTCTGCCGCATCGATCGTACAACCTCATCGGCAAACTGCACAGCCGCCTGTAATTCGCTAATGTGAACCTCATGCACCTTGCAGGTCTGCTGAAGCTTGTTGCGCTCCTCAACCGTTTGCGCATGAGCCAGTCTGAGCTCCGAAAGTTGCACTCTGGTACTCTGAAGCTCACTCTCTAAGGCTACAATGCGCTCTACTTGGTGTGCGACGACCTCCTTCATGCCGGCTTCGCTTTGCCGGAGCTGCGCGCACTCGCGCGTCAGGCTATCCAGCCGTTGCTGCAGCTGCAGGGAAAGCACACGCTGACTCTCCTGGTAAGCGGCGATTTCTTTCTGGTGGGCGGCAACGTCGGCGTTCTGGCGTGCAGCGACCTCGCTCATATCGCGGAAGACCGCCTCGCTTGCCTGCGCAAGGCGCTGAAACGTGCTCCAACGCTCCTCCATACTAGGCACTGTCTTTGTTGGACTACCGCCCTCTTCTTGGGTGCTGCCGGCCGAGGTCAGCACCGGCGGCCCGATCCACCTCGGGAGCCTTGAAACTTGCGAGACAAGGCGCCCACCTTCTTCCTTGGTGGCACCTAGCGAGGTGGCATGCTCCCGCTGCGGCGAGTGGAGGGCTCTCGCATTGGATGTTGGCGCGGGTGAGACTGAGGATGCGCTTGGCTGTGTGTCTACCGGTTTCCAGGGCACTGTCGAAGGCCGCCACACCTTGACTTCAGGCGCCGTCTGTGGCGTGTTTGGTTGGAGCACTGAGTCCACTGCCGGTGTCGAGAACATGCGTGGAGAGGGAATAGCCATGCACGGATATCTAGAGGGCAGGATGCGCGTGTGCCACCGACGTTAGATGCGGAGAAGGAAGAGATGAGCCATGGACCAGGCACGGGCGGGGGCGGGGTGAACGGCTGCAGGAGCAAAGCTCCACCTCGCACACACCCCAAAAGGTGAACGCATGGGAGCCTTGAGGAATAGCGCCAAAGGCGTAAGTGCGGAGCCGCCATGGGACACAACGCCGTACGCGTAAAGAGGGTAGGACAGGCTCGTATGCCCGCTCCACTGCACCGGCGCGTTCTCCAATGGGAGAGGCGGATGGGGCACGCAGGCGACGCGGCTGCTGACGAGTATGCTAAGCCAAGTCATCGGCGCCAGAGTGCTCGACCGACTCTCTCGGAAGTCGCGTGTGCGAAGTGATGCTGTGCGGAAAAGAACAAACTCACACATCGCTGCTTCCCTTTTGCGCTTCCCTGTTGCCGCCCGCGATGCTGAGGACTGCGGTGCTTTGGGCCCAGTGTGTGCTACTGGCATTGCAGCATTCCATCACCTGGAAAGGTCGCGGCCTCCCTCCGCCTCTCGGTCCGCAACACCACCGAATGGCCCACAAACGCATCAGATGTTAAGAGGCGGTTGGCAACAAAATGAATAAAAATGATGGGAGGGCGAAAGTCGTCGAGGGGTCAAAGAGCAGCGAAGAGAGGGCATCGCCACCGCCGACAGACAGACACAGAGAGAGAGAAGGGGGAGGGGTATGGGGAGAAGAAGAGATACGATGCGCATTACCCGCGACAAAGGAAAATTGAGAACATCGCATACAACGAACAGGGCAGCGACAGAGGTGCCATAGGCCTGAGCTTATTCCTGCACTTAATCACAGCCGCACCTAAAAAAAAGAGCGAATAAAGCGAACACACACGGCCATCACGAACTTCGCCACCCTCAGCACCCGAGAGAGCAGAAAGGCTGGGCCCGTACGCTTCGTCGATCCGCTACACACCTTCACCAGCCTTCGAAGTTAAACGACAAAAAGGTATAATGGGCCGGTGAAGAGCGCAGAGAGCCGCACACAGGCATGCACATTCGAAGAAAAAGGAATTCTCTGTCACACTACCGACCAAAACATTGACACACACACACACAGACACACGCACGGCGGAAGAAGACGGTACATGCGGCTGGGCCGTGGCATCCTTCTTATCCTCGCGCACTCGCGCACGCCTTTTGGTGTCCTCCAGTGCCTCGTGCCCATCTCTGTCACCCCCTTCAGTGCTCTGAAGCACGTGTGTGCAGACTATCCTACGAGTCAGCGCGCGCGACAGTGAAGGTGCGCTGACCATTGCCCGCCTCCAGCTTCTTTACAGCCTCCTCCACACGCTTCTGCGTCGTAAAGGTGATAAGAAAGGACGGCGTGCCATCCTTTCCAACCTCCGGTGGGGCAATCACGAATCGCCCGGCCAAGTCGCTCAAGAGCGTCATCAGCATGATTTCGTTCACTTGGGGGCCCGTGACGACGAGGCACAGCTTCCCTTTGAGCGATGGCTTCGCACGTTGCATGAGAAACTGCAGCGGATCCATGTGCGAGTCCCGCACAGCCTCGCTGAGGAGCACAGGTGGCGCAGCGGTGGCGCCTGTCTTGGTCAGAAGGCATGAGCGGTACGGCTCTGAGTCAACGGATTCAGAATGCACATGAAAGTACTTGGCGAGTGAGTGCACCAGCGCGCGGGTGCCCGAGTTGGCGGGAGGAAGCGAGACGACCGATTCCTTTCCTTCGACGAAGTTCAGAAGCTGGCGTTCCGCCCGCTGCACGGCGCTCGAGTCCTGCTTAGCGGCTTCCCATAGTGTAAGAGAATACAGAAACCTCTCGTTCTTTGTCTTGCTGAGCGACGTGAGCACGTCGAGGCGACGCGTGAAGAGGCAGTCGTCGTCACACGGGACAACCACCGAGAACTTGTTGGGCCCCTCTACCTTCCGCTTCCCAACTTTGGCGCACGGGAGACTGCGTGTGACACGACCGCAGTTACATGTGCACCTCAGATACACAGAGCACGGCGGGCATGGTGAGGCGCCGTGGCATGGCTTGGCGCAGCGGTGCCCACATTCCTCGTGCAGCCGATCGCACTGCTGGTGGCACGGATTGGCCTCCTCAACGCACAGCCCGCTGTGACACACACGATCGCAAAAGTGTCCACAGGGCAGCTCTATCCCACAGGTTTGCTCACACACCACATCCGTAACGCCACACGGTAGCATCACCGACGTGTTGTGTCTGGGACAGCGGCGGCTCACGAGTGTCTGGCAAGGGATACACGGCCCAAAGTGGCAGGTATGGTTTACCGGGTGTCCGCATGGACGTGGAATGCGACACGCTCGTTTGCACGTGGGCGGCTGTGTGCCGCACTGCTGCGGCGGCCGCAGCACCTCCGCCCCGCAGTAGCACGTGAGCGTTTCCGTCACGACGTGCACGCACGACGGGCACTGCGTGGAGGCGTGGCAGAGGTCTTTGCACGCGTGTCCACATGGAAGCGGACGGCCGCACACCTGAAGACACGTGTGCGAATCTGCTTGCGTCTTGTTTCGATCTGGACAGCAGACCACCTTGCACTTGTGCCGCCCACACGAGAGCTTTGTGCCGCATTCATACGTGCAGGTGAAGTTCTGCGCCTCTGCACATGACAACCGCTTGCGTACCTTTCGACAATGACACGACGTGTCCACGCGCAACGTGCACGGCGGACAGGCGCCTGAGTGGCACGTCAGTTGGCACCGATGCTGCCCACATGAAAGAGTCTTGTCGCATACGCGCCCACAAAGCGGAATGGGGTCGGTACATGCGTGACGCACCGTCTTTAGCTCGGAAGCGCCACAGGGGCAGGTGTGAACGTTGGCTGGGTCTGACGGGCACGGTGGGCACTCACCGTCGTGGCACAGTAATGTGCACGTATGCTCACCGCATCGCAATGGCTTACCGCACACGCTCCTGCACGCAAACGATGCCTCCTTGGTGCAGGGGTGCTGCTGTTTTGTTTTACCGCAGTAACAGGTGAGCGTCGTCGTTTCGGAGCAAGGTAGACACGGCCCTGTGTGGCAGGGTCGGAGGCAGATATGCGTGCCGCACAACAGGGGCCGCTTGCACAGATTGTCGCAAGTCGTCTGTGGGTCGCGCTGCCCGCAAGGATAGGTATAGGTTGTGGCTCCGCATGGACACGGCAGGGGCCCTACTAGCAGCCCACATCGTGAGCAAGGGCCGGGATGGCACTGTGCAGGGCACCTGTGCGTGCAAAACGGCCTTAAGCGTCCGCAGAGGCGACCGCAGGAGTGAGGCGTCACGAGCGGGTCGTACTTCGGCTTCGACACCTTCCCACAGAAGCAGAGGTCTGTCAGTGGCTTCTGTTGCACGTGACGGCATTGCGGACAAGAGAAGACAACGGTATCTCGGTCCACTTGCGCCCAGCGCCGAATGCATGCAAAGTGGTAGATTTGAAAGCACTCTTGACAAGACCAAATGGGCTGCTGCTGCTTAACTGGCTCCAAGCAGCTGGGGCACTCGTAAACTTCCCGCCGCAGCTCATCCGCAACGCGCGCGCTGCACTCGTCTGCGACGTCGGCGTCTGCCATGGCGGAAAAGAAGCCGACGAAGCGATAGCGGTCACCACCCTCAACGGCAAAGCAAAAAAAAAAAGACACGACGATCAAACACAGCGTGTCCTGCGGCGCGCGTTTGCCCCCTTTTCACGCTCTCTGTGGTGAGCCGCAGAGCAGAGGCGGGAGGGCACCCGCGCTCAGCAAACGGCGTTGCTGACTTGCCACGCTCGAAAACACGTCGATTGGGCAGTGCGTGTGTGTGTGTCTGTGTGTGTATGGAGAAGTAGAGAGGGCGTGGCGGAGTGGCTGTTTGCGTGCGTGGTTCTCAGGTGCGGCGGGCGCGATGAGTGCTATGCTGTGAGTTTATGAGGGGCAACGGGTTTTTTTTTCGGGGGTGGGAGGGAGGTGAAGAGGCCAGGCGTTGGAGACCTGCGAGTGGCAAAGGAGCCCGAGAGATCGAGCGGGCGCTCGTGATAACAGAGAGTCGCGCGTGTGGGCGCACGCAGTTTCAGCTGTCGGTCACGGTGACAGGCGCTTTGCCTTCACCAGAGCACCGTCGCTTACAAGACGGAAGGCAAGTGGTGCGGAAGAGAGGAAAGAGGTACACACCATCACCTCCCGGACAGCATGTGCGACCAGCGAGTGACATACACTGTTCCTACCTCATACCGCACGGGACTGAAAGAGCAGGGGGAGAAAAAGAAGTGCTTACCGGAAAGGTCACCGTTGGCGCAGGGTAGTGGCGGTGTGCCAACAAGTGCATAGGGCTCACGTACGATGAATGCGCAGTTGTCTTCATGCGTCCCATTCTTCGTCCTCCTCATCACGCCGTCGCCTAAGCGCGCGCATCATGAGGCGCTTTCCTTCGGTGGTTGCCGCCGTGTTGATGCTAAATGCCGCTGTATCCCGCGTTAGGGGTTCCCCCGTGGCCTGCGGCACGGGCACCTCTTTCGCTGTTGACGCGGTAGGGAAACTACCGTCTCTTCCAGCCGGCGTAAACGAGTCGACCCGGTAGTGCGAAGAGAGAAATGGTGTACGAAAAAGGTGTTGCAGTCGGGCTGCTTTCTTGTGCCCGAGCCCCGCAATGCTCTCCAACTCGGACGCTTCACTCATCAGTAAATCTGCCATGCTGGCCTTTCGATTGGCAATGCGCACCACGTCGTTGCGCGTGACCACCTGCGGCGTCTGCGTGAGGGCATCAATGAGCACCGGCAACGGCGCGTCTCCGATCAGCGGGCGAGCCGCCCCGCTGAACTCAAGAGACCTCACAGCGGACGTTGCCAGACTCGCCAGGTACTGCACCGCGTCATCAACCGACCACACGAGGACGAGTCCACACTGCTGTGCCACACCGCACTGTAGATTCAGCCACGTGAGTGTCTCCAGAGAGACCTCCACAATAGTGTCCATTCGAACCATTAGAATGACGGGCTGTCTCCCGCACCGCCGGCGCGCTTCTTGGACGCGGAGCAACAGTGACGGTTGATCCCGCTGCACTTCTGCGCTGTTCACGTCGTAGTACAGCACCGAGGACGAGCCGCTGGAGAAGTCACAGTGCTTCAGCGCCTCGCTCACCTCCACACGCACTCCACGAAACTGCCGTAAGGCCTGAGCGACTTCGTGGTGCACACAATGAGAACCCACAGTAACCACGTGCGTGCTCATGAGCCTGAACTGCCGCACGAGGCGTAGAGCGTCACGGGATACCAAAGCAGAGAAACCGAGAGGCCACGCAGTAAGGGAAGAGAGTGGGCAGTGAATGCAGGCGTGTACGTGCCGCACATGCTGCGGCTGCGCGGCAGTGTAAGCCGGTGGCTTGGCCCGCGCCCGTACCAATGCAGGCCAGTGAGCAACAGTTCCACAAACGGCGCGTCTTATCAGTCCTATACATGCCGAGTTCGCATTCGGAGATAAAAGGGGACACGAAGAGTGAGGAGAGGGTGAAGAAGAGGTGATGCGCGTGTGTGTGTGTGCAGGGGGGGGGGGGAGGACAGTTATGCTCGAAGAAAGGGCGCATGCATACACGTGGCAAGTCTGGAAAAAAAAGGCACAGGCAAGCACGCTAGACCTCTTGGCTGTTTCGTTTCGTAGAGGCAGCGGCGCCGGCATTGCAGCAACGCTTTTGTTCGGCTCGTCTTGGTCTCCCCCTTTGCGAAGCAGCTCTCTTCTCGCTGCATGGGATGGACCTGGAACCTCCTGCCCCACTCTCTCTGGGATGTGTGGTGCGGTGAAATGACAATGAGGGTCTGCGTGTGCCCTCTTGTGGCCCCGTTTTTCACTCCACTCCCCTCACACGCTCAATGCGCGCGCATATGTGTGGCAGAAACTGCAGATGCAGCGATGCAGAGCACTCCACAAGACAACACGGGAGTGGAGCTGCTGAGTGCGCAAAGGCCTGGACCGCACCCACAGCACGTCTCGTCGAGGCACCTGGATAGAGATGAGTTTACAGTGGTGCGTATTGCAAGACTGAGGGCCTGACAAACACGAGGTGGGGACATGTTATTTTCCGGTGCTGACGCTGATTCCACTATACCAAATGCGCTAACTGCCGCTCTACCTGAGCCGATCACAGGCCCGTCACGCGTGGTCCAGCGTAGGTGTACAAGCTTATTTCACTATAGCTGCCCCAGCGATCTGAGAGCGCCTTTCGCCTAACACCGTCAGCGATGATGTCCGTCGCCAGATGTGCCATCCACTCTGGCGACGATCGTTCCCCACACCGGCAGATAGGCCGAGGGTCGCGTGCGAGACGCTCGACTTCTGTTGACGTTTGGACTATCACATGAATGGCGCAGATGTGCTTGCTGGCAGAGGCCTGTCTAACGCGGCGCACTCCAGGACTTGACCACCGACATCGGCAGCGACACGTCGCCCTCACCTCTACGCGTCGTCGCTGTCTAAGGCCGCCGCCACGAGAGTCGGGGACTAGACCCTTAAATATCACTCGCTGAGGCGTCCCCTGCATCATCGCAGGGTCGGGAGAGAGAGAGAGTGGACGCCCAACTAACGTCACATTATCTTTTTCTGGTGTGTCAGTAGCCTCAAGGACGGCGCGACAGTTTGCCCATCCTTTGTATCCCCGAAGCACCTCCCTTTGAAAAAGAAAGGAGCAATGGGGATAGTGAAACGGATAAGGGTAGCGCAAGGGCACACAAGCGCAACAGCGTTCGAAACGAGTTCGCAAGTCCACACACACTCACAAACGCGCTTACGCATACACATCAGAACCTGCGGAGTTTGTAAAAGTGAAAAAATCTTGATTTCCTCTGCGTGTATGTTCGAGGGTGGGTGGAGGGAGGAATAAGCCGTGTAGTTAAATATTAAAGAGTTATCGTACCAGCACCACAACACCTTCGATGTGTGTTGCCTCCCCGTTCCCAAACCCCACGAAGCCACGCGTGAAGGAGCGCTGTAGGCCAACGGGTGAGACAAATGTCATGGGCGCAAAAAGCACTGCGGCAGAATCAGGTAATCCAGTCACCACACGCCCGCCCGGAGACGCGAAATAGAGGAAGAAAAATCGAGTAAGCAGACAAGTCGCACGCGGTGGATGCGAGGGGATGGAGGAGCGAGGCAATTTCGGGTGGTGAGCAAAGCGAGCGAGAGAGAGAGAGAGCGCAGTGCCCATCGAATAACGTACAAGAGACCACACTTACACACATACTCACACACAGATGCACCAACAGCTGCGCAGTCACACAGTCAGACCAAGACGCACAGGAGCACTTGTAGACCAGCACTACTGACACCCCTTCTATCCCCCCTACATTTCACCTCCTGGTACGGTTGACCAACAAGCGAACTCCAACTATTGCGCCGCGCAGCCGGACTGTGGGCCCTCGTTCTCCTCTTCTGCCTCTTCGTCTTTCTTGATCTCTGCCTCCAAGATGGATAAGTCCTCCTGAGTCACGTAGCACACCTCGCCGGCATCCTCGTGCGCAGCCACGTCCACACTCTTTGGTGGTGGCAGTGCTTCGCGCAGCAGCCGCAGCTGCTCCGCCTCGATGTGATCGGGGTAGTCGACCATGAACTCAATGACCAAGTTGCCAAACTTGTTGGCCTGCTTATACACCGGCATACCCTCGCCTGTGACGCACTTGACATCGCCAGGCTTTGTTATAGTTCCACGCGCCTGCCGCACTACTAGTTCGCGACCGTCAAGGTGGGTGAACTTGAACTGAAAACCGCAGAGTGCCTCCGCAAGGGAGAGGTGGTGCTGCATGTGCAGGTCACAATCGTCGCGGGTAAAGGTATCGTGCTTCACCTGCTGCAGTACCACGACAAAGTCGCCGGCGCGCTCCACCCCCAGCTCTTCGTCGGCCATCCGCGGAAACGTAATTCGCTGACGGTGCGCCATGCCCTTCTCCACGACCACCTGCAGCGCCGCGTCCACCTCTACCGTCTTGCTGCCTGAGCAGCGGCCGCAGCGGTCGCGCGAGTCTATGTGCTCGCCGGAGCCCTGGCACACGTCGCACACCATCTGCATCTGCTGCACCATCATTCCCATCTGTCGCACTACCACACGCGAGCCGCTGCCACGACACACGGGGCACATGTTGCTGCCCCGTGAAAAGCTTTTCCTCTTGGCGCCACTACCTTTACAATCAGGGCATAATACGGTACGCTTGCGTTCTATCTCCACCCTTTTGCCATTGTAAAGGTCTTCGAGGGTGACAGGGAGGGCGTACGCGGTGTCGCGTCCGCGTCGACTGCGTTGTGCTCGCCCACGGAAGCCAGGACCGCCCATCCCGCCATTGAGCATGGCGTTCAGCATGTCATCCATGCCTACTCCAAACATGGTGCCACTACGTTTTAAGGAAGGCGAAGGGAATATGCTCAACAGAGGGGAGAGGCCGAAGTGCGGGAAGAAGAAAGGTGAAGGCGGAAGCTGAAGTAAAGATAAATTCAAGCCAACGGGTGAAGCAGCAACGAAAAAAAAAAACAAATAAGCGCCGGTGAGGGAGAAGGGTGCGGCCACGGTGAAACGGCACCAAAGTACGTCACCACCAAAGCAAGAGGAAAGCGGGAAAGGGGAGGGGGAAGAGTGGGCTGATGGAAATGGCGGAGAAGAGAACAACGGCGGAGTTCTAATGTCGCGCATCACACAGTGGAGACGGTACAGCCGGCCTCAGCCACGTGGACAGCGGCGACAAAATGGGCGTTGATGCCTCGGTTGAAGAGAGGGTGCATGTAGACACACACACACACGTGCAGAACGAGAAGGTTGCACGCTCAGTCATTCCTCTCTGTTTTGTACTCGATAGTGTTTTCAGTGAACGATGCGTTCTCGCCTTCACCTTTGCGCTGTGAGAAAGAGGGTAGCTTCACTTTGGCCGCTCCGCCCTCCGGTTCCGTCGCTCTCGACTGACTGAGCGATGAGAAGTGGAGGAAAAGCGGCCGAGAAACCACGCCGTTTGCACGGCAGCGCTGCAACACATTGGGCGAGCCGCTCCGCTCCTTCGCTCCGCACGCTTATGTTCTTTTCCCTCAGCCCGTTAGCATTGGCGCTGATGCGTTAGTCTTCTCAAACACAAAGAGCCGATAGAGCCCTACGGCCGCTCGCTCGCTTGGTGAGAGCGTAGAGTCAACGACGTTGCCGTTGCTGTCACGTTTGCGGTGCTGCTCCAGCGTCATTGCCTTGCCATGCTCTGTGTCCTTGTGATGGTCGTAGTAGTGGATGAAATCGTCCTCGAGCACGAGCCTGAGCCGGTGCTCCCCGCAGAGTTCTACAAAAGCACCCCACGGCACCACGTACTCCGTCAGGTCCTGCACGCTTCGCTCCACTTTTGTCACGTACGGCACCCCAAAAGAAAGTTTGGCAGGCTCAAAGTTGGCGGACTGCAGTTGCGCAAACGCATCTGCGCCGAAGCGCACACCGTACACGTCGTTACCGAACTCAGCGCCGTGCTCCTTGGCGCGGAGAAGGAGCTCCTTATCGCTCACAGTGGTGCCGACAAAGCGGCCGTGTGGCGCCAAGGAGTCTGCGATGGCCTTGACAAAGTACCGCATGCCCTCCTTCGACCGGCATCCGTAGTGCATTGAAAATTGGCATGAGATCAGCTGGAATGGCCCCCGCTTCAGCAGGTCCTCCCGGAGTCCGGAGGCCGCGTCAAAGGCGTCGTGTACGGCGAAGAATGCCGGAAACCCCTTCTGTTTCCCGTTGGTCACCTTGACGCTCTGTCCCTCGGAAGTACTGTAGCGGGCGGCCGCCTCCGCGACGCACTCGACCGAGGCATCCGTCATGAAAAGAAAGGCGGGGCGGATATGTTGCCACTTGAGCAGGTCGCCACCACGACCGCAGCAGAGATCCAACGCGTGAAGCTTTGCTGGAGGCTTGAGCGCGCGCCGTATCGCTGCTGCCGTGGTAGAGAGCAGCGCAGACTTTACCCAGTTATTGAAGCGGCGAAGGCCGCTGCGCTCTACGTTGGCCAGTTCCTTTGCCACCGCGCTGTAGTGCTTGCTGGTCCGCTGAGTGGCCTCGGAGGTGGGAGGGCGGCTCACCACCAGTGGCGCGTCCCTCCTACCCTGCAATAGCGTCGCCACCTCCGGCGACGTGCGGTGCCGCAAGAGCCAGTCAAGGTGCTCGATGATGTTGTCAAAGATGGCATCCTTGTTGTTGCCGCGAGGGTTGACGTGGACGATTTCCCAGCAACCACTGTCGCCGTCATAGAAGGCGTCGACAACGCAGTCCGACCACGCATAGCATCCGCCGGCGTTGGCCAGTTGAATGTAAAGCGCCTCCTCCAGACTGGGCACCGACGCGCCATCGCCGACTCCTGGGTGGAGGCCGAGCCCGATACAGTCGCGTATCTTGCGGAGAGGAAACGGCAGCGGGTACATGACCGCCTTGTTCGTGTTGTTTGTGTAGGCATTGAGATACAGCTCTGCGTTTCCGCGACTCTCGCGGATGGCGCGCAGCGTCAGCTTGGCCGTCACGCACGTCCCGGCTTCAGTCGCGTTCAAGGCGTTCGAGGGCGTCACGCACGTGGCTGCAGCGCCGACGTGCATGCGTGCTGTGGACTCCAAGGCGTTGGCTTGCGCCTTTGCGCTCTCCGACTTCAGATCCAGTAGCTCGAGCAAGTGTGAAAGGGAAATGTTCTCCACGAGACTCTCGTACACCGAGATGGCGGTGATGATGGAGTTGGCACCGAGCTTGTCCGGCCGCAGGCGCTGGATGTACCATCGATGTGTTGCGTCGTCGTAGGAGCACTCGGCTACGACAGCTGTATCCACCGGCATCTCGAAGCTGTGTGGGTTGAGGATATGCATCGGCTTCCGCAGCCGCCAGTGCCCTGCCACATCCTCGCGATGACCGTAGTTTTTCTTCACGAAGAAGAGAGATACGGTGTACATGTCCGGTTGCTTGTCAGACGCCTGGATGAGCCAATCAATGGACAGAAGGTGCCGCCACTTCCACTTCAGCTGCGCGCTGCTGGAGCCCACCGCCACAGGAAATTCGTCCGGGGTGAAGATGAGACCGTCGTTCTCCGTTGGGCCGTACGGACCGTCGTAGAGAAAGCATTGCGACTCGGTGCAGTAGCGCAGCTTTGCAAGACAGGCGCCCATCTCGGCAAAGGCCCACATGTCCTTGGCGTACCACGACACGTAGCTGCAGTTGTCTGTCATGTCGGGTAGTGCACATGTGCGCACTACCGCCTTAAGCGCGTGATACCGCTCCGCCATGGTACGCTTTGCCAAGTTCACCGAGGCTCCATCTGCCGCCCCAGCGTACGCGAAGAGGTCGAACGCCCCAAGTACCAACCTGGACACTTCAGGCGACGATGTCGTAGACTGGTGCACAGCCATCAGCTCAGCATCCATAACAAAGGTGTGGTACTGCAGGGTCGTGTGATCATCCATGAAGAGGTAAGCCGCGTCCAGTGAACGGTCCACCGCGTAAGCGAAATGCCGGCCACGCGGGTGGCGATGTAGAGTCACCACTTCTGACGGCGAAGTGCCATCAGCGGCAGCTTCCACCGTCAGAGTGAAACACTCTGACTCACAAACCTCTCGATTCGGCCCCAGTTCAAGGGTGCAGCGCCGTTCTCCGAGGGTGAGGGGCACGCGGGCCACAGCATCCTCGTCCCCGCTCGCCGACCGGCGCAGCGCACGGCGTGCCCGCTCCAATGCCAAGACGCTCGTGAGGTGAGAGAGATTCGGTGATGCGGCGCCGGCGTTGGCGGCATCTTCAGCCCTCCACGCAGGGAAGCGAGGTCTCCACATCGCTACTACCACTACGCGAATTCCGTCGCTTTTTTCCGTGACGGTGTACACACGCTCACGCAGACGGGCGGCGTCTTTCTTGCAGAGAGGTGTGCACATCGGACCCGGGAACTCGGCATGGCTAGCGTTGTCCGTTACGTTGGCGTGGCGTAGTACATACTGGAGCATTTCACCACACGGCGCCGATGCCTCGCTCAGCATCCTTTCCAGTGCTGCCTCCACACCGGCTATTTGTGCGTCCGAGACGCCCGCTTCGCTATCGGCATGGACGGCACTGTGCCATGCATCATTAGCTGGACAACACCATCTGCGATGCGGCTCGCCTTTGTGAGCCTCGCTGAGCGCTTTGAGGTTTTGAAACTGCATGCACAGCTGAGAAGTAAAAGATAAAGCGGTACTCCTCAAGGTGTCAGCATGACACAAGAAGGGCATGACCTGTCGGCGCCCACCAGCGTCACCTTGTGTCTAATCGCCCCCGCCCTTTTTTTGCACCTCTCCGTTGCCGAAAGGTACTGTCGGCTTGCCCGTCTTTCGCACTCGGCCAGGGTGGAAGGGTGAGGCAGAGATGGAGCGTGAAGAGAGAGAAGTCAGAGTGAAGAAAAATACGTTAACAGATGGCGCCAGACGTAAGGTGTGCGTATGTATGATTACGCGTATGTGTGTGCGCGTGCGCGTGTGTGGTGCGGTGTGCACCGATGCGAAGGACGGGTGATAGGAACATGAGGGTGCTGGGGAGAGTTGGTGACGAGGACAAGACGGTGCACTGGGGGCTGCGCGACGGTGGTGGCTGTGTAATGGACTGCAGCAATTCGAAACGCTCTCCTCGCCCAAATTTGGGCTGCTCCTGTTCTCTCATGAGAAAGGCAACCTCAAGTGCTTTATGGCACCCCCGTGTTAGCGGTGCTACTCACTTCACCGAAAACTGCAGGCCACATGGCCTTGTGGGCCCCCCACCGTGACACTGCATGGCACGCGCCGCAGCTCTGTCGGCGCATCTGATGTTGGCGTGTTCATCGGCATTGTCTTATTTTCCGAAATAAGAAATCGCGGCGAAAGTAATGGGGGATATGAGAGCGATCGCATGACGGCCGGGGATGCTGTTGGGAGTCGCCCTCTCTTTCTCGCGTCCTTTGACCGAGACCGCGTTGCCTCTCCCCCTTGCGGACTCATCAAGCGTGAGGGGGAAAAACGAAGAGAGAAAGCACAGAAACACACGGAATACATCGCGACTGCTGAGAGGCCACTACTCGACGCTACACGAAACACGCGAGGCTCTCCTCCTTCCTCCCCCTGCTCGCCTCACACGAAAGCACGGCGGCTACAGAGGCACTCTTCACTTATCCTGTGACACGTCCCAGTGAGGGCGGTTCTCCGCTGACGCACGTGCGGTACCTCACGGCTGTGAAGCAGTTTCTTGCGTGCGCGCCGATGGGCGGGATGAAGGTGAGTGGGTAGAACTGAGACGTAGGAGAGCGGCGGCAGGGAAAAAAGGAAGCGAAGCGGACAATGTTGCGGCGCCATCGGAATGGCATCAAAGTGCAACTCCACCGTGCCCACAACATAGGCGGTAGATAAAGAGGAAAGTAAAAACAGCGCGAGGGCTCCTAGTCCGCTTGCCATACGATGGCTGCCCCTCCTCACGTTCGTTGCGCGCGTACGCACCCGTGCGTGCACGCATGAAAAAGAGTGAGCACACCCACACCCACACGCACACTGACACACGAAACGAACAAAGAGAGCGGAGGAGCACACCCGCGCGCAAACAAACGGGGACGGATGCGCTCTTTGGCGAGGAGAAAAAGATCGACGTTAGGGCACGTACATGAACACATAGTCCTTCGACACCTCTCTCATACAGCGTTACCACAGCGAGATGGAGAGGGGGAGGCGACTGGAAGTCCGCAATGTGCGCGTGCGAAATGCGGGGAGGCGTGTCTGACATACAGTCCTGTAGGGAACCAAAGTAGGGGAGGAACACACAAAAAAAAGCAGTTTTGATGTTGGTGCCTCAACCGTAGACCACAATTCCTCGGAGCATGTGCAATGTATCGAAGGGAAATGCTCGGTAGAGAGGTACAGCAGCAGCCGTTGCCCATGGGAGCGTTTTTGTGTTGATAGGTGATGACGTCGTTTGCTGTTGCGGAGCAGGCGCTGTTCGAAGAGAGAATGAGAGCGCGATCCACTGCCATGGTGTTACGCGAGAGGACCAACAACGACACATCGGTGCACACACATACACACACAGACGCCTGCATATGCGACGCAAAAAGGGTGAAGAGAATGGGAGAGGGGCAGAAAAAGTGAAGCAACGGGGGAGAGAGCGAGCGAGGGACGAAAAGCATTAACACACCGAACACGCAAGGGCACCGCTGCGAGGGTGCGGGGGGGGGTTCGTCTGCAGGGGACCCCGTAGACATGAAAACGAAAAAAAACATCAAAATAACGACAAAAAGGCTCAGAGATAGTGAAGTGAAAAGGGGCTCTTAATGATGTCTACTGCCGCTCTGTATCACTTGAGGAAAAAGATAGACGTCAAACGGCAGCATCAGCGACCACCACAGAGAGTTACACCGGAGGGATTACTCAGACACACACAGTGATCGCGAAAAGAAACATGCTGGAAATGTTTCTTAGTTCCGGCCGTGACTACCCTGTCCACTCCTCTTTCTCTCCTCATCTTTTACTGTGCGATAGATACCCTTCGACACAAGAGCAGACGCATGCCCACTCAGATCGGAGCGGGTCGTCGCGAAAGGAGCGTCGGGGGAAACAGGCGAAAGGGGAAAATGGAGGAGAGGGATAGCACACCCATGCAGCTCTGGCCTCCGTTGGACTCCTTCCGTGCTCAGTGCGATACTGTCCGCGAGTGAGCTCATGCGTACATTGCACACAACGGGCAGACGGAAAACGGCAGAGAAACAAATCCTCAGCAGCGGAGACACAGAAGAGCCACACAGCTGCCGTAACACCAAAGAGCTCGAAAAACAAAGGTTCGCAGAGCGTTTCGTAGGTTTCTTCTGCACTTTCATAGCGTAAAAAAATCGCTTCCATGCCAGTCAGTCTGTACTGCTCTGGAATATATCCATGCAGAACAACCGTCACAGAGGCGCTCGAACGTTTTTACATTCACCACGCCATCCGAAACTATAGCTGCATGTGTTCAATCTTATGGGAAGGCTTGTGCGTGTGTCTGGGGGGGGTGGAGAGGGAGGGATTGCGGAGCATCAGGACATCACAGCGAAAATATGAATAGTTTTGAAACCGAGAAACAGCATTGAGAAGTGAGAGGAAACCAAAAGAAAGAGCGTGTTTGGCTGAAGTGCAAGCGTGAGGAGCAGAGAGCGGGCGGGCGGGAAGAGAAAGTGAATGCGCGTAGGAGTGCTATCCCCTGGATACTCTATGCATTGCCCAGATGGTATCGCGTAGAAAACAGGGAGCAACACCTTTGGAGCGCACTGCACCGCTCCTGTGGCCTCTCCCTACCGCGGGTGCCTTCGCTCGCTAAGTGTTTTCCTTCAACTTCTTTACGTAAAACAGCGGAAGAGGAAAAACAGAATAGCGAATGGAATATGCCGAAGTAGCCGATAGCCGCGCCAACCACACCGACATGCAGCGCTACACGTACATCGGGCTATCGCCACTCTTCACGAGCCCGGACAACGGCACGGGGGAAGCAGGTGTGTGCGGATCATGCTGCAAGCGTCGAGGAAAAGAGAGGGTGAGAGGGATCGCTAACATAAATGACCGACCCAAGTGCAACCGCCAACGAAATATGATCGAAAGGTGAGGGAGGGAGGGGAGGAGGAAAGGGCGAAAGGATATGATACGACGACCGGAGAAGGGAGAGCAGCAACAACAACAGTGTCATTTCTCTACCGATCTGGCGCGCGAAGGTATAGTGGCGTACGCCTCTGTCCGTCCACTACTGCTTTGCAAAGAGCTATAGAGAAAGAGACGAGCAGATGGGAAAACACTGAAAGCGAAAACAGAGGCACAGCGCGAGCGCAACAGAAAGTGAAGAGGCGAATGGTCCCTCTCTGTACGCGTACCTGCACCGCTGGGCCTTCCGGCGGCTACTCTCGCAAAGGCAGCAAACGCAGGCCGTCCCCATCCGGAGCTGCTGAGAGAAGCACCCTAAAATCCCCAGAATTGGGGACAGCGGTGGCAAAGCAGAAGCGCACATCCGCTCAAGATGACGTACCGGTCGTGCCGGAGTGCAATCTGGAAAGCGGGGATAACAGCACAAAGGACGATCATAAGCACACACAGAGAGAGAGACAAGAGCGGTATACACAACCACCCTGATAGAGAAAGGGAGAGGGGGAGACAGAAAGACGGTTGAGGAAAGAGAGACTGTGCCGCTGTTGCTGGTAGTAGGAGCAATCATCTACTCGACCCTCCTTCTAGCGCTCTTAGCGCGCCGTCGCTTCCATTTCGGTCTCTCCTTGCTTGCTTACTGTGGCCAGATGCACAACTGACTGCCCCTTTTGTGCAACATATTCGCGTGAGCACGAGTCCCTGCTTGGTGGTGCACGTCGCTTTTCCTCCTTCGGCGCTGCTTACCTTGCGCTGCTAAACGGCGTGGCAGGTATGGGGTGGTATTGCCCCCGCTGAACACATGCGCAGCATGCCGGGGCTGAGGCTATCCACGCAGTAGCATGAAAGGAGCATGGAGAGAAAGACTGGGGTAGGAGAACTGCAAAGGGAAAGGGCGCCTCCTGCTCCATGACGCCGCTGATGCTGCTTGTCTCAAGGTCGACCAGCGTGCGCGAAGGTGATTAGCTCCACGCATTCTTCACATATGACCGCAGCAGCAACAAAGTGCCACATGAGAGCTGTCGCACGGTGCTACACATGTTACGAGGCGTTCTGTTCCCTTCTCCTTTTTGAAAGATCCGGGGTTGTGTAGGAGGGGGATAGGCGGGGTGGCAGCACATGCAGAAGGAGGGGGCGGGCAGGCTGGGCAAGATGAGTGGCACCCGCCCGCGCGACAATACACGCAGGCGTTTCTGCGCGCGTCGGCGAAAGGAAGACAATACATGAGGCGGTAAAAAATGATATGAAGGGCTCGCACGATCGCTGGAAAAGGAGCAGAAGGAAGAGTCTAGGGGGAGAGGGGAAACGACAGAGGAAGGCGCTGAAGGGGCAAACGCAATGGTCAGTGCCTCCACTGTGACCCTCCCCTCCCCTCCGCGCGGAGAGGAGGGGAGAAGCAAAGGGAAAAGCAGTAAACGGTCTGCGGCGAGGAAGAGAAAAAAAAGAGCTTTGAAAGCAGAGAGAGAAAGAAAGCGCGTGCAACCCCAGGAACGCTGACGACAAGGTGAAAAGCGAAAGATAGCGGGAGCTCATGCACTTTGGTAAGTGCATTTTGTGCCATATCTGCGGGAAAAGAACGAGGAAGGAAAGAAGCAAAACAGAAGGGGGAAGAGGGTCATCGACTGGGGACCTCCTCTTGCGGCACGCATGCCGAATCACAAGGGAGGGTTAAAGATAGAGGGACAAGGACTAGCGCAACGCCTCACGAAGAGAAGTGTAGCAGTGACAGAGGGAAAGATAGGGAAGCCACCGATACAGTGAAAAGAACGCGTGAATGAACGGTGTCTAGTTCAACAGCGTGGGTATATGCAGATCCATAGGGTTGCGAAGAGGCACACAAACACATGAAAATTTCACGGCGGCTTCATGGGAAATGGCGGAAGTGAGCGGAAAAAGAATGCGAAGGTCAAGACAAGCATGAGGAAGGGAGGCCGTGGGGATGACCAACCACCGCTATAGGAGCGCGGTGATAGAGAGACCTGCAACAGAGTGACAGGCAGTCATCCTTTTATGCGTGCTGGCGTGCGTACTCGTTTGTTTTTCCCTCCACTCCTCTCATCTTTGAGGCGTGATTGACCACAGAACTGAGATTGGTGTGGGGAGCAGGGTAAGCAGCCGAGACGCAGTCTCGGCTGCTGCACTCCAGTTGTTCACCAACACGAAAAAAGGAGGTGGGAAACGAAAAAGCGAAGCGGAGAGGACAGCAGAGCGATACGCGAGAAATGCGTGCCGGACAGGGAGACGGACCGATTTCACACCCCTCTCACAGATGGACGCACAAATAGCCTTCTCTGTACGCTCACGATACCTCAGCTTCGGATCGGCATTCTTTTTTTTCCTTCTACTCCAACCGTCTTCACCTCCGCATCGCGCGCATTTCATCGTCCGCTTTTCCATCTACCCTGCCGGCCACGCACACGCGCAGAGATGAGACCCGAAAAAGACGAAGACAACGAGGAACGTATGACTGTAAAGCGCGGAAAGACACCACTCGACCGGCGAGCGAATACTTTCTGCTACCTCCACGACAACCGAAAGAGAGGGGGAGGGAAGACGAATGAGCCGATGAGCTCTTTCTGACCTCCTAGCAGGTTCTCGAGGGATGCAGAGAAAGAGGTGCCAAATCTCGCAAGGCATGGGAAACGCACTTCTGTACTTTGCGCTTGCGGAGTAGCTGATGGTCTTTTCGATAGTCTCTGTGAAGATACAATGCCCAGCCCACCCTTCTCTATCATGCCTCTCAGTGGCTGGCAAGATCGCGGCTATTGTCGAGGCAGGACGGATTTGAACGGACAACGTAACGAAAGGTACTTAATGCCCTCTCGAGTGAGGAGAGAGAGCCGCTCGCATGACCACAAACACACACACACACATACACACGTCGTCACATCACCGCGGGGGGTGGGGGTGAGCTCAAGAAAAGAAAAAAAAACAGCTCAGGCCTCTGTAAGGCGGCAAAACATTTTGTTTTGCGAATGAAAAAGAGACGGAAACGAGTCATAAAGCTCTGTGACTGAGGAGCGCGCGTGTGTGTGTGTGTAAGTGGGTACGTGGGGAACCACATTAAGTGGGGAAGCCATGAAGAAGGTATATACATTTTTGTAAGCGCGAGCACCTTCCCAAAAAGTGAAGCACAAACAAACACAAACAAGCAGAGAAAAAAATGAAATGGGCTCTTCAGACAACACCCCGGCGAAACGAAGGCTTAAAAAAAACGTTTCACCACTGGGGCGAAGATGATGGCACTCACAGATGGCGAGAAAGGGGGATAAAAGGGAGGCAAAGGGGGGAGACGTACACCATACTCCTTCAGCACGCCTGTAATGGTAGATGTGCAGAGAAAACGGAGCCGTCTACCAGCGACAACGGGCCCCATCGCTTCCGATATCCAGCCCGGCAGAAACCGAGGCCCCCAATACGTGCGCCTCTTTCGGAGAAACAAGCGTAGCGGCGGGCAGTTCCGGGAATACGTGAACCTTAGCAGGGTGCTTTCTCCTTCGCCTGCACCTCTTTCTGGCGCGCTGGTGCTCCCTCAACTTGTCTACCGCCGCCAGCTTCTCCCTCCCTTATGTGAGAGATGAAAGGAGGAGCGATGATGAGAAAGGGATGTAGCGCAGCGGGCATCATGTCAGACTGCACATGCTAGGCCGTGCGCTAGTTTGCCTGCGTGTAGGCGCGCACAAGTTTGCCAAAGAAAGAGAGGAAGAGAGGCTACAATGGAGAGAAGTTCTTTCTGCTACTCTGAGGACCCTGCTGGCGCTTCCTCCTTGTCGAGTGACGAAGCATGAGGCTGCGACGTCGAACCACACAGATGCGGAGGAAAAAGAGAGGGAGATGACGTGGAAGTGTAAACACCAACCAAAAGCGCAGTTTGCCAAAGAGAGCGAGAGAGAGAGTCCGCACGATAAAATAAAAAAAATGAAGTCAGAAGAAAAAGGGACGACTCTGGGCGTTCAATGGCGGTTCACACACGCGCAGAGACGCGAAAAAAAAAAGGAACCGAGCAGTACCACAGGGCCACTCTCATATACAAATAATAATAAAGCAGCAACAGGGAAAAACGCAGGGAACACACGAACTGAACGCAAGCAAAAAATTCAAAGCAGCAGCGGGAACCAAAGAGCCCCGGGAGAAGTGTTTTCCTTTTGGCTTGTGCACCGGATGGCGTTGACGTCTTGACAACACGCACACACTCACCAAGTAGAGAGAGAGAGAGACGAGGCGCGTACCTTGAGGACTGCCAAGAGCTGCTCATCGAAACGGAAAAAAGGCGAGACAATTATGTCGAGGGGGCGAGACGCGGGCGTGGTAGGCCAGAGAAGTGACAAGGAGAGAAGAAGAGGGAGTACGAAGGCCTCGTTTTCAGACGGTATCTCCACACGGACACGCACAGCGGGGCTGAGGCACGTTCACAGATTCATGTGAAGAGGGCTTTCAGCCACCCTTTTTCCCCGTTTCCCCTCTTTCCTTCCACACTGGCGCCTATGCGCAGAGTCCCCCATTCGACCTGTCGAATGATAAGGGCGAAAAATACCGACAAAAACACCGACAAAAACGCACACACACAAAAAAGAGTCTACGTGTTTTGTGGTTGTAAGTGGCGAGGTTGCCTCGACGGTGCCGCGAAGGACACAGTCTTACACGAATGTGCCGGCATTTGCGCCTCACTTCTCATGCGTGCATCCTCGTATAATGCCGGGCATTGATGAGTGCCGAGAACACAAACGGGAAAGGGGAGGACGGAGGGGAGGGGGGAGGGCTGAGAGAAAGAGTCATGGAGGGATGGATGGCGTGACAGGAACCAGCAATGATGAGTAGTAGCTGCGCAGATACACAGAAATAATACAGAAAGTGAAGAACGATGAAAACAGTTGGAGGAGAAGCGGGGCGCGTGCGACGCCCGCACAGTGAGAGAGCGCGCGAAAAGGGAAAAGAATCTACAAACCCGCACACATTGGGTGGCAGCACACGCTCTACACCCTGTTGCGCTAACGTTCCGTTTAGTTCGTACCGGCGCGATCTCCATGGGGGCCTCAGTCAAGTTTTTTTTAGTCTCTGCTCTATGGCGGGTGTGTTGCTCGCTGCGGCGAGCTCATCGACGGTGTTGCGCGTCGAGTTCGGGCGAAAAAGTCCCTCGAGCTCAGTCCATCCAGACAACCACAACATAAAAAGGTGGGACGTGGAGAAAGACAAGAAGGGGATAGAGAGGCTCAAGAGACATGAATGTTGGCGCGTGAGGGATGTGAGCAATCTTTTTCGGGTAGAGAAGAGCGTGCAGATAGGCCTCCTCGAGAACCATAGATATGCGCGACAGACTCGCCTTGGGGCCGAAATGAATGACGCAGGTGTGAAGAAGGAGGGGGGTGGGGTGGAGAATGGAAAAGACGCGTGGGGGGGCACCGTTGAGGGTGAGTCGTGCACCGTCCCTGTTGGCGTGGCGGTTTCTTGGTAGTTTCCAAACACACAAGTTTTTCTTCTGCTAGTTTTAATGTGTGCTGTGATTCCTCCTCAGTTATGGGGTTGCGGTGATTGTCGTGAAGCGAATGGAGCGACACAGTTCAACTGCCATTGTGAATCGCTTCCTCTCTCGTGTGGAGCAGGGTCGGCTACCGCATCTTCACCCTCTCGCTGTTCATTGTTTCTGCGTTCCCGTGTCTTCCGTATCGAAAGCGGAGAGAGAAGAGAGCAACCAGCCTAGTGGCAGCAGGCAACACGCGCACCGCTGCCTGTTAAACACGCACAAAAAAACGTTGATGACCATACGTGAGGTCGAGAGGCACCAAAAAACAAGGGGGAAGAAGGAGGAGCTAGGATAACAGGGGTAGATGCTGTACGAAATAGGCCGGCGTAAGCAGCCCCAACTACCCCGGCCCTGAAATGAGAAAACGCGAAAACAAAAAGGGATTATGTCTTAGCGAAGACGAGCAGGTGGGTCGAACGTGGACGAAAAAGAGGAAAAAAAGCGTACCGAAACGATGAAGACAGCACAATGAGCATAACGAAGAACAAAAAAAAAGCTGACAAAAGACCAAAGGCCACCAAATAAGTTGTTCGACATGGAGAGACGGAGGGGGAGGCGAAGACACACGCACGCACAAACAACTCACAAGACAGCCACGACATGAAGAGCGCGTGCACCCTTCTCCAATGACAGATACGAAGACGTGTTCAACCTCGATATGGAGAGAAAAAGAGGCACGCAGGCACATGCGAAGAAGGGAGGAAGGGGATGAAGGCAAAGTATAAAAGGCAGGGCAAGGCAAATACGCACGCGCAAGCGGCAGACAGGAGAGCGAGTACAGTGCAAGCCGCTTTTGAAGGCCAAAGGAGATCTGAACATGAGGAAAAAAACGAGCGTGAACGAAAGCAAATCAACAGAGCCAATGAACAGCAAAAAGAAGAGAAGGGAAAAGAAAGTTCGCTGATGCAGTGCAGACCATCAAACAAAAAGACAGAGAAGTCATTTTGTGAGTGAAAGGAAAACACACACACACACATGCACAAGACAGGGCAGCTCCTTCATACCTCCGTGCACAGAATAGGGAAATCATGGTACCCCCATGCCGTGGCAAAGCAAGTAAGGAAGGGAGAAAAAAACAACGAATATGGACTGACCAACCACGCAGACGAGGACGAGGGAGGGGAAAGGGAGAGTGCGAAAAGGAAAGCGCTTTTCGTCCCGCCTCTCATACCTTCACTTTCATGCGTGTGCGCCGATCGCTCGTGTAGAGCCACCGGCCCACACGACCTGAGTGAGTATAAGAGAGGGGTGGTTAAGTCGACGATACCAACAGCCAAAAGAAGCGCAAAAAAAGGAGAGGAAGAGGAGAAACATCAAGAGAAAACAGCAAGCGAGCAAATCGGCAGCAGGAAGAGTGACCCTTGAGTCGAAGAGCACAAAGTGAGCGGAAGGGGAAAAAAAGAAAGCCTTAGTAGCAGTCTTGTAGGCGCGCACAGTGATGCATCCGCACACGAATTTAAGGGTCACTAGAAGAAAAAAGAAGGTCGAGGGGGGGCAGCGCACCAGCATGTCACGCAGAAAAGCACGTCGCATGTATGGAACAATGACGTCGAGGCAGAGGTGAGCACGCCCACACTATCGAAGTGGAATAACTACATACATACATATATATAAAGGCAAGTGAAAGTAATACACACACACACTTACACAAACGCACAGGTAAAATAAAACGAGATTCGATGTCATCTGCACTGACTGAATTCTGAGTACACTGAGAGAGACGAGCCCATGACAGAAGCAACAGCGACGGAAAAAATGTGTGAAGCCGAAAAAGTGGAGGAGGCACATTCACACATACATATGTATATATATAATATGGTATTAAAAAACGTCTCGTGATCTTTCTGTCTCTGTACGTGTGTGCATGTGTAAGATATGGGAGGGGAAGGGAGGTCGGCCTGAGGGGCACTCTCTGCATAAGTGAGCGCAAAAAGAGTAAAGGGGTCCAGAGAAAGCATACGAGCAGACACACGCACACGCATACACAAAAGTAGTTGATGGGAACACAGGAAAAGGAACAACGCGTACCCAGGCAAAAGATGGCGGTGTTTGGTTTGTCCGGGCAGAACTTTACCAGGGAAAAAACGGAGAGTGGGTGAGGGAGGGGGAGAGGGCTCAGAGCAGACATGAGAGAGGCCAGGTGCTGTTTGTACGTCTAGAGACAGCCGAAGAGAGAGATGCGCTCGAGAGAGCAGCAGCATCCCCACAGCCCAAGAAGATCGTAGAGATGCTACAAAGATAGCGAGACAGGGAGGGGAAGAAAACACCTGCGGCAGGATTGCTCGTGCACTCTTCTGCTGCTGTGCGTCCACACACGCACTCATACACCTCTCTCTCTATATATCAATAGATATACCGACACACTTTGCAGAGTGTCTCATGTGCAAGGGAGATGGGGGACTGGGAAGGGCTGCCAACAGCGGCTTTCGAAGTCACACATATGCGCATGCGCATCCCTTCGAGCCGAGCCCTCTTTCTTTTCGCTCGCGGAATGACTGAGTGGGCGGTAAGTGATGAAGTGAAATTACCGATGCCGTCCTCCCAGACACACGCGAAGGCTAAAAGCAGACCTCTCTTCGTGCCTCTCTCACAGACGTATGCGCAATGAGCAATGCCCTTCCGGTCACCGTGTCCGCGCTGTTTTGTGCGTCTTCCGCGGGTGTGGGATGACAGAGTCTGCGCCCACCACCGCGTCTTTGAGAAAAGACGGAGGCCAGCCTCAGTGTGCTGGCCTGCATCATCGTCTCTCGCCTCCGCACGGACGCAGAGGACAGAGGCACACATAAAGCGTGAGTTTTTTTCTCCCGACATCGCTTAGGAAGGGGCCACGAGGAGTTGTGGGAGAAAGAGGGAATTGGTGCCAAGCTGCTCCTGCATGCGCGTGAGACCTTCCAGAGCGCTCTGCTGCGACACGGAGCGGAGTTGCATCACATACGTCGAGTACGCAAAGCTTAGCAGACCCACAGCGATGATGTTCTGCGGCACGCCATCGGCACCCAAGGCCTGCACCGTGTAGCGGCGGAGCGGAAGCGAGATCTGTGGGCCCGTAAACCAAACACCAAGAGACGAAGTGTTCTCCAAAGCGTTGCGGCTAAGCTCCATTCTGAAAGGCATACCGGCGTCTGATCGAAAGAACCCCTTCGCCTGCTCGATGAAGGCTACCCAGGTGTGGCGCATGAAATGCAGCACCGGCAGCGGATAGCCAGCCTGGATGCCTTTCTCAAGGTCGCGCTTCGCTGCGCTGTTCAACAGCATGATGATGCTCAAGCGGCGATCCGCCTCGGAGATGGTGCTCACCTTCTCATGCTTGGCTATGAAGGCCGTCAGCTCCGCCTGCCTGTGTAGATCGACCGCCGCCTTCTGCAGTGCGATATCATCTCGCGTATGCGACAGCTTCACCGGCGCTGATGTAGGCAAAGAGGCAGCACGGCTGGCGTATGAAACAGTGAAGCGACTGTGGGTGATGTCAGCCCGAACCTCTTGCGGCTTGACGTACGCGTTCACCATCGGCGTGCTGGCTTGCGCGATCGACATAGCGGCGCACATGGGTAGGGCAGGTGGCCGAATCAACGCGTAGAGAAGATCACACGCGGGACGATGACGACAAACAAACACAAACACACACACACACACCGTGGACAAGGCGGGCGGGGAAAAGGGTGTTGAAAGGAGTTCGCGTACAACACAAAAACAAACGAATATGCACGAGAGTTAGCCGAGGAAGAGAAGAGCGCGAGGAAGTCAAAGAAGGGAAAGTGGGGAGGGGGAAGGACGCAAAAACAAATCCGATGGCACAGAGTACAGAGGTGGAGGGGGAGAGAGAGGGAGAGGGAGGTGGATGCGGCGAATACAATCAACGAGAGGAGGAGGAGGGGGGGGACGGTGCCGAAACACAAGTGTCCTCGCTCGCTAGACGCCGGAAGAAAAGAGGAGGAATGAAGCTGCGGACGCTCGTGAGCGCAGTAGAGGAGCGACGAGAGCGAACGCGAGAAGGTGAAGCGCGAAAGAAGCGGAAAGAAAGATGGGTGTTGGCGGCGGGTTGGTCACTGTACTTCACACCCCAGAACAACCGCGCAGAAATGCAGAGTGGAGGAAGTGCGTGCTGCCGATTCGCCCCCTTTCGTGTGAGCGTGTGCTTAGGTGGCGACCGCTCTTGTGCACAAAATGATGGATAGATCGTTGCACAGCGAGCGAGAGGAACAGGGAGCGAGAGAGGCGACACGTTTGAGGAGAAGCTGAATCACTGCGCAGGTGTGGGCAGCATGAGCGACTTCAGAAACATACACACCCACGAGGCTTCAGTCCCTCTTCTGTGAGCTAATGAACACGGAGAAAAGCTGAGGGAGGAGAGGGAGGGAGGGCCAATGAAGAGAAAACGGAAGGGCAGTGAAGTTCTGAGTTAATGTAAACAACGCGCACACGGGAAACAGAAAAAAAAGAGTGCAGAGGGGAGTGAGAGGTGACGGGGGATCGAGAATAAGGAAGGGAAGAGGGTGCTTTGAGGGGGTGACTCCGAGACACACTGGCAGAAGAAAAAAGAGAACCCGCCCACGCGCCGAGGAAGACACAAGCGCGACTACAGGCCTTAACGTGCAACAAGACAGGAGGGGGGATTTGAGAGAAGGGAAAAAAGAGGTTTGGCGCTGTGATACCAACTGAGTGAGGGACACAGGTGGAAGATCACTTTGACGAGAGCAACAACCGCAGAGAACGCAAAGAAACGAAAAGAAGATGCCGATAAGGTGTCGCTCGCAGACGCGAACACCCACACCCACAAACGCTTCAGCTGTCTCGACAAACGCCGAGCAAAATAGGCAGAAGAGAAATGAACCGAGAAGAAGAAAGATGAAGGGCTCTTCTCCTCTCTTTGGTTAGAAGCCGGTGTGTGTGCGTGTGCGTGAGGGAGGAGAGGGGGAGTGACTTTTATAGCACGACAATCTGTCGAGAGCGAGAGAGTGAGGGAGACGAAGAAATAGAGTAAAGCAACAGCCAAACAAATGGAGCGGAACAGATCCCCCCCCAACACACAAACACACACAAAATTTAAAAAAAGATATATATATATATATATATATAATCGATGTAGCACCAGCACTGAACGGGATGATGAGGGTATGGCGGCAGAGGAAAGGGTGCTGATAACAATACTGAAAAGAAGCGAAAAATAATAGTCTGAGAAAAAAAAACAAATGTTGAAATCCAACACTCAGAGAGCAATCGTTCGCTCCGAAGACGCAGCACAGGCCCGAAGAAGGCGAGGACGAGACACTAAACCACTGGTGGCACGCACAAAAAAAAACCACGAACGCGTAAAAAGGCAACAGTGAAAAGGAATGGTGAAGGCGAGAGTGAAATCGCGCACGCGTTTACAGACGAAAGTCACTATCGCGCAGGCGAAAAGAGAAAAAAAACGCACCAATGCGGCGTGCGCCGGGGGAGGGGTAGGGAAGATGAGAAATGATTTTGGTATGAACGACAGACGAATCGAGTGACACAAACGGCCACACACACAAACACACAAACACGCAAAGCAAAACTAAAAAAAAATGGCCTCAGAAACGAGAGAGAACGGCAATGAAAAAGGGGGGAGAGGGGGAAGGGAAAGAAAGACGACACGAAGCCACAAAGTGAAGAGGTTTATAACGCTGTGGTAAATGGGATGTGCGATGTTGAATGAACGCGAGGAACGTATTGAAGGTGAGGGGGAGTCAGAGAAATGAGAGGAGAACAGAGGAAAGGGAGAGAGAGAGGGGGGACGAACGGAAGAAAAAATGCGGAAGAGGGCTGATAGCTGTCGTGAAGCGGATGGGTTGTATAGATGCGTGAGTGATGCGCAAACGTACGTGTGCAAGTGTGAGTGTGTGCGCAAGGGGGTTGGCAGAGTGAAGAGGCGAAACAGAGGAAGAGGAGGTAGAGACAAGCGTGCGGCGGCGAGAGAAAAAAAATACCCCATTACCGCGCTCAAGAGAGTCGTCTGGAGTCTGCCGCACCGCGGGTACAGCATGGGCGCGGGGCTGACGGGCGCCCCCTCCCGCTCTGAACGCTCAAAACAAGAGCTGCGTGCGCATGCAGTGATGGGAGAGACGCAAGCGAGTTGCGCGTGTCTGTTGACGACTGGGCAGATGACCCCGAATTCAGAGATTCCCCTGATGTGCCGCCGGTAACCTCTTGATGTGCTGTTTCGTCACGCGCGATTTGTCTAACCCCAGTCAGCTGCTGTAGCAGCCATCGCTGCACCATTCCAGCGGCTTCTCATGTGTGGCATTGCCCTTCTCGTCAGTCGGTCAGGAGGCGTGAGTCCGGCACGCGTTCACACAGTCGCCAGAGAGAAAGAAGCCGCACACCATCCCTGCGTATAGGTCGAAAATGCTGCAGCGGCTTTCCCCACACACGGAGGTGCTGCCGCATCGGTGTGAAACAGTAAGCGAGCGAGCGAAAGAAACGCCATTGGATACACGTCAGGTAAATGGGCGAAAGGAAAGGGACGGCGATCGCACAACCATCGGCAGCCTCTAACGTCCTCACCTGCCTGCGCGTTATTCATTATGTTCGTTTTTAATGCATCAAGCCCGATGAGGGAGAGACAAGGGGCCCGGTAGGCTCGCAGCCGATGCAGGCAAAAGCTGCCACGAAAAAAAAACACAGTCACGTTTCTTCCCCTCAGCCTTTCCTCATATCACCAACACGACAAGGACGACCATCTTTGTTTGCCCACTATTCCCATTCCGTAGTGCCGGGAGGTTTGGCGGTGAGGTCGTACATGACGCGACCAACGAAATCGAGCTCTTGTACTGCGCTGATGATTTCTTCCAGCGCGGCAAGCGGCATGAAGGCCGAGCCCGGAGTGGCGGGGATCCCTGTCATGAAGTCGTTCGTCAAGAAGGTGCGCACCACCACGCTGTAGCCGCCCGTTTTCTCGAAACCGACGGGAATGAGGACGATGGGCACCTGGCTCAATGAGCGCACGAGCTGATGCTTCATGAGAATGCTGTTCACTCTGTCATCGACTACGCGAAGCTTGTCGAGCACATCGGTCGTCAGATACGTCGACGTGACGGCGATCGGCGACTCAGACTGTGGAGGGCCGAACATAAAAACCACGCGGTTGACCGCATGCGCGATCTTGGGTATCGTCTTGGCCAGTTGCATCAGCACAGGCCACTGCTCAGCCGTGGGAAGCGAGTGCATAGAGAGAGCGGCAGCGTATGCGTAGGTGCGCCCGTCGCCCTGGACCCCCACTGTGCGCACCGGGAGGATGCAGGCGGACAGTGCGGCCCTCTGTGTGTGGGTAGCGGCTTCCGCGAAGGAGGCGGCGCCGCCCATGCACACACACTTAACGGTTGCCTCCGTGTCCACGAAGTTGGCGTCTCGGAACGGGGTGCCGTCGCTGCACAGAGTACGTATGGCCAGGCCAGGCCCTGGAAAGGGCTGGCGTTCCACCAGATGGCGTGGAATGCCTAGAAGCGCCCCAAGCTCGCGTACCTCATCCTTGTGGTAGTCGCAAAGAGGCTCGATGATGCGGCCGGCATCGCGCAGCCGCCGCACGACCGCGGTGTCGTTGTGATGGGTCTTGATAGCATCTGCGTTCACACTGGCGTACTTGGAGCCAGATTCGATGAGGTCTGGGCGAAGCGTCCCCTGTGCAAGCAGCAAGTTCTCCTCGTCCAGCTGCATATCTTTGATGACGCGGTTGCACACTGCCATGAATGTGTCGCCAATGATGTTACGCTTTTCCTCCGGGTCTGTAGTCTCACATAGCTTCTTCGTAGTGTACGCCGCTCGCCCGCCCCTCGCGACTGCTTCCGTCGAGGCCTGTGCGAACTCGTCCTGCGCTTGGACGAGGCGAACGCGCACCCCTGCGGCCTCGAGTGCCTCCACCACCTGCGCGCTCTCGTGCAGCCGCATGAAGCCGTGGTCGATATGGATGCAGACGACTCGCTCAGGGCCAAGTGCCTTGAGGAGCAGCACGGCGCAGACAGTGCTGTCGACGCCGCCGGAGGCCAGGCAAAGCACCTTCTGACCAACGCTTGTGCGTTCGCGAATAAGTCGCAGCGCCACCGCCTCCCGGTCCTCCATGGTGAAGGAGAAGCTGCAGTTGCAGAGGCGCAGGAAATTGTTGAAGATGGTCTTGCCTGACACCGTGAGCTCGACCTCGGGATGGAACTGAACCCCAAACAGCGGCAGGGACTGGTGCTGCACCGCCGCGATGATGTCAGCCGAGCTGCGCGCGATCACCTTCAACTCGGCACCCACGGCTGTGATGGAATCACCGTGGGTGAGAAGCACTACCTCGGTCGGTTCCAGACCGGCGAACATCGGCGACGACGTGTCTACCTGAATGCTCTCCTGGCCATCCTCCCTCACCCGGCCGCGACAAACGTTGCCGCCAAACGACTCCGTCAGGATCTGCATGCCGTAGCAGATGCCGAGCACGGGCTTGCCCATGGAAAAGATTCCCGCGTCATATGGCAGGGCCGTCTCATCATTCACGGAGCTGGGGCCACCGCTGATGATGAGGCCCTTTAGCTGTGGGTCGCTGCAGAGCTTCTCGGCCGGGGTGTCTAGAGGCAGGATCCTCGTTTCCACGCGAAGCTCACGTATCTTTCGATCAATGACCTTGCCGTACTGTGACCCGGCGTCGAGGATGGCAACGTACTCGCCTTGTGGCGAGTGCTGGTGAGACATTGCTTCCCTCTCGCGCCGTGACGCCTGCGCGTCTCCACCGCGAATTTGTTGTGCGCCTTCTGTTATATTTTTATGCTGGTGAATGGATGGCGCGTGCGCTTTGGTACAGGCGAAGCTGTCGCAACGGATTCAGGCTTGTGAGACGGCAGTCCATCCGCTTTTGCAGGCATGCGCGGAAGTGTTGGAGCCAATGTGTACGAGCGTCCATTACCGACGAGAGAGAGGGGAGGAGGAAGTCAACAGGGACAGACGCGCACTCCTGCTAGCGCATGAGGGCTGACAAGGAGCAGGTGCTCAAGGTAGCTGTCGCGCACAGGCGCGGTTGTTTCACCCCTTACAATCAGCCGCTGCTACAAGCCCCTGGGTAGTGCGGGGTGAGGTGGGGTAAGCTGCGCTGAGAGTGACGGAGAGAGGAAAGGGGTAGTGAGGCATTCGACTTCACCGACGTCTGCATGACGTAGCAGCTCTGCAAAGAAGCGTGAGCGCGGTGGAAGGACTCTTTTCTTCTCACTCGACCAACCGCCAATAGGGCGCGCGGCTCCAGGCCTGTCGATGCCATGCAGGCTAATGGATGCATGCAGCCTCAGTGGTGGTGCTTCGCTCCTCGGTTGGGCAAGGCGGACGGCGATCGCCACGGCTGCCTTTCGCCATCAGTAGAGCCGCTAGAGAGGCGGTCCCTCCGCGTCTCACGTCACTCGTGGCGTACGAGCACGCGCAGGAAGACACCCTCGAACTCCATACCTTCCATGTTTGCCGCGGCCGCTAACGCGTCGTTCTTTTCCTCGAAGTCGACGTCGGCGGCGGCGGCAGCGCTTTCGCCAGCCCCGTCTTCGCCAACCGGGGTGAAAGCAGTGACTTCGCCGAAGCAGGCGCACAATCGGAGCAGTTTTTCTACGCTGTACGTGGCAGGGAGGCCTTGAATTCGAATAGAGGAGACCATTGAGGGACAGGGAGGCTGCGACGCTGCATGAAAAGGCGCCCTTACGTGTCGTGAAGGCAACTTGTGGTCAAGGCGGCGGAGGGAAGGAGTCAGAATTAGGGAGGGTATGGTGAGAGGAGGACACAGAGAGTGCTGAGCCGGTACACGCCTTCCATCTCTATCAGCCAGCTCATATCACAGATGTGTGCGGCAGCATCGATGGGAAGAGAGACGTGACGCTTGCAGAGGTAAACCGGCGCGCGGGAGCTGCGACGAGGCAGAAGAGACTTTTTGAAACGGTGATGGGGCACCAGTGACCATTCCGATACGCTGTTCATCAGCAGATTGCCGGGGAGTGAGCGTGTGACGCCGAGAGGAAGTCATGCACCACAGGCCCCTCATCAACTCGAGGGGTCCTCGGCTGTCTGTGTAAGGCACATCCCTCGCAGCTCGAAAGCGGTAGCGGTGGTCGGAGTGTTGGATGGATAGGAGAGAGGGAGAGATCGGCTGCGGCACTACCCGCGGCAAACTCGGAGATGCTCACGGGTTCTTTTGTTTTTCGCCGTGTACTTTCAATGATCGAAAAAAAAGGACATCTAACAACGTGAAGACCACCACGGCGGACACTGGCACAGGCAGCACCGTTTCCAAGAGCCACGTCGCGTGCACATGTAAGGAAGTGGCTGGAGGTATAGGGTAGGGGTAAGGTCAGCACGACGGCACACCCTCAGTCGCACCCGTGCTACGTGGAAAGAAAGGGGGGCGGGCGGTACATAGCGAAGGCGAAGAAAGCAACGGTAAAGGGAAGCGACACCCCTGTGAATCTATGCGGAGGTGGGTGGGTGGGTGGGGCGGCAGTTGCCCAGGTTTGGGGGAGCACTAAGGCAGCATCGAGAGATGAAGACGAAGAGCACAAGGCGACATAAACGACGAGAAGACTCAGCGCAGTGGAGTGTGTGTTAGAGAGAGAGCAGACGAATGACAGTTGAGCGACGCGAAAAGTAAGGAAGAGAGAATCGAGAAGCACAGCCAGAGTAAAGGAGAGAAGACTCTTTGGGGTGCCGCCGATTAGCTCATGCAAAGATCATAGCGCGCACTTCCACAAGTGTCTTCAAGCTGTCTTGGATATGGATACCGTTGGCCTCGTGCAGCAGGTCTGCCCACGTATCCTTGCCTTCCTCTGCGGCCGCTACCTCATCTAGGATGTGCTTACGCGCGTTTGACTTCTCGTTCCACTCTTTCATCGCCTGCTCAAGCGCCCATGACTTTGCCTCCGCTTCGATGGCCGCCAGAGTTTCTGCGATACGGCTCTTGACCTGCCACAGTTTGTCCTCGTGGGCCGCCTGCTCTTGCGGAATGGCGGCCTCGTGTTTTCTGATGGCAGCCAAGAGGCGCTCCCGGGCCTCGTCACGAGAGCGCTGAAACGTGGCCAGGCGCTCGCGAGCCGCCGCATCCTTCTCCCCCGCCTCCTTTGTGCGCGCATCCACCATCTGCTTGCGTTTGCTCAGTACACGCTGATGCTCCTCATTGCGCCGGCGGCGCTCCTCGACTTTGTGGTGCAGCTCCTGTGTCTCTCGCTTGATGCGCTGAAGCTCCTCCTTTTTGCTGGCCACCTGCGCTTCGATGGCACTGCTCGTGTTTCGAATCGTTTCCTTTTCGATGTCCCACTGCTGCACGATCTTTGCGTGCTCCCTTTCCAGCTCCTGGAGGGACTTGCGCACGGCCTCCAGCTCGCTGCCCTTCTCTGTCAAGCTCCCCTTCAGCACGCGCCAGCGCTGAATGAGCTCAGTCACCTGTGACTTGTCCATCGCCCGCCAATCCCCACGCTCGCGTCTGCAATGAGTATGCTGTCTGAGTCGCGTGTTTTCTATGACGGTCGAGGGAGGCGAGCGAGGCAGCGAGCCGTCGCAGAGGGCAAGTGGGGGAACAAAAAAAGGTGAGGAAGAGAGAACATGCGCAAGAGAAGAGGCTGCTGAAGGAAGCCCGCGCATGGTGCAGCCCACCCAGGCGCGTATACACATGAGAGGGGGTGTGGGCAGCGTTTACGGAGCAGAGACCTCATCTCCTGTCTTCACAGAGACGCCCGACAAAATACTGAAGTGACCCCTCAAGAGTGAGAGCAACTCACGTTATTTCCCTGGCCGACAGTCGTCCTATGCGCAACACCAGGCGGCCCTTTGCATCACGCGTTTCAGCTGCGATGCGAACCACCTCTCTGCCGGTGTGGTTGCCGGGCCGTTTCTCTCCTTTCCATCGTTTTCTGTTTTTTCTTTTCATTTTGCTTTCCTCCACTTTGCGCGCTCGTCTGCTCACCTTCAGAAAGACCGTGCGGGTGATGCACTTTCACGTGACACCTACAGTGGCACGTGCTCTCCTCCTGCCGTTACACGGGTGCGACGCCAGGCCCCCACCCCCACCCTTCCACCCCAGATGCACCCGAGATGGATACGGATGCTACTACACACCAAAGAGGAAATGCGCGCGCACCAAGGCAACGCACAGCACGCGGCGGCTGACGCAAAGGAAGAGGGCGACAGCAACAGGTAACTGCCCAGCGAACACTACTCGCAGCCAAAAATAAGAGGTGATGAAACAGGTGCTTACAGGTGGCTTAGCGATGTCTGTGTTGGGTGGGAGGAGGTAAGGGGAGAGCGGGGATGAGGCACAGAAATCCGTACACTCACTGCAGGGGAGGGACAGGTGATCAGAGTAACGAGCGAACCAAAGCTGTGCGTGCGTTCGTGTATGGGAGTAAGCGTGAGGGGTGATAGCGGCGGTGAAATTGGAAAGATACACAGACATACCAAGAGAAACGACAGAGCACAATCGCATGCGGCAAAGATCACAAACTCACACACACAGAGAGAGAGGAGAAACGTAGAAAGACGGTGGAGGAGGAGGAGAGCAACAGCGCAGCGCAGCAAAAAAAAGTTACAGTAGTGGGGAAAAACAGAGGAAGCAGAGACAACGCATTCGACATCACGAACACGCACATACACACACACACACGAACAGGCCCTCGAAGGCACGAATACGCGTACATCAAAGATGTGCAGTATGCTTTGGAGTGCGCTGAGGGACCCACCCAGTCCCCCTCCTCTTACCTGGAAAGCGAGTAAAAATGACACCTCGTGCCGTGATGCAGCAGCGCCTTCACTGCACGTTAGTCCACCGCCGATCCCTTTGAACCCCCTCGCTGTGTCCCACTTGGTTAGGTGCGGTGGCGACGTGGCGCAACCCACACCAGCAAATGCCCTCGAGAAGAGGAGAGGAAGAAAAGCAACCGGGCGTGTAGCAATGAAAAAAAATGAGGCGAAAAAAGGCTCTTCAGTGTGCGGCCGCGCGACTTCACCATTCAACAGGGGAGTTGTGCGGCAGACGAGAGCGTGCGTGGGGGAGGTTTAGGTGCTCAGAAAGGGTCCCTGAGCACGGGAGAGAAAACAGGAGACAGGCACGCAAATCGAACCCCCGGGAACACTCGCAGAGTGTGTAGTGAGAAAGATGGGGCGCGGGTGACCGTGAAAAACAGCAAAGAAGCAGCCCGCACGTAATAGAGGGGGTGTGCGTGTGTGCTTGAGTGTGAGGTCCCGTAGACGCATATCTGTGCGCGAAAAAAAAGACGAAAGGGGATCGACACGGAGACGCACTCACACACGGTACGTATGCCCTCCCCTCTGACAGAGACAAGCACGAGGCAGCAAGTATGTTTCTGTCTCCTTCGCGTACACTGATAGTGCAGATCCTAAAAGCGAACTAACGAAGAGAGTTTTGCTGTGAAACCCAATACACGCACACACAGCCAGATGATTGGGTGTGTGCGTGTGGGGGGGGGGGGCGGGGGAGACTCTTTCGGCAGAGAGTCGGTCCTTTGAGAGACGAGAAGAGGAACGGCACAGTGGATCGGACGGAACGCACGCATGTGCACGGAAAGAGTCATGCAAAGTGAGGCAATGCAGGAAGGGATGCATAAGCGCGAACACCACACACGCACCCTGATAGACGTGAGTGTGAACGCCATAATCTGGCCCTTTTTCATGCCGGATACGTTCCTCCTCTTGTGAGGAAGCCGCTCAACGAGTTGACACACACACACAAACAGAGCACAGAGAGAAAGAGAGGGAGAGAGCGGGATCGGGAAAAAAAGGCGCAGCCCGTCAGCAAAATGAGTACTGTGAAAAGAAGCAACAAGCACACCACGGAGAGGACCGCGGTGAAATCGAAATGCAATGTTACCAAAGTCAAAGCACCATCAGAGAAGGAATGCTACAGAAATACACGAAGCACACGGAAGTGTGCACAAGACGAGTTCCTTCTGCTCACTCCCACACGCTCTACGATTACTTCCTGAAGCTCAATGGAAGCAGCCCGAGAAGCATACCGCCGCAGCGGTGGAAGAGTGAAACACAACGGGAGAAAGGAGCGCAGATATATATAAGGATCACCTATACAGGTGGAAATAGTGCAGAGGGGGTTGGGAAGGGTATAGAGATGCAGGAAAGTGCAGAGGGCGAATCTGTAGAGCAACACAGTCGATGCACGCAGACGAATGCCCAAGGAAAGAACCAAAAAAACGAGCGAAGGGCAGAGAAGAGAGGCCGATTATGTTCCGATTACCAAAAAAAGAAAAGAGAGAGAGACGGCTAAAGAGACCCATCTCAATCACGAAGGCGCATTGGAAAGGAAAGCGGAGCATTCAGAAACGAAAAAAGCAGCCGCTGTGCCACGACTGCCGGTTATGTTTTCAGATCGCTTCCTTCCTTCCCATTTCTTTCGTCCATCCCTGCGCCTGCTCTACCCTCCCTCCCCCCAACGCCTCAGAGACACGGATGCAGATTCACATAGATCCATGGCAGATCCACATGAAACACACCAGACCCACATTCAACTGTTCTTCACGCGGATGGGCTGGACGACTGTGTAGGAAAGGAGAGGGAGGGGGGAGGAAGCGAGTACCGGGGAAGGAGGAGCGGAAGACAAAGAAAGGAAAGAAAGCGAAGGTGAGGATTGAACGCGCAAAAGATCGCATGACCTGTAAACTGGGCGCAGGGTGCCGGTACGTTGGTTCACGCACAGGTTATTCCAACGCGCACAGGGGGCCGGAAAGGAGAAGGGAGGATGAGGAAAACAAAAAGTGAATGAACAGCCACAGTAATACTTTATATAAAGATATACAAACAGAAGCAATGTAAGGAGGATGCGCAACGGTGGCATCTGCGAGCAATCAGAGGGCATAGCGCGAGAAAAAGGGGTGAAACGAATGTACTCTGTAGGGTTCATATTCTAGCGTGTGGCTCCCCCGAGTTGGAGAGTGTTTCAGGTATACAACATAGCACCCCCAGCGATATATAGATCGATACACTGCACAACAGCAACAGCAAAGGACTACGGTTTTTTTTTATCAAAGACGCACGGACACAGACGCTTAGACACACACACACAGAGGTCCGTGTGCAGACAGAGGAGCCTGGCAGTCAACAGAGCGACAAAGACGAAAACGGGGAACAAGCGTTTCGTTCGAAGCCGTGAAGGGTGAAGTAAGCGGCTCACGGTAAAAGAGCAGAAAACGCCCCGCCTGAACAGAGACGAAAAGGGAAAAGGCAGGTCCGTCTACACGCGAGCGCACAATACACAAGAATCTGCTTGCAGCTGTACTTCAACATCCTCGGCGCCTCATTCCTTTTCGTTTTTTTCCGCTGTTCTTGTATTTGCTACTTCTGGCGTCCCGGTGGTCCCCTTTTCCAGCCATGTAGACTTGTTCTCTTCAGCTCTGCCATTGCTCCCATGATGGGAGCTGGAGAGCTGAAAAATAAAAGACAGGGGAGGTGCAGCCTTAAAAAAAACTGACACGACTTTTCCTGCGTTGCGTAGCAGTCCTCGTACTGATTTGAACGTTTATCCGGACCGGGTTCTCGCAGTTTATGGAGAGTGCTGCGCCATACGAGGCTGGGGTCTGCTCATGTTAGTATTTCCTGTGTGACGCTCCACGGCCTTTTACTCACTGCACCGCTCCAACTCCCCGAATCGCATGAGGGCTTCCGCCTATTGTACGAGTGGTCTTGTGCGAAGAGGGGGAGAGAGGGAGGGAGGGAGGGAGGGGAGGAGTGGTGAAACGGGGAATGACGAAAAAGAGAAATACAAAGCGCCTTCAGAACGGAAGCAAAAAGAGCGATGGCGAGAGCGACTCCGCAGGGCATGGCTGTGTGTGCCTCTCACAGGAGCGTATTCGTCTCCCTTGCGCACCAATTGTTGGTGATTCACGTGCAGAAGCAGTGAGAGCACGTGATGGCGAGCAGTGTGACATGGACGGGGGCAGGGCGGAAATAAGACGAAACAGACGAAGTAAAAGCAAAAAAGTGGTGCAGAGCGAGCCTTTGCCATGCCTCAGGCACAAGGGGTGGAGCGGCATCACGTTGTACTCCGCCCGCGTGCCCGCCAAAGGGAGTGGCGTGCTCCACCAACAGTGTACCAGACCGACTACGTAGATGAGACCCTAGTCGCACGCGCCAGCCCGCGCTCGCGCAGACAAACGAGGCTACCTGCAGAATCCACAGTGTTCGTAAAGCTCTTTGTAACCCTCAAGTGTACGCGATATGCTTTCCACACGAAGCGCTGTGCTCTCTCTACAGATATGATGATGCTGGCAAAAAAGGAGGTAACAGGGAAGAGTAGGGTATCTTCAGCCAGAGGGCAGACCACCGCCGATGCCGGAGAGTCGCAGATACCGAAGAAAAAAGAGGAGGGGGGACGTCGAGAAGAGTGAAAATAAACAAACGAAGCAAAGAAAAAAAAAAGAGACAGCACCGCAAAAGCGGCGAATGCGAACGCAGACACACCCCACCCACAACACTCGCGGGTGGGGGAAAGGGGGCGATAGAGAAAAATACCGAACGAGAGATAGAGAGAGAGAGCATCGGAGCGAAAGAAAAAATAGGCGAGGGAATCATAAAAGAGCGAGCATATTTCTGCGTGTGCGTAAACACACAGAGAAGCGTCGGCGCTACAGAAAGAGACCCTCCCCAATTTCCTCAAAGGCCGAAGACTACGAAAAACAAAAAACATCGAAAAGGACAGCGGCACTGGCAAGGAAGAGATGCTGAAAGAGGGAAGACGGGGAAGCACTCGATCCAGTCGAGAGGGAGGAGAAATGATGCGTATGTGAAGCTTCTCCTTCCGGCTCTGGAGCCTTTGACGTGGAAGTGAGGTACTGCTTTCGAGGTGAGCACGCGGGTCTCACTCGCTCGTTGTGGCCCGAGAAAAACGCCCCGATGCCATTCATCAACTGCCACCAAAAAAAATCACCACACAAATACACCGCGCCGTGTGGGATCTCTCACGAAGCGCATTATCTTCGCATCGCTGTCGGCACTTCCCTCCTTCTCCAGCCTGTTCGGTCTTTCATAAGTGACTACAGCGCTGACGTCCAGGGGACCCATGAGCAGTGTGCCACACACACCCTTTGAGCCAACGGAGCGATTGCGAAACGTTGAGAGGTGTTGGGGGCAGTCAGAGAGTGGGGGAGGGGGAGGGAGGATGACGTAATGAGTCACCGAATCTTACTATCGAGGACCCAACGACAAAAAATAAACGCAAAAGCAAAAATGAGCTCCTGTACAAGCATACACCTACACCTAAAAAGGGAGACATCAAGAGTGCCCCACGTGCGCCCCCGTATCCTGTTGAGGGACCTTGACGCAGAGGGAGGGTGGCACAACGCGGAGTCACTTTCCTCGCTGGAATATATATATATATATATATAAACGGGAACACAAGCGTTGTTGCACGAAGAAGAAAAAACGAACAAGAGAAAAGGGGGCGTACCCGGGCACCCACATGTGTGGAAAGCACTAACAAGTAACCTCCCACTGAACCAGTAGCAACAAAACGCAGACACCAGCGTGCTGTACGACTAGACTCACGCGCGCTACACGCATACAGCGAGAGAGAAAAAAAAAGCGATGAAGAAAGAGGGAGATGTGAATGCGAATGTACACCGCACGGCTAGCAAAGAGAAACGATGGTACCTCTCTATACCTCGGGTTCTTATATAACCCTCGGCCGTGGGCCGAAGGAGGGCAACAGGGGGAGGTGCGTGTGTTTGCGTGTGGGCGGGTATGTCCTCATGTCGGAGTAAGAGAGCGGGGGGAAGAGGAGCAGGGGACGGCAAAGGAGGGGGAAGGCGGTATCACGAGCAGGGCACACGTAGAGGGACGGATTTACAGAAATCAGGTGAGGCAAGAAACAAGAAGAGCGGAAGAAAAGCCTCAAGTCCGAGTGAAGGAGCGAATGTGTGGTGTGAGAGGGGAGTGAGTGAAGACGCTGATAGCGCCAAAGGCACAAAGACATTTAATTGCACCGGTGGAGAGGGAGGGAAGATGAGCGCATTCGAGTACACGCCGACCCTGCGCGCTCCATGCGTGCGGCAGTGCAGCGAGACGAAGTAGGGAAGATGTGAGGAGCCACCCACATTCAAACACACACACACACACATCCGCACACACAGTCACACACCCGTACTGACACATACACGTACAGGACATCTCCACGTCCTTTCTTGCCATGATAGGAAGAGGGGAATGTGAGAAAAGGGAAACAAAAAAGAGATGGTGAGGCACGCAGAGCGGGGGACAACGCCAAACAACTGCGAGTGTCTTCACCTGCACCCCCGTTGTGCTTTTCTTGCCGCAGGCGACGTTTTTCCGCGTTAAGTGTCTCTTTGTTGTGGACGTGTGTTGATCATCTAGCGGAAAGGCATCGACATCACGTAGAGGGGCTGACTCGGTGTGGGCTGTGGTGGCGGCGGCATCGACGTGGTCGACTGCGGTAAAATGTAGCAGTGACCGTTGAGGCCTTGCATCAACAGGTAAGAGTGGCTTAACAATGGCGAAGACTGCGATGGAATCGCCGGAAGGATCATCGAGTCCTGCGTGAAGTGCTGCAGCTGTGGCGGAGGCAACGACTGTGGCGCTGAGGTGCTGCTCGGCACCGCCCCCACTGTGTTCCAGGGGCTGGTCGGTGGCACAAAGACGTGGCTTCCCGGTGCGCTGAGGCCGCTGCTGCTGGGCTTTTGTATCGCCTTCGACTGAGGGGTAGAGGAATCTCGGTGGGAGCTGGACGAGCGCGAGGAAACCTTCGAATCCCCCTTCTTCTTGCCAGGGGCGCTGGCGTTGAGAGGAGTTTCGTGGGTGGTGGCGCTGATACGGCGCCCCGCGCGAGGCCTGCTGGACTCGCTGTTTGTGCCGGAGCTACCCATAGAGGAAGGGTCCGCGTCCGAGACTGCGTTTTCGGCGCGATCGCGGAACTTGAAGTGCACAACATGCACGAACTGACAGTCCTCGCCGAAGCAGCAGATGCCATTTTTCGAGTAGTGTGCGCAGTGCTGCATTGTGACGGTCGGCTGCTCGTTGCGCATGTACAGATTGAAGTACTCCTGCGCCCCGCGCGTCACAAACAGGGCGCTGCTGTCGTAGGTGTCGACCGGGGTCGGCGTGTTCGGCAGCGCTACTCGGAACTCGACACCAGATGGGAGAGTGGGGTACATCTTGGTGGAGGTCCACCGCGTGTGCAGTGTGTGGCGGAGGATGAGCTGGTCCGGCATGTAAAAACTCGTGGTCCCGTCCGAGGCGCTGCCTCCGCCGATGATGGAGTCGAGGGGGTTCGAGTCTTCGACAGTGCTCACGACCGAGGTGGAGTTGCCGGACGCCAGGGGCTCGTTCAGCCTCCTTGCGATAATTTCCTCCGCCGGCGCCAGCATGACGAGATTCGGCGCGCCAGTGGCGTTGCTTGGCACCTGGTACGGAAGTGCGTCTTGTGCGTCCTCGACATTAAGAACGCAGTGCACCTCTCGACATAGATGGCCGTTCATGCACTCCTTCATCTTGTTGTAATGAGAGCAAACGAAGAGCTTGCTGCGGCTCTTGTTCGGGCCGAGTTGGTTGTAGTCGTGCAGGTAGTCGAGAGTGCCGCGTGTGATTCTCACGTGGGCAGAGGCCACAGTGAAAAGGTGCTCCATGTCATGGCAAAGGAAGCGAACGCAGAAGCCGCTCGGCAGTGGTATGTTTTGTATCTCACGCTCCGTCAGGGCTTCTAGATCGTCAATGAAGGGGATCTGAATCGTATCCCACTTCTTGCAGCGGACCTTCTTCGGCCGCGAGCTCGTGGAGGAGTGCGTAGACATGATGAGTGCGGGGATGAGGAAGGCCGGCCGCTGTAAGTCCCAAGAGCACCGGAAAAGCACTGCTCAAGGCAAGGGAAAGCACAGTAGCAGCGACGCACAGCCCAAGAGCAGACAAGTCAAACTTGCCAAGGAACTTTCACCAAGAGAAAGAGAGAGATGACGGCGTGGATGGGGAGAAAAAGTGTCTGCGTATGTGTCGTGGCACTGTAGCGACAACAAAAAAATGAGATGCGATGAACGTGACCTTGGCGTGTGCAACGAAGAATTTACAACGGCACACAGACTAAATCCCGAGCAAGCGGACGGTCGACCCACAACAATGCAGCAGAGTAAAGCAAAAGACGAAAAAGCAACAGCGGTTGTGCAAAGTGGGCGCTGCGCTTCTTTTTTTGTGTGTGTGTGTGTGTTCGTTTGAGTAGGACGCTTTGTGTCGACACCTTTTTTTTTCATGTGGCTTTGATGCCTCTCTCTGCGCCGATCAGTCCACTTTTCCTTTTCGAATTTGACGTTGAGTTAATCTCCTCCTCCACAGCAGCGCTATAGCCGAGTGTGACAAAGGAGGTAAGAGAGCGCGAGCGCACAAAGACCGAAATAGAGACCGAAAAAAAAAGCGCTGATATGTGCAGAAAGCAAAGCAAAGATGATTGAAGACACCCTTCCCCCCCTCCCTCCCCCCTCACACGCACACACAAGTACAAGCCAACGTGGGGAGGTAGCCTCAGCGATGGTCTGATTATGCGCGTGGAGAGTGGGATGGGTCAGGAAGGGAGCGGCGAGAGCCCGCGCAAACGAGCGAAAAGGTTCGAGGCGCAGAGCACACGCATGCGCGCCTACATCAAGACGCCAATGAGTGACGATGGCAGCGAAGAGGAAAGATCTGCCCTGCCACCCCCCCAACACACACACACGCGCGCACGCACGAAAGAATAGAAGGACGAGGAGGAAAGAAGCCGCCACGTCGAAGAGATACTGTGGCGCGTTTTGGGGAAGAGAAGAGAGAAGGACAGAGGGGGAGCGAACAAGAAAACGAAGCAGTTTGTGAGGGCGGGAGACCGCCGCCCACACGAAAAGAAGTCGAACAACACAGAGGAGACGAGGGAAGGGGACAAACGGCGCCGTGGAGAACAAGCGCGACAAGAGTGTACGCGCAAGCACGCAAGCAAACAGAGAAGACAGCGACACAGCGGTGATGGTGGTAGGAGAGGAAGGGGAGGGGGAGAGAGAAGCAGCACTTGTCTGTAGCCGGACGTGTACCTACGGACACGCCAACAGAAAAGTGTCGCAAGCGTGCTACGGTGCAGAGAATAGCAGCACGCAAAAAAAAGGAGGCGGAAGAGCCCGTCCGCGACAGAAAAATTGCCACGGCGCTGAGTCGTCGGCTCGTCAAGGAGAGAATGGGCGAGTGCCTGCGCAGCGCAGAGGAGAACAAGTGACGACGATGCTGATCGAAGAAGGGGAGCCTTCAAGGGCATCAAAAAACACCGGAAATAAAGCCTCGAGAGAGAGAGACGAAGACAGAGTGGGAGGGGCTGGTGTGGAGTGCGTGAGTGAAGGAGGCCCGCGCGAGAGGTAAGATTCCGCGTCGACGCGGTCATGAGACGGGTGCGTTATCCCCGAAATTAAAAAACATATATTTAAAGCCAAGGCGAAAGGAGACGGTGCAATGGACAGACAGACAGAAAAGGATGCGATGGTGACCGAGAGAGAGAGGCAGGGGTTACCGATGTCCATGACGCTGCAGATAACATCCATCCGTCATTTTCTTTGCACCTACACTTCTCTGGGCATGAAATGCCGGGAAAGCGGAGCACGCGCGGTTGGCAGGAAGCTGAACCGACAGGGAGCTGCCGAGACGGAGGGAGGGCGGATAACCGCTTTGTATGCTAAGTGTGCGCTTGAAGCACCGCCTGTCGCGCCTGTTCCCAATAAGGTGCGCTTACTCCTCCCCATCCACAAACACCCCCCACACACACAAAAAAAAACGGCTGCACCACGAAGCGCGGATGCGCTCACCTCTGCGTGGGCGCCTTTCCCGACAAACGGCATCGGGGGAGGGGAAGGCGCCGCTTCCCAATCGCGCAGGGGCGGCATTCCTTTATTGTTTTTTTATTTGGTTTGCTTTTGAGTGCTCGCGTTTCAAAAATGTGCGGTGGCACGACCGAAGCTCGACCAGATCCGTCGAGGGGCGTACAGGGGATGGGGGGAGCGCCGACTTCGCCAAACAGACAAAAATGAGGAGCGAAACCGACCACAGAACAGGGGGAGAAGAAGCTGTAGCGACTCCTGGGGAAGTACATCAATGACATCGCGCAGCAACACCTCGCCTACCCTCGTTCCACCTTCCTTCTTCCACCGTGGTCACCCCATCCACCCCCCAACTCACAGGCACATATTTGTCTCCCGTCATGTTTGAATGCCTCAGTTGCTCAGGCAGATGTAGGCAAACATAACAACATGAAGGCATCGTGACAGAGGCAAGAGCGGAAGGGCGGGGAGGGGGGCACGGGAGATGATGCAGGTGGGACTGGTAAGGTAGGCGGTGGAAAGCAGCGCGGAGGGAGAGCTCAAGCGAGAAAAACGCGCGAGTACGCATTCCGTCGGCAATGAGGATGACGAGCAGAGTCGCCCTCACGATCAAAAAAAAAGAGGCACTACCCGAAGAGAAAGAGAAAGCGCCATGTCACGACACTTTCACATCTACACCCAACGCGTCCTGCAGTGATGTAATGTGCTTCACCGCGTCTTTGCGTCGCTGTCGCCACTCACCCTCCAGCGATTGGAGCCCGTCTGTGCGAAACAAGATACGCATCAGCTCCTCATAATACCCCTTCCGCTGCAGATCCGTCAGCGTCGAGCTCATGGCGCGCTCAATGACGGCGGTGTCCTCTTCGATCTCCAGCAGCGTTATCTTCTCGGCGTTGCTGTAATCACCCGCCGCGATGAAGACGCGAGCGTCGCTGCGGATACCGCTGTCGAACAGCTTTGAATGCGGCGCCTTCGGCAGAACCTTGCCGCGGTACACGACTTGCGCCTCCGGTGTGAGAGCAGGTACCGTGGCGGTTATGGCCATGATTAAATCGGACACGGAGGAATCACCGTTTATCAGCACCGGCACCACCTGCCGGAGAGATGGGATGTGGCACTCAACCGTCAGCCGCACCCGCTGGCGCTGGTTGTCGTCGCTATTACTGCCTTCACCGGTGGGCGCCTCGGCGGCCGTGCTTGTTCGCGCGCTGCTCGGGGAGTTGGCCGCCTGCGACGGCGCGGCGCTAGAGGGGGCCGCGGGCACGTCCCTGGGCCCCTCTGGCCATGAAGAGGAGTGCTGCCCTGCTCCTGATAATGCCCGGGCACTCCCTGGAGCGGGCGAGGTATCGTTACTGGTGGCAGCTGGCGGTGGCGGGGATGGGACGGGATGCAGGCTTGCGGTAGCCGAGGTACTCTCCGCTTTCGTGGTACAGCTGTGTGATCCAGTGGACTCCGTGCTTCTGGAGCGGACCTGACGGGCCGAATACTTGGGCCGCTGCTTGACAAATGTGCTGTGGCCCTTCCTTTTCAGGGTCTCCACGGACGGTTCTGTAGGGCTCACCTTGCCCTTTGCGGCGTTCGTGTTGGTCGACATCACGTCAGCAGCCTTGTTTTTGCGCACGGCGTCCGTGCTAGTGCTGACGGCCGGAGAGCGATCGGCCGTTGGATATGGCGGCTCAGAAGGAGGCGGTTGTTGATGTTGCTGCTTCTGCGGAGGCTGATGGGCGACGGCAGCCTGCCGCGGGGGCAGTGACTGGCGCTGCGGCTGTGTGTCAGCGGGGATGGCAATCATGAGAGAGCCGAAGGGGTAATCGCACACGTATGATTTGTCATCAGCGATGAACCCGTTGTACAGGAGACGTGTGTTGGGATCGTAGCCGTACTCTTCGATGAGAAATTTGCGCAGCTCCCCGACCAGACACGTGACGGGGAGAGCGAGGTCGATGGTCTCACCGCGCGTGGATCGAATTTGAGCTTTGGTTTGCTCTGGCTGATATCCGTAGTAGGTCATGGCGCTAAACACACACACACAAAGGGAAGGGGAAAAGACTGAGTAAGGGGAGGGCACTCACGGCCGGCGTGCGGAGACTCAGTGGATGAGGAGGGGGAGGGCACTCACAGCCAGGAGGTCGCCAAAGAGCAAAGGAGGGGGATTAACAGGGACACACATTCAGGCGCAGAGAGAGAGAACACAAAGACTGCGGCAATGACAATGGCGACGCAAGCGAGACGTCGCTGATAGAGTGCCAAAGGGGTACAGCGACAGCTGACGGAGAGCACCACACGCAGGGAAGGATAAGAAAGACTGTTGCGTAAATCACACACCACAAGTGGCGAGCAGCTGCACAACCAAAGAAAACAGCCACACAAGGGAAAAGCGTGGTTTGGTGGCACGGGCCTACCGAGCGCCGCCCAGAACTGTAGCGATACCGTAAACGCTATGAAGCGGCAGAAAGCTCTGATGTAGCAGCCGTGCTCAATCTTTCCTGCTGCCGACGCTCCTTCCTTGATGCTGCGTCCTTTTCTACCAGGAACTTGCGGCGGAAAGGCGTACAAGGCGGACGAGATGAGCAGGAAACAGTATATACGTTTTTTTTTGCTGTATGGCGTGATGGAGGGGGGTGAAAGACTGCTGTGCTCGCAGTTTGACCACCGCCAACGCACGGGGGAGCGTGTCTCAGAGAAGAGAAGTGCAGCATAGAGGTGAAAGTCTGTGTTGTTGCCACGCCAGGTGAATAGGCGACGACGCAGCAGCACTGCCGAAGGAAAGCGGCTAGCGGCGGGTATGTATGCAGTTCTGTCACACCCTCGAGCGCGTCCCCCCCGCGCTCCTGTAGACAGGAAGACGAGAAGTGGCTAAAGAGATTTGCGAAACGCGTGTGCCCTACCGGCGCCCCCCCCCCTGAGCACCGCACCCGTTTACCGTTATTTGGGCATCTTGCGGAAGCTCATAGGCAACCGACACAAAAGCGGGCAGTTCTTCTATTTTCAATTCGTCAAGCGAGCGGGGCATATTGCACAGGTTGCCCTGGTATTCGGTACTCTCGCGCGTGGCGCACGATGACGTGCTCAAAGCATTGATCTGGTGGAACCAGGGCGCAAAGGTACTCCTTTAGTTCCATCTGGTCCCAACGCTGTGGGCGTAGCTCGAAGAGTGTGCGGAGGCGTGCGGCAAAGTCATTGCTGAGGGATTCCTTTGGCAGCCACCAAGCCGTACCGTGCACACTGCCACCAACACCGCCCCCGCTGAGCGGCTCTACCACCACGTAGCCGCGCAGCTTCTCCATGAGCGTCTGCTGAGCCCCTATCGCACAGCGGTGCGGGATGCCCGCCACGCCAAAGAGGGACGATGGAATCGCATCCATCCACGCCTTCGTGAACGTCTCTAGTGGCAACCCGCAGGCGACCTCGCCTGTGCCCAGGGCTCGGAAGACGACGTCGTGGTGGGCATCAAACACACCACCGGCGAGGCCCAACAGCACTCGCGGCAGGTTAAGTAGCCCCGGCATTCCCAGAAGCGTCACAGAGCCGTCGTCCTGCGACGCTTCACTGATGCCTTGCGGCGCGCCGTAAACGGCCTCCAGAGAACGTAGCACCACTTCTGGGTAGACGGACGGACAGAGGTGTTGTCGCGCGGCTGCCCAGGAGGCATCGCGCGCCTCCAAGGCGTCGAGAAACGTCAGCACTGCCGTTAACGACTCATACGCGAGGGAAGGGTGCAGAAGGCGGACGAGACCGCGGTGCACTACCGCGCCGATGCTCTGCAGGACGCTGGCGAGTTCAGTAGGACTGCTCCGAAACGTTCGAGCAAGCTGCGCAAAAGAGTATCCACGCCCTGTTGGGGCCGCGGTGCCCTCGAGCTCTTCGATTGTCAGGTAGGATTCACCCAGCACAGCCACCACGTTCACCTGCGGCTGAGCGGCATGACTATCAAACATGCGGCTCAGGGAAGCGACGACCACGTCATCTGCGTTTTGACGGACGTTCGATAGGAGCTGAGGAGAAACAGCCGACGCTGTCACTGTGCCGTCAACGCTGCAGGCAGCAGAGCACCTACCTCGAGACTCACGGATGGCAGATCGGCCGGCGCGGTTGAGCCGCCGCACTGCAAGCAGCATTGAGTTCGAGTACTCAACACGGCGGACGGAACGGGTCGACCGTGCGTCATGCAGACAGAGCTGTTCACCACCCTTCATGACAAAGGCAATAGAGAAGTCATCGCCACGTGCTGTTGCTGCAGGAGGCGAGGAGTCGCGTGCTTTCTTGCGACTCACCAAACGACGGTTAGTGGACGGGCCAGGGTACACCTGCTCCTCTAACTGCCTCACCCACGCATCCTCTACAGAGAGAAGTCGGTACTCGTGCCGGGACGCGAAGTTCGAGCGGATAAATATGTGATCCATCTACGCTTTACCAACAGCGCGCGCGGTGATGGTAGTCGCGCCAAAAACGATGGGCGCAGAAGGCTGAGCGGAGCCTGCGTCTCTCTCCTTTGCTGAGTATCTGTTTCTGCCGCCAGCACGCCGATGCGTGTATCTTCGATTAGCCGCGAGCGCCTGAGTGGAGAAGACAGCATACCATTGACGTATCCTTCTCCTTCCCCCCCCCCTCTGTCGCTATGTAGCCTCCTGATCGAGCTGGTGCTTCACCACGGTCTACGCGCACAAGTAGTAATCCGCGGCACGCTAGATGTGAACCAGCGAACGTCGCTATTCAGGATAGAAGAAGAGCGCAAGAGGAGCCGACTCCGTGCGAGTGGTTGGGGTCGATGGGTAACGAGAGAGAAAATCGTGCGCCCCCCGTTCCGCTAAGTAAGAGCGAGGTGCCACAGTAAGAAGTCTAGAAGAACAACTCAGAAAAAAAAGGAAACGCGGCGCGCACAAATTTAGTAAAACGTGCAAGTCCAGAGAAAGAGAGAATAGAGAGAGAGGGCATTGGATACGAATACACAATTAGCGGGCGGACGCTTTCGCCAGATGGAACGACTGTAGCGAAAGCCGTGTTGGCAGCGCCAAACCTTCGTCGCAAGCAAGTGAGAAGTTGAAGAAGTCGCCGGTGCCGCTAAGGCACCCCAAGAACACCACCCCCACCACGCTGTCGCCGCTTTCACCAAAGGTTGCCTATTGCGCGCTAGATGAAACTCACAGCAAGAAACACAGATCAGCACAATCCACTGAAAGTTTCAAACTTAAGCGCCAGCAATCTGTTAAAGAGTTGCTTTTTCTCTTTCAGTGCGCCCATTCCCCCTGCCATACAACACACACACACACACATGCACGTGAGCCGAATGTCACTCGGCCCCCTCCCCCAACCCACCACGTCACAGGCCCCATTGCATAGTGCAAAGCAGCCCTCGGCACGCGGTGCAGCAATGCGCCAACGCGTTCCTCGGAGCACGCACCCCTGCCTCGTACCCTACCCACGCCCCTGAGCAGAGGGAGGGGGAGGGGCGGGTGCGAGTCACGCGAGTCACGCTGGCCTTTTGCCTGGCATAAGGGATGGCGCAAATGTGTGCACTGCCGCAGGCCCGTGGCCCTGCCACCACCAGAGGGGCGGCTCGGCATCGAATAGGGGAGGGAGGGGGGGTGAAGGGCTGCTTGGCCTCCACACGGCGTGTGGGCACAGGGACACACTCCCCCGACGATCACCGGGGTGAGAAAGATATATATTTTTCTTTTCCAAATGTTGTTCAACCGCGAAGTAGTCAACAAATAGTTGTATACAGCCGCAGCTCAGCAGTCTCGGCGGCACTATGGCTGCATCCGGGTCGCCTGTGCCGGCGCGTCCGCCGCTGAGGCGGGCCACGCGCCTCGCGGAGCCTGCTAGTTCCTCCTCGTCCCTTCGTCGTATACCGGCCGCGCGGACTGCGCCAGGCGAACTTGCGTGGGCTGCACACCATCACTCCGCCGGACTGCTCCCAGGGTCCTGCTTGAGCGCGGAAGCAGTTGTGCCGGTCGTGCGGCGAGTAGAGGGGGGAGTGAGGCGCATGCCGGACGAGTCCGAGACGGAAGTCGGCCAGCCTCAAACCGCGGCCCTCCGAGACCGTGCACACGGCCTGGACGTCATGCTTCTCCCTCAGGCGCATCAGCTCGTGGCATTCCACAAAGTGGTGTGGCGATCCGCCACGCTGGAGTTCGGTAGACTCGACGATGCGATTCGCGGTGTTGCTTCCATGCGTGCGGCGCACGCACCTTATCCCTCTACCCGGCCACCGGTGGGGGACGCCGCGCACGCCGCACCCATGCGCATCAGCGCTCACGGGTACTGATGTTCTCGCGCCTCTTTTTTTTCCTCACCTCTGGTGTGCTGACTGCTGACTACAGCTATTGTTATGCACTATAAGTTGTCAGCAGCTGTGGAGTGTGTGTGTGCACAGCTCCACGTTCGTTGGGTACTGGCATGCCTCTGGACGGCGTTGCCCCGTGGGGAGTCGGCTGTATTGATCCGCTATCGTTGACGAGGTCACTGCGCACGCGTACGACGGGCTTCTCCAGTCGCATGTGCGTAGGCGGGGAAGAGGAGCTCCTTAGAGGCTGTGACGGCATGAACACTCCACTCTCTTCTGAAGCGGCATGCCTGCAAAGCTGTCGGTGTGCGAAGCATGATTTTCCCCGCTGCTAGCGAGGCCACTACGCATGAGGAGCTCACGGCCCGCCTTTTCTAAGGGAGACAGAGGGCAGAAAGGACGGCGACAAAGAACAGAGAGGGAAAGGCCTCCTACCGGGCTCGGCGAAGTCACAGAGAAAACAGATGTGCAATCGCAGGCTCGGGCGGGGGCGTGGGCACTTCAGTGTCTGTTGAATAGCGGGCATCACCCCATCTGCACGCCATGCGGTCACTGCTCGTCACACTCGGTAGCCATAACCCACTATACAAGCCGCTGCCAGAGCAGGACTGGGCAAGAATGGCCTCCCCTCGTCTCGAAATGTCGCCATCCACCTCCCTTATGGCGATGGAATGGTAACGCCACGTTGCGTTTGTCGTTGAGCGCTGCATCGTGCACGGCAGTGCCGGGAAATGTCGGCCTTGAGTGGGAGATTGGTGACGAGGTCGTTGACTCATGCTGTTCGCAGCTGCTTCTACGGCAGTGACCGATTTGGCGACCCTATACGCCGACTCGTCGTGCGGCCATGCGCCATGACCAAGGAGAAACTGAAGCGTGTGGTACACACGCGTCGGGTAAGCAACACCAGTAAGGATGCCCACGTACTAGGGTAGTACAGCAGAATACACACACACACACACACACTGACAAAATTGGACAGAGCGAGGGAGAGAGAGATGATGGCGAGAGGAGGGGAGGAAGAGGGGGTAAGGTAAGAGAAACAAAGGCCAAAGTAGTGGAAAACGCGGGTACAAAGAAGGCTGGGCGTGTGGGGGGGGCGGCTGGACAGGAGAGAGAAAGAGCGCGCAGAGAGCCGAAGACGGAAGAGATATATATATAGATGACAACGAAAAACAGCACACATGTTAAAAGCAACGAGAGCAGCGCAAACAGTGAGCTTGAGGTCGAGACGAGGGAGGGGGGAGGCAAGGGCAAGCGGCTGCGGTAGGCAGGCACCAACATGCACCCTTAGTAGATGTTCGAGCCCATGAAAATTCGACTTACGAACGTTCTCCTCCCACCTCTCTTTGCGGGCTGGTTCGGGTCCCTCCGTGAAGAAGAGTACGGCACGAGGAACCAAAGACTGAGACGGAAAGCAGAGGTTCCTGTGGAGTAAGCAGCGTTGCACCCGTGGCAGCCCGCCGAGCACTGTTGGCGTTTGCAGATCCCCTCTTTACCAACGCGTCTGGCCCTCTCGCGCATCAGCAACGAACAGCGTGAAAAAGAACAGTGCGAGCTAGGAGGCCTAATGCTACTTGGATAAAGAAACAGTTACGCACACGCAGAGGTGCGTGCAGGGGCGTACATCTTAGGGCACAAGTGCGGCGAAGAAAAAAGGAGAACATAAGAGAAAAGAAAGACGAAGAAAAAGCAACCTCAAACACGTCACTCGCCTCTCACTTGTGGCGGCAACTGCGGTGACGGGAGTGAGCGAGGAGCAAAGGGTGATGGAGGTTCGGGCCAAGGGGCACACGCCCAAAATCACAGCTCAGTGGTTCCAGGACGCGCTTCGCCAGCAGATCTGCTCGCTGTGTTAGCAACCCTCAGCTTTGAAACGAGGATGCCGCGGCATAGGGGTTATGCGAAAAGGATCCGCGAGTCGCCATGCCGCTGTGCGCGTTCTGTAGGCCGCGGAGTGGCCGCAGCAGCGGCTGATTATCACCATGGCTCTCTGAAGCTGCGGTGCAGCGTGGGAAATGTGGCCTGGAATGAGCCTGACTGTTACTAAGGGATCCGTCTGCGTACGACCCGCTCTGGGAGACGATGCTGCCCTGGAAGTGCGGGGGGTTGGCGTGGGAGTTTGACTGCGAGTGGGCGAGGTGCGGCAAAGAGCCGCTCGCGGTGTTGAACGACGGCGGATGAGAGGCGAAGTCCGGCATGCTCCCTTGCAGTTGACCGTGGCGCGACTGGGTGCGGCAGTAGCTGAGAAGCTCGTCTTCGCCGACGAGAGGAATCTCGCGGCACAGATGCAGGAAGCTGCATTCGTTGCCGAAGCGGCAGAGGCCCTTCCGATGTTCGCGGCAAATCTTAGACTTGGGCACGTGCAGCCGCATGCCGCCGTTTTCCTCGTAGCGCGACCAGAGAAAGCGCGTGGGGCAAATGTTGTGGAGTGCAATGACGGCATTCTGCTCCGTGCTGTTGCCTTTGTGGCCAAGAGAGCCTTCGCCACCGTTGGCGGCCATGTTCGACTCGCCGTTCGACAGCGAACCAGCCGCGCTTCCGCTCTCGCGCTCCATGTTGGCCTCTACCACTGCGGTCGACTCTTTCTCGCGTGGAGGATCAATTATAATGACAAGCCCCAGAGGGAATCCTTCCATGTTGCACTTGGCGCCGTGCGCCGGGCAGCAGGACGGCGTGCTAAAGGCCTCGTGCCGCAACTGCTCCACCACGCTCGGGTTGGCGTGCACCTGGAAGCAGCGTTCACTTTGGCGGCAACGCCCTTCCATGTAGAGACGACACAATCCAGGAACGAGGCCGTCGTCTTCGAACGCGAGTGTCGGCTCTACGGCGGTTATCGGGATGGAAAGCTTCGTGCTTGCTGTGTCAATAGCAAAGATCGACGTAACTCCAGTAAGTCGCGTGCCAGACCTTTGCCTGCAATTGATCGGAGACCTTGTCGAGTGGCTGCCCTGCCGTGGCTTTAAAAGCGGGCCCGACCCGAGGGAGCATGCGGAGTTGCCGTTCCCATACGATCCTGTTGGGATCGAGTTTGCGGTCGAGCCGACGCGCACGGTCGGGAACGACGAGGGAATACCGAATTGCGCCTGGTAACTCATCTCCTCCGGCGGCTGGGGGGGCGGCGGCCAGTAAAGACGGCCTCGTGGCCTGTGTATGTGCCTGGGGAGGGTGGGGCTCTGTCCTTGTGCGCTTCCTTCTGCCTTTGAGCGCGCACAGCCATAAACAACGCCGTGTTCTCCTCCGCAACGCCGGGTATCATGCAGAGAACCAGCGCCTGCAGCAATCTCGCTGGAGGCACCGACCGACTAGCAACAACAACGACTAAGAAAAAAAACTCAGAGAAGCAAAAGGTAAAGGGAGGAAATCTGCGAAACACGCGAGGGCGCAGAGGAGTGAGACAGCCGCTCAACGCGATGTCTGCTATTATATATATATATATAGATGAAAGGTTCTTTTTTCTTCTGTGTGCGTGTCGTGTGCGGCAACGAGTGTGTCAATGCGTACGCCGCGTCTTCGGGCACAGCCTACTTGTCGTGGAGACCCCCAGAAAAGTACACGTACATCCATGACACGAAGGCGCCCGAAGTGTGCGCCGGACATCGCACATGAGAAATGCGCGTATGCATGCAAAAAAAGCATATGTAAAGTAAAAGAGGCAGTTGAGAGTTGAGATTTATATGCTGTGTTCTCGTTTCAGTGCGCCCATTCCCCCTGCCATACAACACACACACACACACACATGCACGTGAGCCGAATGTCACTCGGCCCCCTCCCCCAACCCACCACGTCACAGGCCCCATTGCATAGTGCAAAGCAGCCCTCGGCACGCGGTGCAGCAATGCGCCAACGCGTTCCTCGGAGCACGCACCCCTGCCTCGTACCCTACCCACGCCCCTGAGCAGAGGGAGGGGGAGGGGCGGGTGCGAGTCACGCGAGTCACGCTGGCCTTTTGCCTGGCATAAGGGATGGCGCAAATGTGTGCACTGCCGCAGGCCCGTGGCCCTGCCACCACCAGAGGGGCGGCTCGGCATCGAATAGGGGAGGGAGGGGGGGTGAAGGGCTGCTTGGCCTCCACACGGCGTGTGGGCACAGGGACACACTCCCCCGACGATCACCGGGGTGAGAAAGATATATATTTTTCTTTTCCAAATGTTGTTCAACCGCGAAGTAGTCAACAAATAGTTGTATACAGCCGCAGCTCAGCAGTCTCGGCGGCACTATGGCTGCATCCGGGTCGCCTGTGCCGGCGCGTCCGCCGCTGAGGCGGGCCACGCGCCTCGCGGAGCCTGCTAGTTCCTCCTCGTCCCTTCGTCGTATACCGGCCGCGCGGACTGCGCCAGGCGAACTTGCGTGGGCTGCACACCATCACTCCGCCGGACTGCTCCCAGGGTCCTGCTTGAGCGCGGAAGCAGTTGTGCCGGTCGTGCGGCGAGTAGAGGGGGGAGTGAGGCGCATGCCGGACGAGTCCGAGACGGAAGTCGGCCAGCCTCAAGCCGCGGCCCTCCGAGACCGTGCACACGGCCTGGACGTCATGCTTCTCCCTCAGGCGCATCAGCTCGTGGCATTCCACAAAGTGGTGTGGCGATCCGCCACGCTGGAGTTCGGTAGACTCGACGATGCGATTCGCGGTGTTGCTTCCATGCGTGCGGCGCACGCACCTTATCCCTCTACCCGGCCACCGGTGGGGGACGCCGCGCACGCCGCACCCATGCGCATCAGCGCTCACGGGTACTGAGTGTGTGAGGGTGGTGCAAAGGAGGGTTATTGAATCGTCGGCTGAGCATTGGGCAGTGTTTTTTTGGAGTTCTTGCGGGTAATGTATTGTTGATCAGTGAGAAATGACATCCGCGGTTGGGAATGCAGCGTTTTGACGGTGAAGCGCCCGCCGGAGGGAGAAAAGTTGCGGGAAGGCGGATGTGAAAGGATGGCCAAACTGAATCACGTCTCCCGCTGTCTGGGAAACACCAGCAGGTCTGACGTGACGGGATGAGAGCGGAATGACGCGCTCAGAACGGGGATCGCCCCAGGGTCTGGAGAGGAGGAGAGGAGGCGCGGCGTGCATGCGCGCTGGAGGACGGTCGGTGCTCAGATACGAACGGCGCGGCATTTGATACCTTTGTTTGGTTGAAAAATCTTCGCCATGTGGTGTGTCTGCTGCAGCTGCCGTCTTTTTTTTTGTTTTTTTTTTGTACACCTGTAACGTCGACGATTTGAAAATGGAGTGACTGCAGAGAAATTGCGGGTAGGCGGCAGTTAGTGCTGCGCATGTGAGAGGTGAAGCACGAAGAGTGCACACCAAAGCACTCAAGGAGTGACACGCTCGCATATAGAAAAAAAAATCAGTCTAACGCAACGCATAAGCACAGTGATGACATTACACACACACACACAGGCACCGACAAAATCAAACAGCAGCCGAGGAGGACGAGCAAAAGGCCGTGCCAAGTGCGGAGAGAGGGGAGGGGACGGGGGGAAGAGGAAAAGGGAATCGACCAGACGCACAAGCCGACATGAAGGGATTAATATGCCATGCCGGCAAGAGCGCGTCTATGAGAATCTTCTGCATGTCTGTATGTTTGTGTACCTGTGTGCACGCGCGGGGGCACCTCTATGCGTTTCAGGGCGCCACCCCTGTTTGACAGCCAACTCACAGCTGCGCATGTTTCACTCGTGCACCTCTCGTGAACTCAAACGTGAGGCATGAAGAGTGAAAAAAAAGATGCGCGTTGGTGAGTGTTTGTGTGTGTGTGCGTCTCTGAGGGGGAAGCGGCCAACTGACGTCCCGCAAGCACGCATCTAAAGAGTTGTTTTCACTTTGTTTCTGCTGTGCTACCCCTCTCGCGTCTCCTGTAGGAGGTGGCGACGCGAGGGAGAGAAAAAGAGAGAAAGACAGGAGGCAGCCAGCAGCACAACGCTCGCCTCTGCCCGCATTGTTTCTTTCATCAGACGCGCGTCAGATGCGAACGGGCGCCATCGGCGCCGAAGGGTCGATGGGCATTCGCAAGGCCTTTCCCTTTGAGAGAAATTTGGCAAAGGTCTGTCTGCTGTGAGCACACGAGTTGTTCAGTGCATAGAGAGAGGCAACGCAGGCGAGGAGCGTGCGTTGCTTGAATTGCTCGTCCTTGCGCTCTGCCGCTTTCCAGTGCCGCTCTCGGTACGCCCAGAGAGCGCACAGCTGATCCAGCAGCGCGGGGTCGGCGGCGACGAAGAAGATGTAGCGGACCGCCTGCTGGCGGAAGGCTTGCGGAGCGTGTGAGGTTTCTTTGGCCACGAGCTCCACGACGGCGCGCAGCTGCGAGATCATCGTGACATGCCGCTGGTAGGCGATGTACCTCGCGGGCAGCCGCTCCACCCCGGGTTTGGGCTTCTTGGGCTGGAGCACTTTCACCTTGACCTGATACGCCTTCTCCGCCATCTTCTTTGGGCAGCTGCACCGGCAGGTCGCCGGTGCACAGCAGCTGTAGCTCTGATTTAGCTCTACTTTGGGTTTCATGGCGTTCCTGTAAGGAGCTGTTGCTGCTGCAACGGCTTCGTTGCCACCAGGGGCGCCGCTACTCCGGAGAGCCGAATCGTGCGGCGGCTCTTGCAGCAGGCTTCCTGCCTTTACCGGCAGCACCAGCGTTTCGACACTGCCCACAGGAAACACCGCGTAACCCGCACACCACACCGTCGTGATGCTGCCCCGCGCTGTGGAAGTTGCGGCCCCCTCTGCCGGTGACACCGCGTCCTCCCGACTGACCGGCGGCCACGTGTCCTGCATCTCGTAGCAGCACTCCACGTAGATGCTGTCGACCGGCGCCCCGGCAAACTGCAGGACCGCCTTTTTCTTCTTGTGCGTCTTGTCGTGAAAGAGCCATGTGTAACCGCCGTGCTTACTGGTGGACGCGACAATGCGACGCACGGGCACCTCGATGGCTGGCAGAAATATATTGGAAGGCGTCACGGCACTCACGAGGCAGAAGCACCGGGAGTGCGGCGGCGGATGTGCCGGGACACGAACTTTCTGCAGCACAAACGACAACTTCACCTCGCCAGGCGGGCGGGCCAAGGGAGTGGGTGCGAGGTGCATGTCGGGGCTGATGCCGGGCACCACGTTGCGGCGGCGCTTCTCCTCCGTGTCGTTTGTGGAGGAAAGTGTCGACTCCACGGCCCAGTCACCGTTGTAGCGGGGCACGGGTAGGCCAGCCTCATAGGCCTGCAGCACCTCCAGCGGACGGAACACAGTATAGAAGAGGTTTTCGATGTACAGCAATTTGTGCGGTGGCGCGGTGGACGCGCGCAGGTGTGCAGGAGGGTCTGCCAGCAGCACACTGCGGATGAACTGGGGGTACTGCACCGTCAGCGTCCCTTTTTCAGTATCCTCGATGGAGAAGACGCTGGCAAGCACGCACAGGTAGGAGGCGGCCTCAATGTACGTCTTGAGTCTTTCGAAGAGGGCCTTTGTCATGACATCGCGCACGATCGCGTGGCGCCCCATGTAGATCGTGTTGCTCTTCCAGCGTATTAGCGTTGAGCGCTGGTTGACAGCGTTCTTGCGAAGAATCCGTAGGACGTAGACGGGAGTCACCTCCCACTGCATCGGCAGCGGTGACTTTGCAGACGCCGGCACCGCTGCGTTGGTGGCAGAGCCGGCAACTCCTTTTTCCTGCGCGCCCGCTGCTGCTGCCGGGCCACCCGCTTGGACTATCTGCTCCACGTTCACCACCATCTCTAAGGCGCCTTCTGTGGACGCACCGATGCTGATGCGGAAGCCTTCGATGATGGGGCTGGTGCCGATGCCGAGCCGGCGCAGCAGAGCGCTTAGCTTCGTCAGCGGCATCTCCCCACTTCGGAACGTATCGCTCGCCACAAAAGCCTGTGACACCTGCTCCTTCGCTCGCGCCACCACACACGTGTTGAAGATATCAAACATCGCCTCCACCGGCAGTGGCACTGGCGCGTTCTTCAGAGCCTGTTGGCGCTCAAGGTGATTCAGTCGCAGTACGTGAAAGGCAATGCGCATGGAGCGCTCACTGAAGCAGCCGTTCTTGGTCGGGATGAACGGCGTGTCCAAGTCTTCTTGCCCTTTCACTGCCGCATAGGACGGTGCCCTCGTGCGCTGCATGGAGGAGGCGGCATCGGCACCGTAGCCTCGGACGGCCGCACGCTGCGCTTCGTAAAACTGCTGCAACGCCATGAGTCGCTGGAGGAATCCCCATACCGTGTCCTCGGCAGACTTCAAGAGAACGAAGCAGCGCTTCGGCGCCGGGGGTGGGCGCGGGACATCCCTTGCTGGGGCCCGCAGGACCACCAGTTCCCGCTGCGGCGCCGTTCTGCTTTCCGACAAGAGGGACGTGGTGAAGCTGCCGTAGTCATACGATGATGTCGTAGAGGTGAGCGACTTGCTCGTTGCGCTGTAAGAGTAGTAGCTGTAGGAGTACAGGTAGCTGTAGTGGCTGTCATCGCCGGTGAACGACGAGCCGTGGTAGTAGTATTCGTAGTAGTAATAGTCAGAGTTGTCCGTGTAGTCACCGCTGTAGCTCGAGCCGCCGTAGTTGTAGTAGTCCGAAGAGCCCGACGCCATGCCAGCACTTCGAGTTCCGCGTCTCTGCCGCCCGTCCCCGGATCCGGCGGAGGAGTAGGAGTAGTAATAGCTGCTGTCTCCTGTATACGAGTAGGTGCCCGAGTAGTCGTGCGAGTCCTCGTCGTAGTAGTAGGAGCCGTCGGTGTAGTAGTTGCTCCCGCCACTGTAGCCGTAGCTCACGTCCCCATCCTCCGAGTACGAGTACGCGTACGACCCGGTGGAGTCCGCATTCGTCAAGGCGGCGGCCGCCGACTTCGTTGCCGGCGGGGCGGTGACTGCGGTTTGCTGCGCCGGCCCTGCCTCTCGTATGGTGGCCTGCTGCCCTGTTCTTTCCACCTCCGCCTTGGGTACCCTGAGCGCCGGCGGTGGGGCAGTCTTGGTCTCGCTGCCGGAGTAGCTGTAGCTGTACGAGCCGTCGCTGTCGCTCTCTGTATAGGAGTCGCTGTACGAGTCGTCATCGTCTCTATTCGATTTTGCCGGCCCGTTCGTTTTGCCCTCACTCTGGCGTATCGCTCTTGCCGCGCCTGCTGCCCGCGCGTCCACCGAAGAGGTGCTCTCGTAGCTGTAGCTATAGCTGTCGCTATCTGTGGACCGGGCCGGCTTCAGAGCCCCCGCCTGGGATGGAGAGGGCGCCCTCTTGTCCTCGGTCATCTGCGCTGCCGGTGCGGCTGCCGGGGAGCGTCGCGGCGATTTCTCAGTGGTGCTGCCGGTATACGAACCGTAGCTATCCGAGTAGGTATAAGAATAGGAGTAATCGCCGGTGTAGGAGCCGGAGTACGAGTAGGTATCGTCGGTCATTGACGTTGAAGGCCGAGGCCACTTGCGCTACAGGAACACGCTCGTGCGTCAGGGGACACACAAGCACCAGGGCCGGAGGACGAAGTTGCGGAGACCAACCCTACAACAGGCGTCTATGCACCGCTTATCTCTGTGTGTGTGTGTGTGTGTGGATGTGCTGTAGTGATGTGCAGGATGTATTCGCTGTGCGTCTACGGTACCGGCACGACGACTGCACGAGCGGAAGACAACCACCGCGGCAATTGACTTCGATTTCGTACAGGTGCCACGCGCGTGCACTGCCCTCCGACTCGAATACGTGTCTCTCTTGCAGACACGGTGCTGCAAAGCAGAAACGAGGGGTGGGCAACGATAGAGAGAGGGTTGCGGGCTTGTATGCGATTGAGGAATGGCGTCACACCCACCGCATGATCAGCATGTGCGCAATATGGTGTCCTGAATACGGCTGGACGAAAACACATACATAACACAAAAGATAAGCAGCTTTACGCATTGACGATTCAGCTACAACACTTTGGCTACCTCAAACAAGATGCCGAGAGGGGAGCGACGTGTGTGTGTGCGTGTGTGGGGAGGGGGAGGAGGAGGGGGCGCGGTGCCAATAGAAGGGTAGCAGGGCTGACGCGCGTAGAGAGGGTACAGGGGGAAAGCATCGTGCCACATCGCCATGGCGTCTTCGTCTTTCCCCATTGATGGGCACCCTCTCGTTTTGCCTTTTTTTTGTAGCCGTTGTTCACCTTGCAAACTTCTGTTAAGGCACCTTAGGGTGCCACGGCTTTAGACACATACAGACAGACAGGCAGACAGAGAAAGCGAGAGCGAAAGAAAAGACAAAATGGGAAAACACTTGTACCGCGTAGCTGACATGAATAAAAATATAAATGTCTGTGTGAATGCGTGTGTGGGTGTGTAAACCCCTCCAGGCCTGCCGCATCTCTTCTACGATGCAGTACACTGTAGGGGGTTTTCTTCCTGCCATTTTACATACACTCTGAGGCGTCTCTGGGAACGCCGGTGCGCACGCCTGTGTGCTCAGGGTCACATCGAATGTGTGCGTACCCGCTTATTTGTGTTTTCGTCTTCGTGCGGACGTAGCGCGCGTGCGTGAAAAGGGAAGACGCCAGAGGCACCATTGGGGAATACGAATCAGAGGGGCGACACGTGCACGCTACTGTGAAAGGCGGTGAGCACTATCCACGCAAAGGAGGACGGAAGAGAAGGGAGAGTAATCACACGACAACCGATAAGAGCACAAACTCTTGCCAGAAGTGATAAGGGGAGAGGGGGAGAAGAAACGGACAACGTGCACATCCGCATCCACACACGACACTGAAACCTCAAAGATAGAGCCGACAAGAGAGAAGAAACACCTCGCTGTACTTGTAAATGCCATATTACCACGCGCCTGCTTTCTCTCTTTCTCTCTCAACGATACCAATCAGTGGCCGAGGATACCAGTGGTAGAGGGAGGGAGAGGGAAGGAGTATGGGTCTATCCATGCATGGGGCGGGTATGGCAGCAACGAAGGGCCGTGCTCAAAAGGCGGTGCTCTTGCCCATGCGTACTTGCACATGATTCTGTGCGTGAGTGCGGGCTGGCACTCTTCTATCCAAGAGACAAGCGTTTTCAAACGACGGACCAGAGGGTCTCGTGAAAAAAAAAAGAGGAACGCACTGACACACACGCGCAAGCAGGTAAACTTACACAGAGAGAGAACCTCGATGAGCTAAAATACAATGCGCGACAAGAAAAAGAAAGAACCGTAACCACTTCTCAACGGGGAGGGGGAAAGGAGGTACGAAGGAACGACGTGTACCGGGCGAGTCTCTGCTCCGCGTCTCTGAGGCTCGAAACGAAGAGCTCCATTAGATGAGAGGCCCCATGAATAGCGAAGAGAAAAGCAAAGGAAAAGCGCGCGAGAGGTGCACTCGACGAAAAAGAGGAGATGAAGGCGAGAGGACTGCGGAAGCAAAAACAAATGCACGAAAGCAACGAAGAGCAGCACCTTCGTTCGACACGCACCCACGAGAGGCTTGCATTTACGTCACATCGACTCGGAGAGAAGGCGAGAGGGAAGAGAGGGGGTGGAAGGAGGGTCGGGAAGATACCGACGCAGACAGCGAGAGGCATGACGCCTGCGCATGAGGGATGCACGAGAGCTGTTAACCACCTCTCCGCCTCCGCGCCTCACTCCACTAGCCTTTGCAGCTTTCTGAATGCCTCGTGTGCCTGCCTCCGAGCGGACAGCGCAGGGGGGAGTGAATGTTTGTCTTGTGCATTTGGGAGGGGGAAGGTGTGTGTGAGCGAGAGAGAGAGGGGGGATGAACAGGGAGTAGGGAGGGAGGAAGGAGAGGGGAAGAGAGGCAGATGCGAGTGCCTTTTTTTGCTTGCAGGTGTATATATATATATACCCGTAGAAGGCAACGTGTGGGGTGTGAGCGAGTTATACAGGCGAAAAGAAGAAGATGACATGGAGTTTTGGATGACGAAGAAAAAACGCCGCCTACCGTAGAAGAGGCAAATAAAGAGAGGGAGCGGCAGTACGAAGCAACGAACGACTGATCGGGGGCCACATCCACAAGCGCACAGTCGAACATACGCCCCCTCCTCCCCCTCTCTCTCCAGCACTACTTCCGCCAGAAGAAAGGAGGCTGAGGCTCAAAGAAACGAATGAAGAGATGGTCTTCGTGCTTCACCGTCTCCGTGCCCGTTATCCACACGTCAATCAGCACGAGGGCGAGCACGAGTGGATGTGGTGAGGGCACGATGGAAAGCAGAGGGAAAAATGTTTGACAGGATGCCGTTTGGTTACGGCTCTTTTCCATCCCATGAGCGGTCACGTCGACGGTGCCGCAGAGGGGTACCCTGGCGCTCGTGACCAGCACACGGACACGTGGCCCCCCACCCCCAACAGACCAACGTCTCTCCAACGCACGTGACCGAAACGGTACACGCTCCCTTCACCTATCGAGGAAAAGGAAAAGCAAAAATAACAGCGAATCGACAATGGCGCAAGGGAGGAGGGCCCGTAACACTGAAGGAGATGAGAAAACGGAGGGGAAAGTTTGTCACCGGGCTGACGCTGCACCTTCAACGTTTCCGTCCTCCTCTCCCCCCAAAAAGGAGCTCCACCTCGTCCGCCATCCACGGCTTTCTGTATCTCATCCTCGGCGCACAAATGCGGTCGGCGCCAAGCGTATGGACGCCTCTCTTGGACGAAATGCGGAAGAAGAAAAAAATGAAATAAGCCATGGACACAGGTGAAAAGACAAGCAGTGAGTGGGTGTGTGAAGTTGAGAAAGAAGAGAAGGCCCAGAGGAACAGTAAAGTGGAGGAGAGGGAGACGGAGGAAGAGAGAAAAATAAAAAAGAGGGAGGAGGGGGGAGGGGCACTGACGATAGATATGTCCATGTGGAAAGGATGCGAAACGCACGAACACACACACACTCACACACAAAGAGGGACATGAAGGTAAAAAAAACGGCAATGTGCGCGTGCGCCGGTGCGAAAACACACGTAAGCACACCTCTACGCATAGACTGACATGGAGGCCTGAGACCTCTCAATATGCTCACCTTGGGGAAGGAGTTGAATGGCAGAAGCAAAGATCTTCGGCTCAACTCGTAGGCATCCACTTCACCCTGTGACTACTCCTTCCCCTCGCATCTTTCTTCTCCACTTGTATGGCGTCAACGCTTTTCCATTAATGTTTGTATGCGGCTTTCCATAGTCTGAGCAGAAGGGCGTACGGCTCGTCGACTTACGTGTACACATGCACGGCCACCGTCACACACTTGGAAAGGGCAAAGGAGGGAGAATAGAAAAGGGCGATGGGGTGAGGGTGTTGCGGTCTATGAGGCACACGAACGCCCAAATACTCCCAGCGTGACAGAGATGCTTACATCCTGCCCAGAGGCATCTGAATGCGTGGGTGAGTGGGGGTGCGAAAGAACGCGACAGCATGAACGGCGACACAGACAGGGGGACGGAAGCCGCAAGAAAAAAATGGGCGCGGAGCGGCAGACACACGCCGGAAAAAAAAGAATCCTTAGTGCACACGCTCCCTCCTCCACATCGACAAGTACACAACTCCTCCCCCCTCCCCCCAAAAAAAGAGAAAATGTTTCGGTACGCCACTGGAGAGAAAGAGGGAAAGGTAAATGAAATGGGAATGTAAAGGCGCGCGCGCACACACAGAGCACGGCGAGACATCGACGAAAGTGGGAAGAGAGGGAGGGAGGGAGGGGAGTGGGTGGTGGTGACAGAACACAAAGGGCAGGGAGACAGACAACTCAGAGCAAAGGGAAGCTACAGGAGCGAGAGAAGAGTCTGTCGGCTCCCTCCATCTCTGTGTCTGTGTGGTCGAGGAGGAGAAAGGATGAGAAGACATGGGAAGAGGGGAAGACAGTGCACACAGGGGATGGGCCCAACAGTGTGAAGGTGCGTGCGCTTGTATCATTCTACGACGCTACATCAGCGCAGACGCGCAGGAGAGGAAAGCGAGAGGGGTGGGGAGGAGGATCGCCAAGGGCAGTAGAGAGAGGCTACGCGGTCTTTGCACGCTGCGTCGCAGCGTAGTGCTGAGATATTTGCTCCTTTAGGTCCGCGCACACGTTGTGGACAGCCACTTTCATCACCTCCACAGCCCGCGGGCCTACGGCCGGCACCTTCTGCAGCACCGCCGCGCAGTTCTGCGCCGCCGCTACCTCCGCTTCCTTCTTCTGAATGACGTTCATCATGTGCTGGAGAGACGGGAACCACAGCGTCACGCGCCAGATGATGTACAGCACGCTGCTGATGATGTGCGTGAGCACGTGGAAGGCGGCCGTCTTGGTGAAGTCGAAGTCTTGGTAGTTGTTGACGTATGGCTGTGTCTTTTCCGTCACCTTGGTGCGCACAGCCGTTACCTGTTCCTTGGCGTTGTCCACAGCGCTCTGGGCAGAGTGGCGCGCGTTCTCGACGGAGGCCTTCGCACTATCCACCTTTGCCTTGGCGCTCTCCACATACGGGTCGGCCATTTTGCGGGCATCCTCGACGTACTCGTGGGCGACATTGACGACCTTTTTGACCGCCTCCTGCAGGTGCGCCTTGTGCTCCGAGGCGATGCGGTGCCCCTCATGCACATAGGACTGCACAGTGTTCATGGCGTTCTGGACGCCATTCTGGGCAGCGTCAGAGGCGTTCTCCGCAGCAGACGAGAGAGTTTTATGCGCATCCTTCGTTTTGTGACTCATCTCGACCTGCACCTGTGAGGCAACCTCAGAGATTTTGTCGGCCACCTCCTGCGTCTGGTGACGGGTATCACGCGTGCGGGGCATTGTGTATCGAGGCCGTGTTCTTGGGCGCGCTTGCTGCCGCTTTGTTGTCGAAATCCGCAAACAGTTTCCCTCTCCACGTTATGACTGCTTTGAGAACGCTGAGTGAGCTAATCGAGCCGCCAAAGCAAAAACAGATGTCCCGTTAGAGAGAGAAGGGCCTAATAACCTCTGCCGGTGTGACCAGCACGATGTTGGCGGCGCCTGCCGAGCGGTGTTGATTTCTCGTGCCTTCCCGAAGGGCCGTCGGAGTGGCTTTGGGGGGAGGGGGGAGGAATGGATAAGAGAGTCTCAAGCCGAAACAAGAAAATAAAAGCAAAGACAAAGAGAGCACCCGCGACTTATTTTTCGTGGGTGGATATCGACGATGAAACTTGGCAGCAGCGGCGTACGCGGGAGGGAAGACGAACCTCGCTGTGACGAAGGGGAAATATGTGCTGCTGTGTGTCACTGGTGGGTGCGCAGTCTTGAGATGGAGGAGACGGGAGCGAAAAATAAGAATAACCGGAGGCTGATCTGAGACGCGTACAGCTGTGTGTTCGTTGAAAGCCAGTGGAGTGCAAACTGGTACCACATTGAAGTGTGTGTGGAGGGGGGGAAAGACGGGAAGAGCGAAGTAATCAATACAAGATGAAAACAGTTGCGAAGTGTTGACGCATGTCTCCCTCTGTCTTTGTGAACTGGTATGCGTGTGCCACGAGACAGGGGATACAACCGACGCTGGACTCACCAGAGAGGACAGCGCAACGCGCGAGACGCATCTCGAAGGGGGCATGGGCGCCGTGCGCGCGGGTCGCTTTGTCTCTCTCGCTTGCGATTCGCGTCTGTGTCGCTGACTGAGTCCGCGCGAATCCTCCGTCGCGTTTTCTGCCTGCATTCGCCCGGCGGTGTCTTATTTGGACGGCTCCCTCGACACTTTTATGTGCTTTCACTTCTTTTGTTTTGTGTGTGTTTCGATGTGTGAACGAGCCCTTTGACGGCACGCGTTGACGTTTGCACCGTGGCCATGGCGCGTGGATGAACTGTCCATGCAAGCATACGTCGCCTAGCCACCGGTGTAACGATCGTACTAGTAAAGCAGCGGGAAGAAGAGGAAAATGCGGGCAGCGCGGCTGGGTGCGTATTCGAAGGAGTCGCGGGAAGGGTGATGGGAGAGGTCATATAAAGGGAGTGAGAGAAAGACCCCCGCCTCCCCCCTCAACACACACACACACAGACAGACAGACAGGGCACCCCAGCATTTGGATAAGCGCAGAAGGAAATAAGGGGGCGGCAGGCTCGACTCGAATGTGAAATGAAGTGAGAGGAACGAAGAAGAAAAGGGAGAAGAAAAAATTCGCAAGCGACAGAGAAAGAGAGAGAGACGCCCCCATTCCACACATACACACACGGACGCGAGAGCCGTTGCACTTAGCCCAGCACAGCAAAACATGAATCAACAAAGACGCAAGAAAAGGCACAGGCCTCGTCACGACAAAGACAAACGGGAACGCCGAAAATAAAGAACAAAAAAGACCTGAGACCGATCGGAGAGACAGGGTGAACAGGGGTGGCGGAAACTGCGGCGGCCCGCTGATGAATAGGGCTGCTTACTTCCTCACCCCCTCACACACACAAACGCACTCGCACATACGCGTGTTTCCATCGTCTCCCGTCTCTGATGAACTCTGGCTTATGCTCATGAATGTACAGCTTCTCCTTTTTGCCCGCGCCTTTTTGTTCTCTCTGCACCGTGATCGCCCCTTGGCGCTGGAAGTTCGTCTCCGAGTACGCAAGCACCCGTGTATACACGTGGGTCTTTGGTCACCCCATTGTGTTGCGTGAGCCTCGGCGGGGCACTCGACCCACCAGATCAGCACTGGCACCACGACCATCAGCCGCGCGCCGCACACGACTCTACTCTGCATCGCCCATGACTATCTTTTCCACGGAATCCCTCTCCTTCACCGCGGAGCGGCAGCCCTCCTCTTGCCCGCCCCACATCCCCCCCAGTAGAGTTACCGCCTCAGGGGGGCTCCGGCCCATACATGGCAGTCAGCGTCATGAGAAGACTTTCCTCTTCGCCAGTGAACTTCTGCAGCGTGGCGTCCAGCTGCTGCATCGCGTTCGGCTCATAGAAGCCCACGATGCGCTTGATGCGGCGCACGTATTCTGCCTGCATCCGCTGTGCCTCCGACTGCTGCTGCTCCTTCTTCAAGGTGTCGAAGTGTCGGGCAAAGGCACACAGAATGTCATGTAAGGGAAGCTTGACACCAGATTGGGTGACGCTGTCACCGAGATCGGAGCGTCGACGACTTGTGCTACTGAAGAAAGACTGCCGAATTTCGGCGTCTTTGCCGCGCAGCAGATGCTCGATACTTAACCACTCAGTGTCGCACACGTCGCGCTCAAAGTACTGCTCTGCGAGGATGCGGCACTGATCCAGTCCAAAGAGCCCGGTCATCTCCACATCCAGCAGCTGCGCCACCTGCAGAATCTGCCCGTAGGGCCCCGCGGTCATGTGATACCACTGCGCTGGGTTTCGGCGGTTCAACATGAGCCATAAACACAGTGCATGAAACGGAACCGACTCTGTCGTTCGATTGCGGCCTGCCATCTCGAAGAGACTCTTCACGTCGTCTGGGTGACTCGGATAGTTGAGGAAGCGTAGCAGCCGGCAGGCGTCACGCCAGCGCAGCTCTGGTGTCTTACTTTCATCACCAACCAGAACGGCAAACACGGGGAAGCGGTCGATCAGTTCGCGGTACTCCTTATCAGGGATACCGTAGTCTCGAGCTGTCAAGGTCAACGACTGCTGCCACTGTGCACACTGCTCGCTTGTGAGCCGAGCTTCCACGGTGGGAGCGCTGTTGCTTGAGACATGAGCACAGTCTTGTCCGTGAGGGCTGTCAGCGGTGACCGCCACCGCTGAATGCGAAGGAGAGGGGTTCACAGGGGCCGGCGAGGGCGTCGATCCGTCAGCGGCGGCGCTGCTGCCTTCTAGGTAGTACTCTTGCATTGCTACGCACTCTATCGTCGACGGACTCTTGTCCTCGGCACTGGACTGCTCCTCGCCCGCTTCCAGGCAACTCAGATGCTTCTCTTTAAAGTCGCTGTAGGTGCCCGTCCACGAACACGCACTGCATGACCCCTGCGTACGCTGCAGCAGTCGCAGGATGAATTTCCCGGGTGCGCCGAGGCGCGTAACGGGCCCACAGCATACGGGGCACGCCTCGAGCCCTTCGATGCAGCCGCGACAGAAGATATGCTGACACTCACTAATCTCCACCGGATCCGTCCACAGACAACAACAAACGGCGCATTCGGCGTCCACACCGAATGCGGTGCCCGGCACGAAATACTTCGACATCATCCACTAGCCTGATGGCCCGACAAGGGGGTGACGAGGGGGGTAGGGGTGGGGTTTTTTCTTTCGTGTGTGTGGGGGGGGGGAAGGAGAGAGGGCGGGCATCAGCGCACAGGCGGCGGCACAACACACAGCACCACAGTCCTCCCTCCCCGGGTTTCGTCAAGGGTGGTGCTTCGAAGCTGACAGGTTGTGCGAAAGCGTAAAGGCGACACAATCAGCGTGGCGAAACAGGTACGGCCGGCGTCTGGCCGCGGCGATAACGACAGAAGGACCCACCGACACTAAAGAACGAATCGATTCGCAGCGCCCAGAGCGGACGGCCTTGGCAGGGCCGCCCCTCTGCCCACAGAAAACAAGTGAGAGAAGGAAAGTTTGCACACCAAATGACAGCAGAGGATGAAGGGAGAGGGGGACGCAGACTCCGGTGACGAACAAATCTGTAAACACCACGACGCCCCTCATACACATACACACGTCGACACACACACACACAGACGTATAAATGCAAGTGTGTGTGAGAGAGGAGTACTGCGACGCACCCAAGCGGAGAGAGCAGGAAGAAGACGTACCTTTGAAAATGGGAGCTGATATGGACATTCAGATGCACGGGGGACATGGAGCGCGCGATTGTCCTATTATATCGTCAGGATGCAGAGACAGCCGCGCCGGCAGCTGCAGGCACCTCTAGCAGGCTCTCTCGCCGGCCCACGACGGCGATCTGAAGGCTCGTACGCGTGAGGAAAGATGCGAAGCGATCAGATTATCGTCTCCTTTTCTATCCAAACCCTCACTTGCGGCATCCTCCTGCGCCAACACGCCCGTTCGAATGCCGCCCGGCGCCAGACGTACGGCCGAATGTACGTTTTCTTTTGCTGTTCAGAGTGCCCTTTTTCTTTCGTGTTAGATCGAGGTGCTGCTAAAAAAAGTGGAAGGATTCGCATCCCTGCATGCGTGCTTATCCACAGTTGCGCCTCCCCACATTCACTGAGGGCGCAGCCGAGACGCCAGAACTTACCGTTAAACGCAGTCGCTGAGGTGGTGAGGATTGAAAAAAAAAGGAATTGGAGAGAGCAAAACGCGAGCCGGTCCAGCGCTGACACGCCTACCCGCCAGCACCTTCTCTCTTACCATGAGCGCGACTGCCGCTCGCCATGTTGATACAGTCCCCTCCCGAGTAACAAATTCAAGTGAATACGAATGCTTCCTTCCCCGCCCATTCCCCCTGCCATACAACACATACACACACACACACATGCACGTGAGCCGAATGTCACTCGGCCCCCTCCCCCAACCCACCACGTCACAGGCCCCATTGCATAGTGCAAAGCAGCCCTCGGCACGCGGTGCAGCAATGCGCCAACGCGTTCCTCGGAGCACGCACCCCTGCCTCGTACCCTACCCACGCCCCTGAGCAGAGGGAGGGGGAGGGGCGGGTGCGAGTCACGCGAGTCGCGCTGGCCTTTTGCCTGGCATAAGGGATGGCGCAAATGTGTGCACTGCCGCAGGCCCGTGGCCCTGCCACCACCAGAGGGGCGGCTCGGCATCGAATAGGGGAGGGAGGGGGGGTGAAGGGCTGCTTGGCCTCCACACGGCGTGTGGGCACAGGGACACACTCCCCCGAGATGCCGCCACGCAGTGCGGTGCTAACCTTTCCCTCATCACCAGGGGCCGGTGTCAACCAAAAAGCGCGTACATGTGCATGTGTCTGTGTGGGGGGGGGGGCAGGTGAGAGGGGTCAGGGCTGCGATGAGAGAGAACAACAGCCGAGCGAGAACAGGGGAAAAGCCACATTTAGAACGATTAACGGTCAATCACAAGAAGCCACGCGCACACACTCCGAAAAAAAAAGACGCGTGGCAGGAGGCAGGGTGGAGGAGAATCTTCTGTCTCCCTCCTCACCTCACAGTGATGGAGTACAGCCTTTCGCACCATCAACGAAAAACAGAAAGGCATGCAAAATGCGCGCCGTTAGACGGAAACGACGGCGCCTCTCATGGCCATCACAGGAAGGGGACAAGCGCCGAACGCGCATGCCTCGCTTCGGCTCGTGTGCGCGACGGCAGTAACGCTGCTTAAAAGCTCTCCTCGCCGAGCTGCGTGGCTGCTGCGAGTTTTGTTTGGCGCCATTTTTCGAAGGAGCGTTGCCGGGCCTCGTGTAGGCGACGCTTGCGTTCGCGATTCTTGGCGATACGCTCCTGCTTCGCCATCATTATGCACTTGCGCCTTTCCTCTCGTTCCTCCTTCGTCAGCGCTTGGGCGCGCGCGCTGCGAAGAACCTGACGCTGGAGCTGGTCCTCGATCTTCAGCTCCCCTCTGCGCCGCCGCTTCAATGAGCGCTCCTCGGCCGTTGGGTCGTTGTTGCGATGCGCCAACAAGGCCTTGAGAACACGGCTGCGCACTTTCTTTGCGCGGCGGTAGAAATCGCTCTTTTCTTTTGTCCCCTGCTTCGCGAACTGCTCATACAGCACTTTAACGGGGGACGGCGCCTTTGTTTCTCTCGCACGTGGGGTGAGCCCTAAGATGCGCTCCATCGTACCCAGCAGCCGGATGGACGCGGCAGACAAGAGGATGTCGTCATCGTCGACCGCCGGCTTGATTACTGCGGACGCCACCCATGCGGTGTCCAGGTGCACGCGGCTGTTGTACTGCAACACCATCTTCAGCATGTGGAGGAAGTTATACGGTAGGGTGTGCTTCATGGCGAACACCTCTGCCACTGAGACAGACTGCACAAAACTGCAGATGGCAGCGGCAGCGCTGCGCTTCAGGTCGCCGGGAAGCCCGCTCAGCCGCGGCAGCATTGCCTCGACGAAGATACAGCAGCCGGTGAAGACGCGCACGCGCTGCGGGCCTGCCAGGGGCAGTACCTCCTCGTTTTTCTCGAGTGCGGCAGGAAGTAATACCCAGGAAAAGCCTTGACGGTAGTGATAGAGGTCCCTCTTTAGCGAGGGCAGCAACTTCTTTGTGTCCCAGCCCCGATCACAGAACACTGACTTGTAGTACTCGCTCAAGACAATGCGCACCTCCTCGCTGGCATGGTTCTTGCTTGCGAGCATCGCCACAAAGTGAAACACACGCAGCGCGATGTTCTTCACCGTGACGAGGCGACGCCGAGCTGCGGCGGCCGCCTTGGCCTTTACGCTATCCTTACTTACCAGTACACGGCTGAGCTTGCGCAGGTAACTCTGGATGTCGCCGAGCAGCTGAAACAAGTCTGTCGCCCCAACAAAGGCGCCGAAGTATCGGTTCTTTGTGAGGAGTAGCATCTCCAGCGAGGAGACAGCGCTGTGGAAGACGACGTCGTCCGCTGTCTTGACATTCTCACGGGCAACAGCGAGGAGCACCTGGTACACGTGCACCACCTCGGCGCTGCGCATGGCAAGGCCTGCACGAGTGGCGAGGCGGATGGCACGCACGACATCTGCCTTCTCCTGGTTTGCGGTGTCGGTGGGGTATACGTGCTCGAGGTCCATGCCGCCAACCATGCCTTTCAGCACGTCAATGTACTGCTGCGTTGGCGCTTCTTCCTCCTCAAACGCGTCCTCGCCGTCGTCGCTTGACGTCTCGCTCGAGTTCATGTCCGCGATCTCCGTCGCTGCTTCCCCGTCTTCGTCATTCTCCTCTGTCTCTGCCCCTGAGTCGCTATTGTCGCTCGCCGTGACGGAGTCAGCCTCCGTCGCCGATTCCTCGCCGCAGCTCATCACGTCGTCCTCGCCGCTTTCATCAGTCGTCTCGGCTGTCGCCTGGTCGCCCTCCCCGTCCTTCGCGTCCGCGTCGTCGCCACTGGACGCAGTATCAGCGCCGTCGCCGTCCTCGTCGCCCGAGCTGTGCTCGTCACCGTCCTCTGCTGCCTGCTTCGCCTTGCGCTGGCGAGCCTGCTCGCGGCTGTCCGTATGGTACGCATCCCTCAGCGGCGCCAGCAGAATGTCCAGCGTGCTCTTCGTGCGAATGAATTTGGCGAACTTTAGGATGAAGCCCATCGCGATGCGCCGCACACTAGTCATGAGCGGCATCACGTGCAGCGGCGCACTCGTGCGCATGAGGAGTACCATGAGGGCATCGAGGAACAGGTCCAGCGTTTCCAGCGTGCCGGTGGCGTAGAACTGCGCCAGGTCAGGGACGACGCTTTTGGCAATCACCACAGCGTCGCTGTTTGTGGGGTCGTCTACGCTGAGCATCACGAAGAGCAGGGCGAGCAGGATTTCCATGTCGCAGCGCTCGTAGAAGAGGACGCTGCGCTGCTCATCACCTGCCTCCAGCGCCCTCACGACTTGGTTCCGCGCTTCTCGGAAAGCGCTCTGCTGCACGGCCGTGGCGTAGCGCGTCTTTGACTTTTCCTCTGCCACGAGATACGCCCTGATGATCGTCGCAGGGGCCACAGCGCTCTTTGGCCGGGCCAATGAGGCGTGAAAAGTGAAGGAGTACACGTCAGCGAAGAGGTAAATGCAGCGATTCTGACTGAGCGTATCGCGCGAGTGCCGTGGAGGGAACAGACCGAACTCCAGAAGCCGCATCACCGCCTCGTCCACGTACGCATGCTCGACGCCTTCGCGGACCGGCACGTAAAGACAGTTGCGCAGCTCACGCAGGGTCCAGGTGCGGTTCGTGACCGCGGCCGGGTCCGAGTCGGCAATCATGGCATACTGTCGGAGTAGGTCCCCCACCTTGTGGTGAAGGGCGGAGATCGGCAGCTGCTTCAGCTCCTGCATCTTCGTCGGCTTAGCCGATGTGCGCTTTCCGTACCCGACGTGCGTGCTCGCCAGCCGCAGCACCTCCATGCGCTGCTCGGCGCTGTCGGACTGCAGCGCGATACGGCCCAACTCAGCCACCAAGTTCTGAAAAAGCGCCCGCCGCGGGACGTCGGCGCTACCGCGGCGGTACGGCACGATCATGTTGTGCAGGATCGTGCCAAGGTGCTCCTTCATCGACTCACCCATCGCCACTCGGCGTACAACGAGCTGAAAGATGTCGTGCCACACGGGGTGCACCATCGGGTGATAGGCTGTCACCTGCTCCTTGCGAAAGAGGGCGTTGCTGATCTGCTCCATCATGGCGGGGCTCAGCGGGTCCAGGGTGAGGTACGCCACTATCGTCGCAGGCAGCGCATGCGCCGGCGGCTTCACATCCATCTCGATGAGCCGCAGCAAAAACTGTATCGCCTCCGGACGAAAGTACTCCATCTTGGGGTAGTGGAAGAAGGCAAAATTCAGCCACTGCAGTGACTCCTCCTGCTGATACACGTCGCTGTACTGCCCCAGCACCTCGAACAGGACGTTGGCAGAGAGTACGCGGGTCATCTTCTGCTCCACGTACGCAAAAGCAAGCACGGTGGCAAGCTGAGACGCTTCCGTCAATTTGAGGCTCTTCTGCGAAGCAACCACAGCACCGAGTGCGAACACGGTCGCCATGAGGCGCTGGTTGCGCTCGCCCTTGGTCGGGTCGCTGATGTCATCGGGATCGATGCCGTCGTCGTCGTTGTCATCGCCGTCACGGCTGCCAGCGCGCGACTCCAGGCGCAGTTTCACCGCCTTCATACGCGCGTTCAACGCAAACTCTTCGCTAACCAGATCCAGCACAACAGCAGGGCTGATGCGTGTTTGCGTCACGACGAGGAACAACGCGTGGCAGTGGAAGCACAACATCGCAAAATCATCTGTCACCATGCCGAGGAGTAGACGGGAGAGAGCGTAGACGACAGAGTGGTGCGCTGATCCGCGAAGGCGCTCGAGGTTGCGGCAGTCGACGTCGTCCTCGCTCAGCTTAGCTGTGAGATGGTTGAGGAAGGCATGCTGACCCTGCTTGCGCTTCTCGGCGTTGTGGCGCAGGCACATGTGCAGCAGCGCCCGCATGTGCTCCCGCTCCCTCAACGTCTGCGACATGAGCTGGCGCGCCTGGCTCAGCTTCTTGCGAGGTGCTTTCTCGTCCTCCGCGTCCGACGTCGCCTCCGCCTTTCCAGCAGTGGCGTCTTCGTCCTCATCCGCGGCCTCTTTGCGAGCAGCACTGCTCTGAGATTTCGCAACCGACTTGCCCCTGCTCGCTTCAAAGGAGGCCCACTCGTACCATGAGACGAAGGCGCTTACAATAGTCGGCGCTCCCTTCTGGAACTTAGGCAGGTACGTGCGAAAAGAGGAGACGGCGTCGGGCATGTGCTGGTGGATTAGCTGCGGTGGCACGAAGCGGAAGAGACACTCGTTGAGGTCTCGGTCAAAGACCTTCTGGCTGGTGCGCCGGGTCTTGAAGCTGTTAATGCTTTCCCGAAGATCGGCTGAAATCTTAGCGGCCAGGTGAATGTCGATGTCCCTTGTGCGGTCGGTGCTCGCCGTGCGAGGGAGGCGAGCAACATTACCAGTGCTGGCGCGAGCAGAGCCAGCGCGAATGCGCGGGTCGCCGCTGTGTTGGCGCTGCTGCTGACGATCTCGCTGCTCGCGGAACTTCGTTTGATGGTGCTTTGCCCTTTCCTTCTTGAGCCGCAGCGTGCTGGACTTGTGCGCATGGACGCCTCGTGGGCGGCCACCGTGGCTGTCGCGGGAGTGAGGTGAGACAGAGCGGTGCGGTTGGGGGCCCGGGGCGCTGGCACCGCTGCTGTGGCTACGCCCACGCTTTGCTACGTGTGGCGGAGGCATCGCAACGGGCGTTGGGGGATCGGAGTTTGTTGACAGTGGGGATGAAGGCTCCGAGTCGAAAAGGGACACGAAGTAAGGAACACCTCCGTCTACTCAGACACATACACGCAGGGAGCCTCACAGAGACGCAAGACGGCAAGAGGCACAAAGAGAGAAAACGCACACGAGCGCAATGAGTATCGGTCTGCGGGTGTCTGTATGTACGTATGTGTACCGCTCAGCCACAAGCCGGCATGACCACCACGGCGTGTTAAAGGAGGAATCCAAGGCACAGACAAGAGGCAGAGGTCGGGGGGAAGTAGAGGGGAGGGGCCTTGGGATGACCACTGGGAGGGACCCCAATTCACTCTTCAGGGACCGCGGTGTGCGCCGTCACTCTGTGGACCCTCTTCACGGACACAAAGCTCTGGGAATTTCGATTTGAGCAATGCAGCCGTGCTAGTGAGAGCGTCTAGACACGGTAGGCGTCTAACAGTCGTCCAGATAGCTGACGCACCGACCGCCTTCCCTTATCGTCAGGCGACGCGGACAAGCGAGTCCGTCATCCCTCTTTTCGTTGCTCAACTTCGGTTCGAACGGTTTCCTAATGATGACAACAGCGGTTGGGCAGCAAAGACTGGAGCCGTATGGGTGGGCAGAGCTTGGAGGTGCACATAAATGATGATGAGAGAAGGCACGAACAACGCAGTGAATACACCACAGGAGAGCAGCGACAACAAAAAGTCACGAAACACCGCACAGGGGTGGCACTGAGAGAACGCTGAGTGCCACGATGTGCACGCACACAGGCGCTCGTCCGTCATCCAGTCTTCGTTGCGCCGGTGGGAAAACATGCCCCAGCCAATACAGAGTAGCAGCAGCGCATAAAAGTAGCGCTTCACGACCCCCTCGCGAAGCCCTGGGGCGGCCACCATGAATGTGATGAGCAGCACCGAACCAATCGATGGTACATACAGACAGCGTTCAGCGATGAAGGTGCCGACGGCGATGAAGAGGTGGCTGACCGGGGCGTAGGGGATTGCCATCCAGAGGAAACCGACGAGGCCTACCAGCGCCACGCAAGAGCGGGGCACCAACGTGCCGTACAGAAGGCCCACTAAAGCCGCCAAAGCAGCTCCGGTAACTTTGAGAAAGTACGGCAGGCGGGGGTCATCCATGTTGTGCATGTGCGGGATGCAGTTGAAGCTGTACTCGCAGCACAGCGACGTGGGAAAGAAAAGCAGCTCCAAGTTCTTCACCTGAATCACCCACCGAATGCCGAGCCAGTGGAAGAGACCTTTCGGGACAAAGTACTGCGGGTTTTCAGTTTGGCGCAGCAGGCGGCTCTTCTGCAGGTCAACATCACCAATGAACTGTCGGCGGAAGAGTATGTAGCTGGCAAGCTCCAGCACCGACACGCCAATGACGAGCAAGGAGCGCGGTCACTGGCACCGCCCACAGGCGTACATGACGCACCCGTGAACGCTCATGGTGAGCATGCACGCGGTAAGCGCGTCCGTGGTTTCTGCCCTGCGCGGGCTTTCCTCGTTGCTGCCACGGCGGCCGGCAGCCCCTTGGTCTTCAAAGACGCACCCGAGACGGCTGCGGTCGCCGACGTCGCGTCGGCCATCTCATCGACTTGGTTCAGATACCGGTGAATGCAAAAGAACCCGATGAGCCCAAAGAAGCAGTAAAGCAGCTCACACCTCCCGACGATGGATGTGACGGCGTCGACGTGGACGGGGTGCACGAGATACACCAACGCCGCCATCAAAGGTACCGCGTGGACGGAGGAGGTCCATACAGCTTTGAGGGAGTTGACCTTGGCAGTCTCAGCGGAGAGCAGCGAGCTGGGCACCGCAACGTGGACGTACACGCGAGCGAGGTAAAACACAAGGCACACGTTGAGGTACGCCACGGTGTAGTTGAAGCTGCGCAGAAAGGCTGGGAGGTGGCGGTACGACCCGCTCGACTCCAAGCGGCCGAACGCCTTGGCCCTGATGTTGTGGTCGAAGATGACCCGATCGGTGAGTGGCGTCCAAGAATCTCTCTTGGCTTGCTTGTAGAGTGCATCTCACACGCAAATACGGATATATATTTGTATACGCGCCTACAGCGCCTTACGGGCTACGATGGCATGGCGGCCAATCGCCGAATCCTCTCTTGGTGAGATGAAAGAAGGCGACTCATATGTGTGCAGTGAGAAGAGAAGGGTTGTGAGAGGGGAGCATGATATTGCGAACCAAGCTTGCCGACTGCGCGGAATCACATCAAGAAGATACGCACCCAGGATGCAACGTTCTCGGCTTGGCAGAAGCGCCCATGACTTCTCGCGACGCCGCCCTCGCTTACACTCCACCTCAGCAAGCATGAGGAGGGGCGCTTTCATCGGGCCTGTAGCCCAACTGACTACCACCATCCGGCGACCTCGCCGATTCTACTTCGGCCGTCCGTTCTTGCCATGCGCTCGATCTTGCCAAAGGGCCCATCGTGTGGCCCATGCCGACAAATGGAAATCTTCACTGCCCGTGCGCGACCCCATAAATGACGTGTGCACCGGCATCGATAAAGGGAGCACGACGAGTGAGAAAGGGGCACTGCTTGTTGCTGCAGCGTTGCTGTATGCCGCGGCGTTAAACGCGCATTGACGTTGCACTGAATCACGAGCGAGCGAGCCGGTGCAGGTACAGAAGCACCTGGAAGCACTGAGGTACGCATATATATATATATATATATAGCGCCGATGTTTGAAACATATACACTGGCGTACACGAGCACCAACCGAACATACAGGCAGACGGGCACGCACGCGCACGCGGGTGGGTGTCTCTTAGGTTCCCCTCTTCCCTGTCGTCTTTTTGTTCCCCTTTCCGGCGGTTCCCTTGCGCGCTGCGTCAGGGAGACGCATTGGGGAGGAGAGGGGTTTCACCTGCGCATGCAGGGAGGATGGAGGGGGAGAGGGTGGACCGCAGGGAAAGGGAGGTCCATCTGTATACATGTGTGGGCTCATTCAACGGGAGAGTGGCACAGGTGCGAGGGGGAGGGGGAGAAAAAAGAAATGGCGCACAAGCGAGAGCGATTACGACGCGGAGATGCCAAATGCCATGCGGCATTGACGCCATCGACGTTCATCAGACAGGAAAAGGGATGGGGAGGGAAGCAGGAGGAAGGAGAGAACGGGTACTGGAGGGAGGGAGGGAGGGGGGGGCAGGGCGGGCGCCACATCATTGCTTGCCTACGCATTGGTCGACGATCATTACACACTTCGCTTTGTGAACCCTTTTGGTCGCTGGCCTGTTCGTGAGGGTGTCGCATAGCGCGTGCGCGTTGACGCGAACGGGGGCGAAACGGGACGTGAAAAATGGGGAAAAAAGGAATCAATGATATGCGTTGAAATGGCGTGTGTGTGTGTGTGCGGTGGGGAGGGGTGAGAACGGGGTTGAAGCGGCTCACTGGCGCATTCAAAGAAACTGTGAATGCGGGGAGGGAGGAGAGAAAGAGGGCCGAAAAGACACATGCAAGGTGAAGCAACGGCAAGAATACAGCGCGCTGCAGAAAGCTGACGCCCCCGCCGAGGGTAACTGAGACGCGAACGACGAGCCCCAGTGGCATCCGCACCGAAGAGGTCTGGTCCACAAAATATTAACTGAAGTGCACCACTGCAGCGATACATGCCGACTTCACAGAAAATAAAACCGCAACTGAGAGTAAGGCAGTGGGGGCGCGACAGTGAGGAAACTCGCCGACAGCCACGCCGCACAGAAGTCGTGAAACTGGCAGCGGAAAGTAGAAACAAAGTGCGGAGGAGGAGAGAGCGCCTCGAGCGCTAAAGACTGGCATGGCCGAGCAATCGTGCCGGACGAAATCAGACGGTGCAAAGAAGCCACCAGCACAACGCCAATATCAAAACGTTCTACGTAAAACATATAAACAAACGCCAACGACAAGAGAGTAAACGATGGACAGGCCTCCGCTGTTGGGTGAACGATTTAGGTGTTGCCATACGAGCGAAAAAGAGGGAGAGGAAGAGGGAGAGAAGTGGCGAATGAGCCGCCGTCTTTGACAAGGTGCTGAAACCGCTGAAACCCGGCCCCGTTGCGCCAGTCGCCCAACCCCGTTGCCCACAAAAATCGACGCACAAACAAACACACGAAATGACGGCAGACTCGGACGGACTGGTCGGCGCCTGCCAGTGAGCTCACAAAGGAAGATGACCGCCGCCGCTCGGGGACGAGGCGTAGTAACACTGGCACTCGCGCCGACGCATTGACGGCGAACTTCACCACGCCCATTCCCCCTGCCATACAACACACACACACACACATGCACGTGAGCCGAATGTCACTCGGCCCCCTCCCCCAACCCACCACGTCACAGGCCCCATTGCATAGTGCAAAGCAGCCCTCGGCACGCGGTGCAGCAATGCGCCAACGCGTTCCTCGGAGCACGCACCCCTGCCTCGTACCCTACCCACGCCCCTGAGCAGAGGGAGGGGGAGGGGCGGGTGCGAGTCACGCGAGTCACGCTGGCCTTTTGCCTGGCATAAGGGATGGCGCAAATGTGTGCACTGCCGCAGGCCCGTGGCCCTGCCACCACCAGAGGGGCGGCTCGGCATCGAATAGGAGAGGGAGGGGGGGTGAAGGGCTGCTTGGCCTCCACACGGCGTGTGGGCACAGGGACACCCCCCCGAGATGCCGCCACGCACTGTGATGTTTTGGCGTCATGCGCAGCACACGAAGCGCAGCGAGAATGAAAGGAGGATGCAAAGACAAAAGAAAAGAGAGGGGAGGGGGTAAGTGTATATATATACATGCGCATACATATATATATATATTAGTCTATGTGTGTGTGTGTTTGTGTTTGTGTGGCCGCCTATTCAGATCACCTCTGTGCCGTTTCACCTTTTCTTTCTCTTGCTTTTGGCATCGCCCATTCCCTCTCTTTGGTGCGTCCTCACGTTACTTCGGAGGCAGTGATCTAATTACTGTGTCTTCATGCGTTCCGAACTCAATCGCCGCGCTCTTTACAAGGCCGGGACGCCAGGGAAAGATGTGGATCGCAGAAGAGTGTTTGGGAAGGGGAGGGCGGAGGAGACTGGAGGGAGAGCTCATGAGGCGAGCGAGCAAACACATGGAAGCAGCATGCACACCTTCTTTTCTTTCGCTACTCATCTCGCATCTCGTGTCGACGCGTCATCGATCCGCTGCTTTGTATGCCGCTTCTCCCACTCTCACGAGGCGGAAAGGAGGACGGGGAAGGGTTCCTCGTCCTGTGCATAGTGTCGCTATGTGTGGTCCAGAGAGAGTGCGGTAGGGACGATGCGTCAGAATAATTTAAACGGGAAGCAGAATGGCAGAGAAGGGCTGCTTCTGCCACTCAAGCACCACGTCAAGCGTGCGCCTGTGGTTGATTGCATGTGTACATCTGCCCCCTTCACACACTGGGAATAGAAGAGATCACCAGCATCCACATGAACATAACAGGAAAGAAAAGCAGTGTGCTTAGGGTCTGAGGCGGTTTGTACAATGAAGGCTGTGTGCGTTTACGCGCGTTGCCTTCACAATTGAAAGGGTCAGAGGACCCAAAGAGCGCAACAACAGGAAGAATTCTGACAGACGACCAAGCGAAGATAAAAACAATATCGCTAGCTGAACTCTCGGTGACGCCTGCACAACTGCGCGTGAAGAAAAACACACACACAAAGATCAGACACGCAAACAAAAAAAAACACTGCAGCGATTGAGGGCGTGCGTGTGTGCGCATGTACTTGTGTGAGGAGTGAACGCACTGCTCCCAGAAGCTCCGCGCCGCCCTGATCCAAGGTAGGAAGAACATCTGGGCGCATGAGTTTAGGCGCGCACCGAGCAACGCCCAGGAAGTAAGCGGAAGAGAGAGGTGAGGGGAGGAAGATAGGGAATTCGTTTTGGGTGTATCGCCCCGTTGGAGTCAGCGCATTCGTAATCAGCGCAGCAAACAAAAACAAGAAAAGTTTCGAAAAATCGAAAGGGCCAAGCGAAGGAGCCCACACGAAAAGGAGGGAAGAGGGCGGAGTGCGAGACAGGGGGAGGGCAGAAAAAAAGCGCCCACGGGCCTGCAGGTGGGCATTTGTGTGTGTGTGTCGGAGCTGAGAGGCAAAGGAGGAATAGGAGAGACTTGAGATGTCAGCGAGCGGCGCTCGCCGAGATTCGCGCGGTACCTCAACGGAGGGCCTCTCAACGCAGCAAATGTCCGCAGCCCAATTTCACAAGCTTCCCTCCATGCCCCTCCCTCTCCCCGCCGCTCTGTAGACTCACGTCCTCCAAATCCGCCTGGCCCACCTCCTTTAACCATGCACGGAGGAGGGGGCAGATCTGCTCGCACATACGCCAAAACAATAGAGAAAGAGAAACAAGTGGGTTAGTGGAGGTAAGCGATGAATGCACTAGTAGAAGAGGCCATGGCAGCCAGAGAGAAAAAAAGACAAGAGGGGCTGCAGACTCCTGCACTTCGTGCAACTGGAGAAGGAACGCCGGCTAATGCGTGCAGAGAGAAAGGAGAACGCACGTGCACCGCGGCTCGCCACGCGCCAAGCCCCTTCCTACGGTAATCTTCTTGCATGCTTCGCGTCTGTCGGCGCGACAAGAAGACCCACTCAGGTATGTTAGCTTCACGTTAGAAAAGAAAAAAAAGGGCGACCAAAGAACGTCGACAAGGTGAGGATACGCTTTCTCCTCATCTAACCCGGGTGAATCGCACCCTCCGTCTACATAGCGGTATGTTGGTCAAATCACCAGGCACGCACGCACACACACAGAAGATTTTGCACTGCGAAGAGGAGCATTAACGTTTTCTTTTAATTTTCTCTTAATGCCCGCCGTGTCCGTCATCAGGCTCCACGCCGCGCACGCATGAGTGCCATTTCGGCACACGTGGTGCGCCAACACGTATGCGCACGCACCACCACACGAGCACACACAACGAAGCCCAGTACCGTGCGGGTGGGGTGGGGGGATAGAGGAAAGAACTGATATTTAAAAAGCTGGGGAAGGGAAGGGAAGGGGGGGTGCTGTGGCGTAGCAGCCAATCTACACTTCATCAGCGCTGCGTCCTGTCGTGTTGAGCCACTTCGCACTCTTTCATTTAATTGCATTCCTTTTCTGCCATTCCCCTTCTCCTTTGGCTTGCCGCACATTCTGCGAGCGCAAAGGCGCGTCCTTTTCTTCGTACTCAGATTATAAATATATATATGTGAGTGGGTGGGTGTGTCTTCGTTGGGCTTCTCCGTTGCCTCAGAGACTCTTTCGTCGGGAGTGTGCGCACTGTGTTGATGCATTGCAAGTGATTGAGTGCGTTGAAGGTGCGAAGCACACCCACACACGCACACCCTCCTCCCTCCCACCTTCCTTCGTCCTGGCAGTTGTCTGCAAGAGAGACGAGGCGAGAAATGAGAGGGGGCGCGAGGGCGACGCTTGGCAGGCAAGCGAGAGGAGAATGGACCGAAACCGCTGGCGAAGAAGAGCACCAGCAGTGAACACGCCAGGAGCGCCATGTATGCTGCGCCCGCGCTCACTGCCCCCTTTTCTCTCCTCAAGCGCCATCGCATTGCCATCACCGCCCCCAATAGGTGCACCTCCGTGAGGCCGAAACAGGCGCGGAGACGCCGACCCCACACACAAGCCCGGAACACCCATCGCACCGCTGCCGCCTTCACGTTGACGCGTATGTTCGACGTTCTCCGGCCCTAACAGGCGAGAGACGTAGGAAAAAGAGAACGAAAAAAAAAGAGCACAAACGCAGGCAGACGCTCACCCCCTTTTTTTGCCCGTTCCCCGCTGCTTATCTATCGGGAGGGTGGGGAAGGGGGGTGCCGGGAGTACGTCTCGGCACGTGCCTTTAGAGCCCTTGCCCCTCTTGTCTCTTATGGGAAAAGGAAAGCAAAGAGTATGAGAGAGTCGGGGAGGGAGGGGGGCGACGGGGCGGCGGCGGCGGGGGGCACCTTTTCCTTTTTTCGTACTCTTCGCTTCTGTTCATACTGACTAAACCACACCGTAGATGGTGGCGGTCGTGCCGAAGCAAATAATCGTCACGCCGCAGAGGAGGAGCATTATGGAGCCGATGTAATCGTACGCGCCCACCTTCCGCCACTCAAAGCCGCCGCTGTAGATGAAGAAGAGAGCTGGAAAAACGAAAGCAATGAAACCACCAGAGAAGGAGCCGAGGAGGCCGAACACGGTGTTCACGTTTGGGATGAATAGACCGCACAGCAGCGAGACGAGGCTGAGGAAAGCACACAGCACCGCGTTCTTCCACCAGGCAACGGTGTGCAGGTCCCAGCCGATGATGTGGTGCACGGCGTCGCGGCAGGGGAGAATGTGCAGCGCAAAGGCGACGCACAGCTTCACCACAAGACCGACGTAGGCGACAGCCATGTAGTAGTCCGCCAGCGGATGGTACATGCGCAGAAGCGACGACACGACACTGTCGCCGAAGTCGCAGTAGCCGAAGAAGCCGGCCAGCCAGTAAAAGATGGTGCAGATGAGCATGCTGACAAATACCTGCGACTCGAAGAAGCTGACGCTGGGCTTCGGGGTTTCGTTGAAGACCTGATACGCATTCGATTGGCAAAGAAACGCGAAGACAAATTGACCAAGTCCTTGAATCGCGCGGTTGCCCGTGTTGAACAGCCGCAGGCCCTTGCCGGAGATGCCGTCCTTCAGCCCGTGTGTCGCCGAGTGAATGATGACGCACACGACGAAGTACAAAACGAAGACGACACCAAAGAGAGACACGTAGCGGAGCGAATTGATCTGCCGCGGCAGTGAGAGAGGCAGCATCAGCGCTAGAAACGTGAGTGACGTGAGCACGCGCTGAAATTGGATACTTCGGTAGTAGCCTTGTATCCGATCGTCGTTGAGGAAGGCGTGCCAGAGGTCGTTGACGCAGATGACGTAGGCAATGCAGGCACCGATGCACTTGATAAACATGATGGCTGCTGCGAACAAGTCACCGCCGCTGCCGAAAAGAAAGCGCGCTGTAAGCTCGTAGCTCCTGATGCCTGTCTTTCCGTAGACGATGGCGAGCAGCCGCACTGAGTACACGGTCAGTAGGTAAATCACAATAAGGTAGATCGTGCCCATGACAATGCCGGATGTGTCGAAGGCGTAGGGTAAGCCAAGAATGCCAGCGCCAAGGCTGCTACCGGCAAGATTGAAGACGCCACTAGCGAAACCGCCTGGCGGGATCACGCGGCGCATCAAGCGGATAGGAAGAATCGGTGGCTGCTTGGCATCTTCCTCCTCCGCGTTGAGGTCTGATACGAGCTCATGCACCTGAGCGAAGGATTCGCGCATTCTTTTTTCATCGCACATTGCTCCATCGAGCACAGAAGTGGCGCCGTTGTCGCCACTCTCTGGCGTCGATGAAGAGGAACCCTGGCGGTATGGTCGATCGCCCTCCTTGGAGGTTACGGTACGGTCGGGGTTACTAGACATGACTGTCCGATGCGCGGCTGTAAGTACGTGAATGAGAAGGACCAGTAGCGAAAAAAAGGAAGGGAAAATCCCACTGAGCCGGTGAGTGGGGCCGTCACAAGCACCTCTATGCTTGAAAGCGCGTCTCGCTGTGTTTCTCGCAAGTCGTTGTCGGGGGGGGGGTGGAGGAGAGAGGAGCTGTGAGCGGAGGGAGGGAGAGGAAGGGAAGGGGAGGGGGAAAGAGAAGGGGACGAGGACGATTATCTTTTCTCACAAGAAACGGTAAAGGGCACAAGGGAGGAGGAAGAACAAAATGCGACGTGCACCAGCGGAACGCGTGTCTGTGCGTCGGAATGTTAACCTGCGTATGATAGGCTTTAGTGTGTGCGTGTTGAAGTGAGCAAACGACTGAGGAAGAGAGAGAGCAAAAAAAATAGATAAGGGTGATAAGGGTGGTGGAGCGAGAGAGGACGAAGTGCGATTGGAGGTGGATCTTTTTTTTTTCAAGGAAAATTGATGTGGCTCGTGCGTGAGCATTCACGTTGTTGTGAAGAGAGGAGTTGAGTGGACGATGGGGAACATGATCGGATGTTGCACAGCATATGAGAGAGGCAGGTGCGGCGGAGACCAAGCGTGCGAAAGAGGGGACACCGAACGCCCACCGCGCACCATTGTCTTCAGGAGGAACACAGGCGGCTCTACGGCAGAGCCTTCCTGCTACCGCACGAGACAGAGATCGAGCGAGTAGCGGGAATACCATTAGGTGCAGAGAAGGCCGGGCAATCAAGCAGGTTCACCGCTTTTCCCCGTCGGTGTGCCCTGCGCCCAAGCACCCAAGAGCGACGCGCACACGCGTCAGCCAAATGACGCCGCCACTCGCGCAAAGGCTCTCATGACTTTACGGTTCTGAAGAAGTGAGGCTATCGGAATAGTGAATAAACGGGGGGTGAGAAGGGGGAGAGGGAGAGGCCGCGCGCCAACAAGAACCTGCTTTACCCTGCACAGTTATCAACGCTACTCGCAGGCAACACAGGAACATGGCAACCCCCCCGCTCCCCCTCTCCCTCCTCCTCCTCCGCACACTCCCCCCCCCCCCCAAAATAATCTTCTGTATGCATCGGCGCACTGTGCGCACGTGCTGAACGTTATCGGAGCAGAAAGGGAAAAACAAATATGAACGCACGCCAAAACAAAGGACGAAAGCTGTCGTTGCGCGTAGCGCACGCAGTCGCGGACAGTGACACACAAGCCCACGGAAGGTATCGTGGTACCCCACTCGTAGCTTACACGAACGCGTGTGCGCGCATTCGCGCACACCACTGCCGCCCTCTGATGAAGCGCGACCAAAAAGAAGAACCAAACAAAAGAGATATCGGATCAAAAAAAAATACCACCAAAGGCGACGGGGCCCGACAGCGACGACCATCGCGAACAAAAATAACGAAGCAGGCAAGGCCGTAAGATCGGCTCGCGCTGCGGAGGTCCGCGTAAAAAACAACTCGCGCTCGCTTGGCGTTCTGCGTTACGATAACTGCTGTGGCGCCGCGTCACCAGCAAACGTAAGATGCTTGCCTGGCGCTCTGGAGTTCTCGTCAACGGCGGCCAGCGACGGCGGCGATGTAGCCGCTCCTGAAGGGCGCGAGCGCCGCAGACTGCCAGTGCATCCTTCCTCTGGGATCGGCGAGGGAGCCGTCTTTGCTTTCGTAACATCTGCAGCGGGCTCCGCCTCGGTGTCGCTGCAGGAGCTTTCCTCAGCCTGCAACAGGGAAGCTCCCTCAGTGTCGACGGCTTCTGAGTGGCGCGCAGCGACGCCGCAATCAGTTGTCACATCAGCCTGTGATAGGTGCATCAGTGTTTCAGTTTGCGCAGACGGCAGCGATGCAACCACTTCCTCTTCATCTGTGTTCTGGCGAGGCGAGAGCGTTGCTGTATTGCCGCTGCCCGGTAGGACGGGCTGCGTCGGCGCATCTTGGTGCCCTTCAGAAGGCGTTGATTTCGAGGGTTGCGCATAGTTAGCTGAAGGTAGCTCGCGTGTTGGCAAAGTAGCCGCACACTTCACATGTGCACAGTCGAGGGCTGTGGCGCAGTCCGGCTCTGCAAGCGTCTCGTCACTTACACTCGTCAAATCAGTCTCCACCCCAAGGGTACTGCCGGACACATCAATCACAGCTGTTGTGAAACCAGCAGGGGGCGCGTTCGCGCTGCTGTCCAAGCTGACTTGAGGCGCAATCGTCGCCGAGGAGCGAGCGGCGCAAGAGAGGTCTGCGTCCGAGACGAGATCGATCTTCGCCACATCATCTGATGCCACGTTCACCGGCGCGCGCTCCTCGGACCGATGGCGCTTCGCCACGGGTGCCACCAAAGAAGTTGCGTCGATGCATGCCTGCGCTGGGACGCTTGACGGATAGAATTGTGGCTGCTGCTGCGCTTCCTGCGCGTGATGCTCCTGTTGTGTATTAGGCAGCACCCCAGCGCTCCCATCGACCGAGTGATTTGACATGTTCACAGAGAAGCTCTTTTCTGAGGGGGAGAGCCGAGAAGATACCGCCAGACAGACAGCAGGAAGAGGTGCACACACTGTCTTTTATTGATGTTGGGTTCTACGTCCTTTAGGGGCACACGCCGTGTGTATATCTCTGTGTGTGTGTGTGTGTTTGAGGGAGAGGATGGCGGTGGAGGCGCTCGTGGGTGCTGTTCGATATGGCGGCGGGATGACAGGCCGGGGAATAGCGGAAGAAAAAGGAATTAAACAACGATCTCTGGCGAACGCTCTGAGCAACAGCAAAAGTAAAGCGCGAGCTTGCTAGTTAGCGCAGGGAAGAGTACGTGAGGCTGGTGGTGCGCAAACGATGTAGGGAGGTGCGTGATTGTCGGGTCTGGCTAAGATGAAGACGTCGGCGAGGCAGTGCGAGTGGTATAGGGAGAGGTGGTGGTGGTGGCGACGAAAGGGAAGGGAAAGCAAGTAGATACTGTCAGGCGGAGAGCAGGCAGACCGCATACAGCTCCGCTAATGTGCATAGCCCAGATGATCGGGCGAAAGGGTCTTTTCTCTCTTTTTTCGATTTAACGCTGGTTGGATTTCGCGGTTGGCAGTTGGAGTGGAGCGTTGGTGTTGACATGGCGCGGCGTCGGCACATGTAGACGCGACAAAGGAAGGAGGGTGGGGGGTGGGGTGCATGAGAGGACCCCGTTTGCGTAGATGGACTTCGCCACTCCGCTCCCACACTCTTCTTCCTCCACCCCATCGTGGCGAATAGCAGGTAGAGGTGCGGCACAGCGTCGCTGAGAACATCCACGAAGACGTGCGTAAAACGAAAAAAAGGTGAAGCGATGAGCGGAAATAGTGGGTGGGTAAAAGGGGGGAAGGGTGGAAGAGAAAGAAGGCGTTGGGGAAGCGGAGACGAAACGAAACGGACCCGCGACGTGTGCGGATGGAACACATACACACACATGCATATTTATACACATATATATATGTATAAATATGCAAATATTCGATGAGGAGAGAGAGAGGGGGGGGCAGATGCACCATTGAAAAATGAAAAAAAACGGGCGCGAACGTTAAGCAAGCGAATGGAACGAGCGGGCGATACCCGTGCCGCATCCTTCAAAAAAAGGTGCAGAAAGCACAGGAAGTCGAGACCGAGCCTGAGAAACGAGAGAGGGAGAGGGAAAGAGAGCGAGAGCAGGGCGTCACTTGCCGGTGTGCGTATTCACGCACTGCTGCGAGAACGCTACTCGTTCGTGACAAAGTGGGCATGGGGCGCTGAAGTCAGAGGAACTGCCTGGGGATCCCCAGACGACGATAGAATACAGTCCGTTGTTCATCTGCCTCATCGCTCACTCGCACTTGATGTTTTTTTTTATTTGAGAGAGAGACGCGCAGGACGCACCAGAAGGAGAAGAGAGTCTGGCGTTCTCTCACCCCCCTCCCTCCCGCATTTTGCCTTCTCCGCTTGCCTTCTCCGCTCAGCATGCCATGCGCGGAGTGCGAGGGGCTGCACGCAGGTCCTACCACCGCCGCCTTGGCTCCACGTCGCCTTCATGAGTGCCACGAGGTCGAGCGGACGTAGTACCTGCGCAGCTTATCTACTTCTTTTGCACCCAGCCCTAGCTCCGTTTCCATGTACGCCTTCACCGTGCCGTACCTCCTGCACACCTCGGCAAAGCACGCCTCCAAAAAAAAGGCATGGGCACGGGAGAGGACCCCAACAGCGTCCTCAGAAATGGTGCAGTTGCCCACTTGTACCGGCTGACACGGTGGTGGTGCGCAGCATTGGTTTGTCAGCAGGAAATCCTCCATCACAGTTTCGGCGGGCACGCCCAGGGCAGTCAAGAGAAGCGCTGCGGCCACGCCGGTGCGGTCCTTGCCCGCGGTACAGTGGAACACGGTTGGCCTGCCCTTGACCTCACTGAGAAGGACGCGGAAGAAGTCCTTGTAGGCGTCCTTGAAATCCATGAGGAAGTTCGTGGCGACTCGTCGAAGGAGCGCCTCCGCTGATGGCCCGTCCAGCGCCGGCTCAGACAACACCTCCTCACTAAATAGGGACGTTTCGATCGGGATTGAAAAGTAGACGACGTTGGCGAACGCGTACGGTGCGCGGGTCTTCTCCTCCCGCCCACGAAAGTCTATGATGCACCTGAGTCGCAGCTTCTTGAGGAGCTTCTTCTTGCCCTCAGGCGTGGCGTCGCCAACGTTATCGGCGCGGTAGATGCGCTTGTACTTGACGACGTGCTTGCCGTCCTGTGTGAGATAACCACCAAGGTCGCGGTAGTTCTGCAGCCCCTGAACGGCAATGACACGCTCGTGCGACGGCATGAGTCCAGCGGCTCAGAGTACCCCAGATGGCAGCGATGGAGAGCTCAGCAGGATGCGGGAAAATGGAGGGATGATGCGCGCGCGTGGATGCGTGCTTGTGTGTGTGATGACAGGGGAGGATGTCGCATCCGGTCGCTGATTCGTCCCTCGAGCTCACTTACAGCGGTGACAGGGGACAGAGCGAGAGGGGACCAGAGGGCGGCGTACGTCGTCCGGCTAAAAGCCAAAGAAGACGGAGCGGGGTGTGCCTGCAGCGCGGAGAGAGAAAGGGGGAGGAGAGCGAGGAAAAGAAAACTGACACGAGGGTAACCGATATAAATGAGTCGCAGTCGTGTACCGCGTGTGTTCTTGATCCGAAAAGCAAAGGGAGCGAAGAAGATACACCACCCTGCTGTACCACTTCAAGAGCTGGGCGCCCTATGACCCGCAGAGCGAGGCTTGATGCGAATGAAGCCGCGGGAGGTGGGTGGGAATAGAGACAGCGGTCAGCCTTGCTGTCGCTGTTCCCACGTATCAAGATGTGCTTGTATATACGCCCGTGTGATTGTACGGGCTGAATGTGCGCCTACGTGGGCGCGTATTTTGTGTGTGCATGTGTGTGTAAGGAGGGAGGAAGAGAGACAAAGAAAGCGTAGAGAAGAGGAGCTCGGGAGGCTTACGAGCAGAAATGAGCCACAGTGGGAAGATGAAACCAACCAGAAAAAAAGATGAAGCATCACACGAGTAGCTGACGCACGACGTGCTTCAGTGGGCAAGCGGAGTTTGACTCAGCGGTGCAGGTCACACCGGTTGTGGTAGCCGCTACGCCCGTAGCGGTTCCACCATGAGACGAGAGACAGTCAAAGATGAGCAGCAGGCTCGGCCGGCGTGGTGGCCACCACAACCAGCTCCTTGGAAATAAGCGCAGATGGGTACCCGAAAATGCCGCTTGCCCATGCGAGGCTGACGGCGGGAAGACATCGCCGGCGAGTAGTCGGCCTGCGCATTAGCCGCGTCGCACCAGTCGCAGAAGCGTTGCTGTGTGCACCTGGCGCCCCTCTCCCTTCGTCGCTATTCCCATGGCGCTGCACGGATAAGTCCGTGCAGCTCGTAATAGGATAATCGAGCCGCTAAGCGGACGCGCTGAGACACCCGCCACGCCCCCCCCTCCCTCGATTCTAGCAACCGCAAAATGCTCTGTCGACACGTTAGTGCACAGCGCCAAGAACGACCGCAGCAACGATGCGGTAGCAGAGGCCGCTTCTGCTGGTGAGATGAACGGCTTCGGAGAGCGTCCATCACACCCTTCGTGCCGTCCGACGCTCATCGCGTTCGTGCAACGCGTTCCGTCGAACTTAACCATAAAGCCACAGCCACGCTCGAGGACAGTCCTTGGCGAGGTCGAGCAGCACAGGCGGTCGCTTCGCCAGAGGCGGGGAGTATTTGAATATCGCAGAGCCTGAAGTCTTCAGTTTGCGGTGGCGCGCCGGCCATACGGGACGATCAGCTGCAGAGCGCGCGCAAAGAGGGAGGGTTCAGACGTCCTGGAGCACATGAAAAAGATGCCAGGGAGCGTCCAATGCCCGCCACGTCGGCCGTGGTAAAGCGTGTTGGTGCGAGTCGTAGCGCTCACCGGTGTACGCCAACAATGGAGAAAGCTCATCGTGGCAAGGGCACCAGCTCGATCCGAATGCACAGGGGAGGTACTCCACCATCCCCTCCCCTTCCCCCCTACCCGCACGCCCTACAAGCTGCTCTCGTTCGAACGCAGCGTGGTCGATCATAATAATAATAAGCACTGCGTGTGGCAGTCAGTCGCTCGAGTTCCGCGATGGCGGTACTGGCAGTTGATCATCAGTGTACATCAGCCTACGCAGTGAAAATGGCCAGAAAACGTGATCGATAGTGGGAGAAGAGCAGAGTTGCCGGAAGACCCGCCTCCGCTGTTGCCAACCTCGATGCCGTCCCGCATCACATCCATGAGGCAGGCGAGTGGTCGAGGTGACGCGCCATGCGCCCCTCATCCCATTCACGCCAATGGAAGTATGTGCCGTTGCCAATACGTCGGCATGTGCGCACGATAGGAGGAGTGGGTCAGTGGGTGGGAGTAGGGCGACGCTCCAAGACGGTCGGGAAGTTCTTCAAGCGAATAGGAGCACCAGAAGCAACAAGAAAAGGCGGAGGAATGAGTTGGGCGGCAATGGAGATGATGAACGCTCCACACCTACGCCGACGCCTGTGCGCACGCGCAAAGGGCAGTGGCTGCTGTTTTGCCATGGTGACGTGTTCGTGTGTGTCTGCGGTTAGGAAGGCAGTTTTGAGTCACTCACAAGTCCAAAGCGACACGCATATACACGATGCCACCACTACAGGGCTCACCCCGGGGCGTTGGCGCGACGGCAGTCATGTTAGGGTGGGGGCAGGTGAGATCCGCGAAAGGCCCCCTCCACTCCACACAGAGAGAGAAAGGAAAAGACACCTCTCCACTGCGTGACCTCTCTCTATAGTGAATAGGGCAAAGTGAAGTCTTCCAGTGGCCCCCTCTCCACCAACGCAACTGAGTAATGGGCATGTCGCTCCGCGCGTGTGCACGTATGCCATGCGCCGCCAATACCAGCACTTACTCCGTCTCACCCAACATGTTAGGCATTCCGCTTTTCGGCGACACGCTTGCCGCGTTTCGCTCTTCCGTTAAGCACACCGTCTTTCGCTGTTTTCTTTATATTTCTTCCCTCCGCCTCCTTTTTCCTCGCTTTACGTGGAGAACAGAGGAGACCGCCGCCGCTAACCTCTCCCACATCAACACCACAGAGCTGCAACCGCATCAGACGCATGCAACGGAGAGTAAAACAGAGGGGGAGTAAAGACGACCGCCCACGCCGCCTTGCCCTCGTGCACTTGACCGCTCCTTTCACACCCACCCACGCACACACGCTGCCGTGGCCACTTGCGTTCCTGCTCCTCGGCCTGATGCGCGCTTCGTCACGAAAGGCGCAAGAAACGGCGACACCCGCGGAACACATGAACACACACACACACACTTACACACACGCGAGGCGCAGTCGGCTTCAAAAACGGCGATAGGCGGCAACATAGGCGTGACTGCATGGGCAAGTGGAAAAAAAAGCGACAGACACAACATCAATGAAAATGTTTTGAGCGGGTTGGGAAACCGGTAGCCAAAGGTCTGCGCGTGAGTTGAGAGAAGCCCAGTCGAAACCCGTTTGCAGTTCGATGTGCGGCACGGTTGATGCCCTTTACGTTGTTCAGTGCCCCCAGATTCTTCGTAGAGGTACGTGCATGCGTGCGCCTCTTCGAGCATCGGTATTGGCTATTCTTTTTTTTCTGGCGTCCTACGCGCGCGCGCCAGCCAGCGCGACCTGGCGCAAAGAAACCGCTTGCCAGAGAAGTCGGTTAGTGGGAAGCGGATGGGCAGATGGCTAATGCCGGAAGAGCTTTCCCACCAACCCTCGACCTTTAGTTTCCCCGACTGGCGTGCTTGCCTTGTTGGACACCACGAGGGAGAGCGAGAGAGAGCAAGTGAAACGTACGCCTAGTAAAACGTAGACGTAAAATACACACAAAGCGATCGAGAGAGCGCTTCGGCAACGGCCGAGCAGAGCGACACTGAATGGAGAGAGGGTACTTGTCTGGGGAGGCCACCGAGGCGCTCACGCGATCACACAACTTCACACGGCACCGCGAAGGCGAATCCCTCAGTTTTTCTTCTTTGGCGACGCGGACGCGTGACGAGAGTGCGGAGCTGATGACTTCTGACGCAGTACCTCATCACGGTAGCGCTGGTGCTCGGCGTTGATGTATGCCGGGTCGTAGCTGGTGCCACCGGTGCCCATCTCCACGTGCTTCGCGCCGGTGCCATTCCAAGAGCTGCCGGCCTTCGAGTGCATCATCGTCTTGATCATCTTCACGAGGCCCAACTTGTTCGCCGCGACGTATGCGATGCAGGCAAAGATGGCGAGCAAAGTCAAGTACGTCAAGACCATGCGAGGGTCCGTGCCGAGGGGCTCCTCAAGAATAATTGTCGAATTGAAAGCCGTAACGAAGTACGTCTGGTTCGTCGCTGAGTTCTGCACGTAGAGGCCGAGCACCAAGTTGTACTCGCCCGGCTCGAGACGAGGGTCCGCTGTGAAGGTGTAGTGCATGCTCACCGTTTCTGACCTCCTCACCTTGCGTGCCTGCCGAACTGCCGAGAAGTTTTGAATGACCGTGTGGTACTGCTGCGGCGGCTGCAGGAGTCCAATGACGAGGAACACCACCTGCGGGTCGTCGTTATCGCTGTTTTGAAAGGCGACCACCACGTGAGCCTTTGAGCCCGCGGGGAACGACGGAAAGGACTGCGATGAGACGTTAAGGAACAAGACGCGGCTCACGTACTGCGGGCCGCCCGCAGCTGTATCGGGAGCTGCATACAGCTCATCTGCCTCGTCGCTGCTGAATCTCGCCACTCCATCCTCTTCCTCCGGAGCCGCCCTCGCCAGGACGACATTCGTAAGAAGTAGCGCCACAATGGCGAGCAGCAGCGACTTGGGCAGTGCGCGAAACATTCTCTTGCAGCTACTCCCCCACCCCCTTTTCTCTCTCTCCCCCTACTTGTCTTGTGATCTGCAGTGTTGCCGCTGCTGTGTGCTCCCCTTATGACTACTTCTCGAACGCCGTCAGACTTCGAGCAACGGAGTCAAGGGCGGCGCACGCGAAGAGGGCGCGTACACCAGTACGGACGCACAGACAAAGGGAAAAAACTTTAGCAAAACGGAAGAGGGGCTCACTCACTACCAGCGAGGAGAAAATGGGACAGTGGAGGCTGTGAAGCGACCGTTGTGTGTTTTTTTGGTTGCTGTTGCTTTCGGCCCGTCTATTGCGAGTATGTGACTTCACCGTGTGTAGGTCAGGGGGAGAGCGGCGGGGCATGCTCGGGGAAGACACAAGTAAAAGAGGAGACGTGAAGCAGCAGCGTTGATGGCGGGGAGTGCGAATGACGTGGCGAGCTAGCTACAGCACCGTGCCCGGCGCAACTTGCAGCCATGCGCGAGCCTAGTGCGGCTCAGAGAACGATATCGTGCTCACATTCCCATTAAGCGTAAGTCGCTCGGCGGGGGACGGCGTGCAGGTAGGCATCTCCCTTTCTATCGCCGATTGCTCTTCTGCCTGGCGGCCCACCACGTGCTCGGAGGCGGGCACGTGCACACCCCAAAGCAAAAGCGTCGCACAGCGGACCGTAGGCTGGGAGAGAGCAGAGCGGGAGGGAAGGAGAGGCAGACGTGGGGGACGCGTCCCGCAGTTGGAAAGCTGTTTGTTTGCCGTTGGGCAAGGTTTCTGTCTGCTTCATTTTACGTTACACAGTGCGTGTGTGACGTCGCCAATCGACCGCATAGAAGTTACCCCGCCAGCGCCTCCTCCGTACAGCATTTTCCCCCTCACAGATTGCCGCCTCCCCCACCCTCTGCTCCTTGCGGAAGGGGGGCTTGGTGGACGAGAGAGCAGAAACGAGGGCAAAGAAAGACGACGACGAGCGGCGGCAGAGAGCGAGAAAAAAATGTTGTCTGAGTGGTGGTGGTGGGAGGGACGGAGGCTAAACGCCGGGAGTGCGGAGGAAGACGCGGGCGAGCTGTGGAGAGACACAGCCGCACCAGGGGTAGGGATGGGGAGTGTGAGGAAAAGGAAAAGCGCCAAAGCCAAACAGCGGCACACTACACGCACGTAGGTCGAGGACGCGGAGGGACGGAAGACAGAATAACCGACAGGTGGAGAGGGAGAGGTGCCAACTCAAAGGTCTGCAATGGCAAGCGCGAGCACCCGAACGAAGGGAGCTGAAAGGGTGATGGTGACGCACGCAGGAGGTAGCCCGAAGCGATGCTCTAAATGTGTGCTACACACTCACACACTTACGCATACACACACACACACACACCGCCCTCCACGCTCCGCCCATCTCTCTCTCGCTGCCTTCCCTCCACCTAGAAGGCAGACGCAAAGATGCGGGGATAGGCTCGCGGCAGAACCGCTGAATGTGCGCCTCAAGTTTGGAGGCCCAAAGTTTTGCTATGCTCGTGAGCCGTGCTGCCACTAAGGTGGCCGTGAGTGCCAGCGGGTGAGCAGCATAACAAGAAAAAACGATGTAAGCGATGACACTCGGCGACCTCCCCTCGTTTACATCAGCTTCTTGCCTCCGCCTTGAGCCTTGCGATCAAGGGCGTTCGAGATGATCTTGTTCGTGTGCAGGTACCTCCATGAACAGCGATCGATGCAGTGCACCTCGTCCTTTGTGAGCTCTGCGTCCTTGTACAGGTCTTTGCAGCACAAGTTGAAGCATTCCTCCCGCAGAGAGCTCATCATTGTCTCGATACGGAATGACTCTTGCTTGACAGCCAAGTTCATGGCCACTGCTATCGCGGTTCTCTCGAACCTCTACTCACACGACGCGATGAACGTTCTCACGGCTAAAACACCACGCAACAGCAGCGAAAAAGAGCCCACGCACATGCACACGTGGAGCGTAGGCGGTCAAAAATGATGATGACTGCGACAGCAACCGCAGTGCGCAGCACGACCGGAAAGGGGGGAAGGAAAAGACGTAGGCGCAGTGATGGATGTGCGCCTATGTTCGTGGCAAGAGAAGAGTGGAGGGTGGGGGACGGCGGCGATGAATTGGTGAAGAGCCAATGAATGAGTGGAGCTGATGCACGCCACGCGCGTCAGAGTCACGACATCGTCGTCCGAGAGAAGGACGGGGAGGCACAGGGAGACAGGTGCGAAGGAGGAAAGAGAGCGGAAGACGCTGAACGACGGTGGTGGTGAACGTCACTCGCACTTTGTCAACAGCTCTCTACACTGTTTTCCTATATCGCCCCGCTCATACGGAGACGTCCCCTCTCCCCCTTCCACAGCACATCCTTCACCGGCCTGCCAAGCCTGCAGCACCTTCCTCTGCGTGCGCTAGCCTCCTCACCCGCGCACTCCACGAGGTAAGATGGCCATGCCTTTCGCCCCCTCTCTCCTCTTGAGTAAGTAGGGCGTGCGACGCTGTCGGCGATTTCAGAGGCATAGGAGCAACAGAAAGAGGAGATGCCAACAGACACTTGCTTGTCAGTTGGCAGCGACAACAGCAAGAGACGCCGTCCGGCACGCCAAGAGAGAAGGTGCTGTAAACGATCAGCCGAAAAAAAGGAGCTACCCTTGGTGAGAAGGGGGAGGGGGACAGAGAAGGCGCGGCGTCGGCAATGCTATGCGGCGCGCTATCAAAAAAAAAAACGACCTCCGCGGTTGCTAAGGGCACCCGCCAGTGGAGAGGAGCGTCAGAGGGTTGCCGTTGCATGTAGTAATTAGCGTTGGCGGATGGGCCAAGGGCAGAACAGAGAGGGAGAGAGAGAGCCTTGCAAGCATAACGAAAAGAAAAAAGCTGCGAGGCACATCAGCGAGCCTCCTCGGCACCGCCTGCCCCTCTGGCCTCTACGCGAGCGGCTCCAGGCATCGGTGTTTCTCCTCTCTTCCTACATACACATGCACACACACACACACAGGTACACGCCTCCGCATCTTTCCCCTCGCTCTCGCTTTCTCTCTCGTCCCCCCCCCACACACACACCCCTCTCTGCTGTCGGACTCTTTAGTTCTTCTGTGACACCCGCCTGTCGTCTCCACACACATTTTGCCGTCCTCTTTTTTCTTCTCAGTTTGATGCGTTGTCTCGCCGTGCCACCACACGGAGTCTGCGGTAGACCGCCAACGCACGCGAAGCGCAAAGGCCATCACCGAGGCAGAGACTAGAAAGAAAAAGGGACGGGCACACCACAGGAGAATGGCAGCACGACACAAGCGGGCAGAGGAGGCGACGCACCGCACCCTCACCTCTCACCATATCACACCAAGACACCACACACACCCAGCTCTCTCGGGACGCAGTCAGCATCCGACCGACACACAGAGTGGCGCCTGTGCACATACAGACACACACGTACGCAAAGCGTCTGGGCAGTGCCAAGACGTCACTGCTCGCCTGAGTTTGAGGGCGAATTGCTTTCTGTTTCACATTTATGCATTGCTGCTGTGGCACACCTGTGCATCAAAGCCTCGTTCCCCCACCCCTCCTCGCTCCTTCTCCCTCCCTCCCAGTGGCCGGGGAGCAGAGCTGATAGAAAAAAAAGAAGACTGATAGGGGCATGCAGCTGCATTCCTGTGTAGGCGTGTAGAAACCGCACAGTGTGTGGCCATGCTGCCTCTCTGCTTTACCACACGTCATCATGAACGTTGGCGCGCAGGGTGTTTAAGTAGTCGCTAGACGCTTCTCCACTAATTTCGAGCGAAGAGAGCAGTCACCCTCGCATCGCCAAGCGGGCCCGAGGAGGAAGGCGAAGGTTGCCTCGCACCATTCCAGTTACTAATCTTACGCATACACAGACGCAGGTTGATATATTTTGAATACACGCGAGATTCACCAGCACAGAGAGGGACTTTCCCTGTGAATTAATCGCCGTCAGGAGCTGAGACAGCGCCGCCTCAGAGGAAGCGGCCGGCGCACCGCTGACACTGGTAATGCTGCCGCCTCCGATACAGTCCGTACTGCGCAGAGGTGACGCCGCGAGGGCGTGCGCTGTGCTTGAAAACGCATTAGGCCGCACAAAGCCGGTCAGCAGTGGGCTGCAGCATGCGTTGAGGTGGCGCTGCGTGAAGCTGCGCCCCATGTAGTATGCAGTGCGGCGCATGTGACAGCGACGATGTCTCCAATCTCACCAAGCAAATAAAACGGAAATGAAACCGCGAAGGACTTATGAAGACGAGGAAAAAGGGGGCGAATGGGTGACGATGCGAGGCGCACAACTGAACACCGTGCGCACGCGCCTGTGTGTATGTGCGTCTTCAAGATGAAAGGTGCGGTGTGGGCGCTGAAAAGGTATCACCTTACAGCACACGGCAAAGGAAACGGCTGCCAGCGTCGCAGCAAGGCCGTTTACGTGCCCTCGTGTATGAGGGGCGCCAGTGTGCACATGCAGCAGCGGCCATGGCCGAAGCGAGACGAGGGCAAAGAAATACAAGAGAAAAAAGGAGGAGGAAGTGAAATGGTCAGGGAGAAGGGAGAGCACGGCTATGCGAGCATGTGGAGGATGCGCCTGCTCGGGTGGGGTGGGCTGGAAGAGAGAAAGCACGGAGAAGATCATCCGAGAAAAAGCAAAGGCTGCCCCTCACTGACGAAGAGGCCTCGGATAGCAGACAGAGGCCTGAGATGGGAAGGGCAGAGGTACACATGACGCACTTATGAAGCGCTCTTCTGCATGCGCACATGTGCCGCCGGCCCTATCATTCATCAGTCACACCGCCATCTTTTGTTGTTCTGCAAGAGGAAACCAACAGGGTCCAGAATACAATGAGCTTATGCGTCACTCCGTGCTCGAGGTGCCCGCACCTCAACACCCCCCCCCACACCGCCCCTTTGTGAACAAGGCTTCCCCTGGTGTCAACACTGCTGAATACGCAAGCACACGCACGTATTGTACCTCCGTGAATTTCAACAAATCACCCTCCCTTTTCACTTTAGCCGCCACGCGTACCTCGTCCAACCTCTACACCCTCTTCGCTTCTCTTCTCGCTCACCACGAAAAACTGCTCGCGTACGCCAAGGAGGGAGGGAGGTGGCAGTCTAGAGAACTGCCGTGTGTCGACATCGACTTGTACAGCCACGTGCTACACCCCATAAGCGCTCTTGAGTATCTTGCGCTACGATGGCGTTGAGGAACTCGCCAATGGTAACGCACGGGACGCCTGCCTCCCGTCCTCATCGTCTTCGTCCTCGTTCCACTCCTCATTCCACCCGGTAGGCTTGCCCTCCAACTCCTCCGGCCCAATGTCGGCGAATGGGTTATTGGGCACCTTGCGCGTCAGCACCCCCGCCGGGGGAGGCGTTAGCGCCCATTCGGATCGCGTCTCAGACTCTGCTAGAGGCCCAATGTAGCGAATGAGAGAGGATGAGAAGTTGTTTTTGTCTCGCTGCGTGAGGAACCACATCGGCAGCTGCTCCGCAAGGTCGATGACGCTCCCGACCGCTTTCAGTATCATGCGGCCCTGACGCGGTAGCGAGCGCGTGAGGGCGCCGTCGGTTGCCGAAATCGACGACATGAGAGCGATAAACTTGATGACGTCTTCAATGCAAGTCATTTGTGGTTGTAGAACGTGCGGCGGTGGCGAGGGGTCCTCTGCGCGGCCCACGACCAGCTTATCGTAGGCAAAATACTCGTACACCTTAAAGAAGCGGTGATGCCTCTCGAAGAACTCACGGCGGACAAACCGACGCGCCTTATCAGAACGCATACCGCGTCGGAGCTGCTCTGTGTGCAGAACGGTGCGGAGAGCGTCAACGAGCACCGTCTGCCCGACGGGAATGGCGTCGTGCATGAACTGCGCTATTTCCACCTCAGACATCTCTGCTTCCGGATTCGCACAACGGAGCAGAGCCGGGGCCGGGACGGGCGCCTCCACAGCGGAGGTACTCTCTTCACCCTCCTTCCCTTCCGAAGGGTGAGCCCCTGCGTTCGTTGGTCTTCGCTGTGCCTCAGCAGCGAGGCGAGGCGTGCAGACATAATCACCTGTTTGGGTCAAAAAAAGCGAATGTGTCCGCACGAAGCTGCCAATAATCTTTGCTGCGACCGTCGTGTCTGAGGAGGGCGATGGCGCCGGTGGCACAGATGCATTCGGCGGCTCTGTGCCCTCCTTTAGTGGCCCATAGGTGCGCAGCAGTGCTTCCCGGACGTCCTCGGGAAGCTCTGCGTAGAGTTCCGCGGGAAGCTTAGGGCCTTTGACCGCCAAAATCCTCTGCAAGCGCACCAACGCTCGCGGAACCGGCGATGTCTCCAGTGTAAGGGAAGAGGGCTGCTCCGATAAGGGCAAGAAGGCCCACGGCCGCACCTGGGAGGCGTCCAGCTGTACCTCCCACAGGTGTCGTAGTCGATCGAACAGAAGGACGCTAACGCGGAGGTCGCCGCCCTCGGCAAGGCCGTAGAAGAGCTCGATTTCGTGAACTAGGTCGGCCGCCACGCACTCGCGCAAGCTCGCCAGGAAAAGCCCCTTCACCAGCTGTAGGCGCCTCACGCGATCTTCGGCGGCCCCCTTCTGCAGCGCCTCCGTCACTTTTCGACCCAGCAGCGCCGGATCGTAACGGCTCGCCGCGAGCTCCGGTGCCGGCGCATCCAGTGTGTAGGTGGGCACCCCGGCCTGCAGCAGCAGCGGCTCTGGCCGTAGCAAGCGGACGAAGATGGCCGTGGGAGAGCTACCGAACACGCGCACATCGACAAACTGCGGCGGCAGCTGCTGGAAAGCGAGTTGCACCTCCTGCAGCGATGGCGCCTCGGAACCAAATAAGGTTACTGACATGTTTGTCACAGATGCTGAGTCCAGCAGGTACGATAGTGGCACGTGGTACTGTGATGGTACCACAGCGCCAAGCCACAGCTGCAGCCTGCTCTTCTTCGCATCGTTCAGAGAACGTTCGGAGGGCAACAGTGGTTTTGGCCCCGGCCCCAGTGCCGCCGTGTACTGCCTCGCACAACGCAGCCGCACGTATTCCGTTAAGGGGTGAAACCAAAATATGTCTTCAAACTGGCGCAAGAACCTCTTCAGTTGCACCGCCGAGACAAGCGACCAATGCCGCAGTGCTTTGCAGAGTTCGCTGACCGTCGGCGTCGCAGAGGAGAAGCCAAGAGAGGCCGTAACTTGGGTGCCCTGCATATGCTGCGCGATCGTGAGCAACCCGATGACACGGAGACCGAGCGTCTTCTGGTCGGGAGTACGGAACGGCGAGCACAACTCGTGCGTCATCGCGACGTGCACACGGTCAGGAAGCTGTATCTCATGAAACACCTCCGAGTGCAGCCGTATAAACTGAGCGAGCCCGATTCCCTCCTTGCCGAGACGCTCGAGGTGCTCATCACCGATCATCCCCGCCAACTTCGAGACGGGCAGCGGCCCTGTCGACCGAAGCAGCGAGTGAAGGTAAAGGGCAAAGCTCTTGTCGACGGCGGTGTCGCAGTTTCTTTTCGAAGAATGAAGGCGGCGCGACGTTGTGAGTGGCGCCTCAGGCCAGGAGGCCTGAAGGGAAGCGCGGCTGCAGCCGAGCGGCAAGGTCTGACGGTGCCACCATTGCACGACCGCTGGCACGCGAGTGATGGAGGAGCAGAGGGTATCGAGGCCCTTTCGCCGGCGCCTTACGGAAACAGCAGGAGTGGCAGTATGAGCGGTACGGCGTGGTATCACCGGGGCGTAGTTGTACGCCAGTGTAAGCGGAGCGCCGGCCCGCACAAAGAGCATCGGGGTCGGGCGGGCGTAATGATGTCGTAGTCGGATGAAGCAGCGAAGATGTGCGCCCCCTCCCCGGCCGCCACTTCCGCCGCTCTCTCCACAGAAACTACCTCGGCTGAAGAAGCCTTCTGCCCGTTCCTGCCCAGCACCTGCCTCCGCCGCCGCTTCGTGAGCTGAACCCCGTAGGGAGCCCGAGGGGTGCGTAACGCCACCGTAAGAGTCCGTTGGGGTGCCGGTGCGACAAAAGCGACTGCGGGACGAACGAAAGGGAGATGGGGATGGGCCGAAGGGAAAGAGAAGGAGAAGCGGCAGACTTTAGAGCGAAAGCGTGAGTGACAAGGACTGTCGTGAAGGAGGCAGCAGGGGAGGGGAGGGGTGCGTAACGCCACGGCGAGAGCAATGCACCCACCAAGCGCATTGGCGTCAGTGTACCCTTCGCGCGTGCGAGAAAGAGAGAGAAAGGGAGGTGCACGGCGTCACCCTACACGCACTCACGTGTCCAGGATACAGACGAGGAAAGCGGGAAAGTTGCCTTGCTTATATATGTGCGTAAGCGTCTGTGTAAGAGGGTCAGCACCACCACGTGGCCGAGGAAGCGAGGCTATCCGGAGGAGGTCAAGGTGAGCCTCGCGCGGGCTTTGGGGAGGGCGGGCAGAGAGGTCCAAAGCACGCATGACCGTATCGGCAACACACATGCGCAAGCACATCGGATGCCTCAATGCAGTAACGTTATATGTCTTCCCTTTCTCTAAACAAGGGCGTGTGAAAGAGAACGTCGGGAGGTACACCCGCGAAAAAAAAAAGCAACGCCCCCCACCCCTACACACACCCGACACCTCACCGCCGCCGTGCAGTGACCCAACCATCTCAGCCCGCACCGGTGATCCGATGTGCCTCCCCCCGCCATCTCCATATAAAGAAGAGCACAAGCAACACACACACAGCGCGTGAGAGTGAAAGAGACTGACAGACAGAGAGAGAGAGGCGCTTATGGCGAAAAAACGCCCTTTCCCCCCCTCCCCGCCCCTCGAAGGGAAGACAGCCGTGAAGGGAAGACAGCCGTGGAGGGCGGGTGGTGGCAGTGAGGCGCTCATGGCGAATGAGATCTTCACAACGTCGCGTTCGCTGCAGGGATCGACCGACGAGGAGACGGGAGGCGGCGGAGGGCGGGGAGGAGGCCTTAATGCAGGTCTTTCCGAGCATAGTCTTGGGCGAGGTAAAAGAGGCTCTGTCCCATCGCCATCCCGAACCCAACGCGAAGAGACCCCCAGCCGATGTTGAGTCGGCTATTCGCCCAGGTCCAAGCGGCTTTGGGGTGGTGATGGTGCAGCTGCGCCCACGCTCGCACCCGCGCTCCTAGGCGCCGCGCTGCCGAGTGGGATCTGCGAGTGGCTTGCTGTACGCCGTCTGCTCCCTCGTTGCCGATGACTGCGCTGTCACCGTGCTTCCAACGGCGCTCTGCTGCCGCAACCGTGGAACTGGAAGAGGCACATGTCGATGATGGATGCTCCGTCTCACTCAGCTCCGGCACCGCGTGACGATCTGTGTAGCTCCTTCCATGCCTGTAAGTGTAATAAAATTGCGTGTAGAAGGACTTGAGAAGTGGAATGTAGCCTAGCGGGATGGCGCCAGCTGGCGTTCCGTAGACAATGGAGCGGACATAGTTGAACGGCGAGCTTAGAATGGAGGCGAGAACGGCGGCTAACAGGTTTGAGATGAACGCACACATGCCACACTTTTGTGTTGAATCCACCAGCACCGCATCGTGCTGAACGAGTAGGGTTTCAGTCGCCGTCGGGTGGCCTGATGTGGACGCCACAGCCGGCGCGGCAACCTCTCCTCGGCATTGCCTGCCGGCACCCGGAACGCACGCGCTCGCTCCTGCCGACGGTGGTGGCGGCCATGTCGGCGACGGCTTGCTGAGGACGGCGTACACCACACCTACTTGCTTGTTGAAGAAGCGCTTCCATGCAGAGGCGCAGCGTGCTGTCTCGTAGACGACGCCGAAGACGCTGTCCCGCACCATCGTGGTGAGACATCCGCGGAAAAAAATGAGCACTCCACCCTCGCCGTACATGTGGAGCGCTGTGCGCAGAAATGTGACGCCGCGCTCGTTCGTGTTCCACATTCGAAACTTGACGACCTGCAGCGTGTTGAGGGCGAAGCCATTCATGGAGCCGGCGGCAAGCCCGATTAGCATCGAGTTCAGCTGTGGCGACGTCGCCACGCGACACACCGGTGGAGCGAAGCGCTCAATTGCGATTCGCATGCTGTCCTGCCAGAACATGTAGGATGCCCCCACCAGCGTGCGGTAGACGACAGCGTTCATAAACCCTTGGAAGGGACGCTCGAAGTTGCGCTTATCGAGAAAGCGTCGACGACGAAACTTGACCCTCACGTAGAGCGCGCGGTCGATCGGGTTGAAGAGGATTGCCTGAGACGCGCCACTCAGCAGTGCCGGCCCCGCCGAGTAAAGAAACCCGTCTTCGCCATGATCTTGGCCCACGGTGCCGATATTCGCGAAGTTCGCTTCCTTGACGGAACACGTGAGCGCGCTGGACGCGCCAGTCATGACTTTTGCACCCAAGCGAAAGGGAAGGACGGAGGGAAGGGGGTGGGGCGAGGGCCGCCGGCGCACCGAGTCTCCGCCCGAGCGGGGCTCTTTGTGCACCCTCCTATTTTTTTGTCCCTTCTTTGCGTACAGTGCGCCTCTCAGTAAGTGCGCGCGTTCTGAAGTGACGCCTATCGTCTGCGCCAGTGAACATCTCCGAAATCACGGAGACGAGAAGCGTGACGGGGCCCCGGCAGCGAAAAGAGGGGAGGGCCATACCAGAGAGACATCGTGAAGGATTGCGTGCTATGCGACGACGTGCCGGGGGAGACGGCATGAGCTTACAGATACATTACATCGAGGTACGGAGCAGGCGCGCTTCCAACCCGCACGGGGCAGCGGTGCACCCAAGGATTCCTATTGTATGGAGGAGATCGGACTCCTACCGGACTTTCGAAGGGTGCATCTAAAGCGCAAGACGGATGGGAGCACCCGAGAAGCGGACACAGTGTCCACAGCGGCCGGTCGGCACTCATCCGCGGCAGCAAGTGTAGGCGGCACGACACCACAATCCCGCCCTTCCCTGTTCGATGGGCGACGGGATGGAATGCAGGGGCGCAACGCCGCTATGGTGTCTCGAGCGCCTTCGGTCGGTGACGAAGAAAACAGGCGAGTCGCACTGCGACTGCAGCCTCATGGCGGCTGTCGGCAATTTTTTTTTGAGGGGGTTCGCCTTCGACCGACGCGATCGAAGGGCGGTAGAGTCGCCTTTTTCCTGTTACATTACGTTATAAGCTTTTCACGCCCACGGCGGCCCTCTCCCCACTCTATTCTTTCGCGCCTGCCTTCCACTCTTCACCGGCGCGGCTGCTTAGCGACTCCTCCCCTCCGCAAGCACGCCTGCGGAGGGGGAGACACGCATCAACACACCGACGTGGTTACCGGCACCACCGCGAGCAGATTGCCAACACCAAGTCGATTGCGACAACCACTCCAGCGAGAGAGGAGGAGGAGAGGGGGGAGGACAAAGGCATCTCAGGCAACAGAAGCGCCACAGAGGAGTCCCTGAGCCCCCCCTCCTCCCCTCCTTCCCCTCGCTACCCTCTGTCCCTGACACGGAAAAAAGGGAACGAGGGAGGGGGAGGGATAAAAAAAAAACGAAAAGGTGCGGCCGTATTCGCATACGCCCTCCCTCCAATGGCCGCTCGCCTAAATACCGCAGACGCGGGCACGCTTGTATTCACGTTTCTTTTTTGTCCCCTATCTCAGCTTACCACGAAAGAGCACCTCGATGCCGGCGTAGGCGCGCCCATCGTGCGCGCGGCATACGCGCCGCTGCGAAGACAGCCGACCGCAATCGATCGTGTCGTACACGGAAAACACACCGCACAAGCGTTAGCGATCCACATACATACACTCTCCGTGCTTAGCGGCGGCCCCCACGGCGCGATCGGCGAGCGCTCTGGTGACTGTTCTGGTCGTTTCGTGGACGCTTGCGGTCGGGAGCGTGCTGACTGTTGCTGCGCTTCGCGGCCCCCTCTGCGGTGGGCTGCAAGCCGGGAGGCGGAGGCATGGCTCCACGCGGCGCCTCCCGATCGCGCTTGGCGACAGGAATGCTGTTTGGACCGCCCGCCCAGCTTTCCTTCACCTCTCCGAGAGGGAGCCGCTTAGCAGCAAAGGCCTCGGTAATCACTTTGATGTTGTTCAGACTCGCCACGGCGTTCGCGCACGCCGCGTCCGCCTCCTTGGTCTGTGCCGCTTTCTTGACAGCGAACACGACCTGGTGGTGCACGTCGACTGCTGCCTTCGCGGCCGAGGTGGCCCTTGCGTTGAAGGAGGCGTCGTTCAGCTGCTGCAGGGCCTCAGAGGACCGCTTGCGCGCTAGTGCGACGGCGGCGAAGAGGAATGCCTCCACCGTGATGAGGTTGGCCGTGGTGAGGGTGGCGCGCATGTCAGACATCATCGAAGTGACTTGGCGGAATACGTAAGGGTACAGCTTCTCCGCGGCCTCCGGCGTGGCAATGCGGCTGGCTAGCAGGACCACCTTCGCCGTGTCGACACTTCTCTCATTCGACGCGTCGATGTCGCGAGACGTGATGCCGGCGGCCTCCAGCGCAGAGTACAGGTCGTATACGACGGAGCTGCCGACAAAGCGGCCAATTATCGCGACAGCCTCGATGTGGCGATCGTCATTGAGCCTGTGCGTCTTCACGTACCACTCCAGAAGGGGGAGGTTGCCCTTGTCGTGGTTGATGGGTAGGTGCGCCGTCACGCGCACAAGCTGAGAAAACTCGCGAACGTCGACAGTGCTTAGCACACGCTGCAGCAGCGGCTCAGCGAACAGCTGCGTCTCCTCCGACCAATGCTTGCGCTGGCTGGGCGCCATGACAAGGCGAGTCAGGCGTGCCAGCGCCATGTGCCGCTCCTTTCGCACCTGCTCCTCGTCATCTTCCTCGCGATCGAGACTCAGCCAGTGAAGCAGCTTTGCCAGCACCGATCGAAAGGCGCTGCTCGTGAGCGAGTCCAGCGACTTTGATGCAGCCTGCCGCACGCTCTCGGGGAAGGCGTCGTGATCGACCATCACCTGCATCAGCACGTCTGCCCCTTCGCGGGCCAGGTACTCCCAGTTTTTGTCCACCACCGAGACGGGGCCCAGGCCGGCAAACGCCTGAACGGCGGCCGTGAGCAGCTGCGGGGTGTTGTCTGCTCCGCCTACGATCTTCACAAGAGACGTCACCACCTTGCGTAGCGCGTTGTTGTCACGCACCGCAGCCACGTGCTGCCCCACAAACTCGAGGAAGCGCACCCTCATCAGAATTGGCGTCTCGACAGACTCCGCGGCCTGCACGAGCTCCAGTATCTGAGGGAGGTATTGGTTGACGAGCGACCCGTCCCGCGATAGAATCACCTGGAGTTGGCTGTACATCTCCGTTGTTGAGCCGGAAACCGGAACAGGAGCGGTTGGCTCCGCGGTGGGTGCCGTGGCAGCCCCCTCTGCGGCCACTTCTGCTGTCGCCACCACCGATGCCGTCGCGAGCTCCTCGGCACGGTCATGCGCCACCTCCTCCGAAGGCGACATCTTTGCCGTCGCCTTCTGCTTGGGGGCCATGTGATGCGCACTACGCAGACACAGAGGAAGGCGTCTCTTTTTTGGGCGCTGACTGCAGCTAATTGCAGCGAGCCAAGAACCGCTTTTGGAGACGAGTGGATGCGGCACAGCAGAGAAGTGCGGGAGCAGTCACGCCGCTGGCGCGCGACGAGGGAGATGGCCAACGGAAACGACGCGAGAGACGCGCGAGCGGACTGTCGGGCAGGATGAGGAGGGCGTGCGATAACAGTACTGCAACGCTCTCGAAGAACAAAGTCGCGGAGGCGTTTCGAGTGTTTGTCTATGCGGCGGAATGCCGGTCAGGCGTGTGCGCACGGCGTCTGACTTCGCTTTTCGCTCTTTTTCGTTGATTTTGTATTCACTTTTCCTTTTGGCTGATGCGTATGTGTCACTGTGTATGTGTGTGTGTGGAGAGGGGGAGGAGGAGGAGTCCCCGAGAGAGATGTACACACATACATACATACACACGTCGGTGCATACATATATGTACATGTATAGGCGCGTGCATGTGTACAGGTGCACGACACCCGCACCCGGGCACAAGGGGGAGAGGAAAAGAGGGGCAAGTGAAGGAGGGGTAGACATAATGAGAGGGGACCTGTAGAAGCTCGCGAAATCATGTCACAGAACAGACGTAAGGAAGCAACTATTGCCTCTAGGCGGCAAAGCAATTCATGGTGCGGATGCTCGTAAGCCGTCGAGTAACCACCCTCGCGTGCGCCAATGTCCACAGGTCACGCATCGCTCGCACGCGACGTGTATCGCTATTATCACACCTTCGGTGAGCGAGAAAGCGAAGCGGAATATCGGCGGCAGTTGGCCAGTGAAGTGCGGCAGTCAAGATGGAGAGGGGGTGCTGCAGAGACAGGGAGGCACCCGCTCATGCACTCACTCGCTGCCGATAGGAGTGGGAGATGCATCGCGCTGATGCTGCCAATCGACCGCTTCGATTTGTCCTGTGGGGCGAACCTGCGCGCCCCCTCCCCCCCCCCACTACCACGACCACCACCGCTACACAAAGCAGATGAATGACGAACACTATTATGGTCGCCGGTGAAGAGATGCCCGAGGAGTGAAAAGGAAAAAAAATAGCGCGCTGTAAACCTGAGGCGCGTTCATGGAGGCAAGCGTCAAGACGCGGCGAGTACTCACATGCGCACTTACGCTGGAGAGGCAAACGACACCTGCGCTGCACGAAGGTCGCTGGCGACTCACGATTTCCACGCACCTGTCCGCAGACTCACCACTTCATGCTCTCATGAGCGTCGCTCAAGAGCCGACTCGAAAAAGCAGTTCCAACGCGAATCGAACAGCAAAAACACACCCGCCGCTGAGGTTCACCAATCAGCACAGCCGCCACCTCTCACCCAGCATGAGTTCGCCGCCCTCGGCATCAGAGCGGAACGGCTCCTATGGGCCGAGTGAAAAAAAGAGGGAGGGAAGAAAGTGGGACAGCTGCGCGAAGCTGTGGGGATTGGCAAAAGAGCTCCGCCAACGGAAAACACATGCGCGGTAGAAACGGAACCGCGCTCGATGCAGAGAGGGGAGGGGGTGGGGAGAGCAACACGAGCGAAGAGGAGCGTTGGCGCCCTTTTGCATAGGAGAGGATATGAGGGACAGCGAGGAAAGAGACGGCGGCGAGAGAAATGAAAGCGCCAACGGATTTCCGCGAGAACCCGCGGCACAGTGGGGGGGATGAGGATGAGACGGGGAGCGCCCGAGCAGCAACACAAAGACCATCTTTCACAGAGGATGCCGCGCAGTAGTGTGCCTTCTCATGAGGGCCGCCTCTGCTGTGCGCCGTGGGCTGTCCACTAAACCTCGTTGCCCCATTGTGAGTTCGAGGTGGCCGCCAGAGATTCTGGGGGCACGAGGCGTACCGCAGTGAGCTGTTGAGGAGAGGGGATTTCGTTGGGCCGTGCAAGGGAAGGGAGTGGACGGCGACAAGGCTGCTCCGAAGCTGGAAGCCACTCAGCGGAAGCGCAGTGATGTGGACCACGAACGCACACGAGCGCAGTGACTTCCTGTGAGGCGCGGACTCGTCACGGAAAGTGGCTGCATCGTTGTCGTGGTGCTCCTGCGCAGGAGAACGTCTGTTAGATGTGCTAGAAAGGCTCAGAGCGATGCTGCGCAGGAGCGGTACGGTTGATCAGCTGGCCGCAAGAAGAAGGATGCGTCCCCTCTCGCTGCGACAGAAGACTGCGGTGAGAGATTTCCTTGGGAACCTCGTCAACGATAGGATTCGTAAAGAGTTCCGCCTACAAGCCGTTCACGCTGGTGCCGACAAAAAAATCAACATCACAGCGGCGCCGCTGCAGGGCACGTCCGACCGTAAGCAGAGTGCTAACGCCGGAGCAGCCCAGCTCCCCCCTCCCCTCCCTCCACCCAGCTGAGCGCGGCGACACAAAACACTCTTGAGCATGGCTACGATGTTGCGTTTTAGCTGGGCAATTTTTCCCCTGCATCGCCTTCGGACCTCAGAGCTGCGGCGCACGTGTGCAGCACCGCCGCCGCCTTCAGAATGGCCTCCAGCTGCCGGTGGTGGAGAATTCTGGCCGTTCAAGTAAAGACACGCGGCGAATCATCTCCAATCATGAGCGGAGGCGTAGCACGAGTCGGTGAAAACGGAGGCATGGCGCAGGCTGCCATCGACTTGCGATCGTGTGGCCGTGTACCTGCACGCCATGCGCCTGTATGCAAGTGACGAGGGGGTGGGGCTAAGGGGTATGCCAAGGACCTTGTGTTTGATGCCGTTCCTATGCGGAGGTCGGGGGCGTGCGCGCATTGCGGCGGAACGAGAGGGTGAGGAGAAGGGCCAGCGAAGGGCTCTTTCAGGCGCGCAGAGCGACACCGCCGACGGTGCAAACATGCTTTGAGACGTGTGATGGGAACGGGGGTCACCAGAGCAGACACGGCTTCCAGCCTCAGGCGCCGCAGCCACTCCGCGCCGTCACGAGGGGCACGAAGAGAGAAAAAAGCGGCCAAGCGCGAAGACTCCGTGGGACGCGACGGTTTTGTTTGAAGGCGGTGACCGGACGACAGCGGACAACGAGAGGCATCGCGGAGGCTTGACAGCACAGACAAATTTCCTTAGCGAGCGTGCCTGTGCGAGTGGGTGGAGGGAGAGAGAGAGGGCGGCTGGCTTGCGGCTGGTGTGGATTGCGCTGAAGACAGCGGAAGCGGCACTCACCTGTCTCGTCGCCTCACTCTTGCTTTCGCCTTCTCGCCGACGTTGCCCATGTCAGCCTGACGCCAGTACAGCCGCCACATCCCGACATGCCAGTGTAAAGGCTGCCGCCAAGCTAGCGCTTGAGACGGCAGCACAGCAGAACGATAGGGGCGGCGACGTCACCTGAAACAGTAGGGATGATCCAGTGCGGCTACAGGTGAGGTGGTAGCTGCGTGGGTGAAGCATGTATCCACAGCCGTAGATAGCCTTCGCGTCCACCATTTCAAACTGTAGCGTAGGTTGAGTGACAAAGGAAAAGACGGGGTCGCTGTACATGTCTGGAACTCGGCCAAGAAAGCGCTCCGCCGTCAGGCGAAGAACCAACAGGTGGCTTTGCGTGGTGCTGCCTCGACGGACCGCGTTCTTCTCCGCCCTGTAGCGCTGCAGCGCTGCGTGGCACGCTGCGTGTTGTTTGCACCGATCTGATACGCTCATGCTTAGCAAAAACGCTGTGCTCTCCTGCGTGGTGAGCGGAAACTGCTCGCGGCGGCCGCGAAGATAGCAATGCAGGTCTGTGTGTTGCACGCAGTTCATAGGCTGCTGCTGCAGACGGAACATGGCCAGCTGCGCCGCGAGCTGCACAGTGGCCTCTACAATGGGAGTTGGTATCGTGGCGATGTCTAGCACTCCGGCCGAAACGTCGAGGCTCTCTCGGTCCTTGTTTGCCCGTCGCGTAACCCTGTGGGCCACAGCCTTCAGCTCCTCTGGGACATGCCACTGCAAAGGGCGGAGCTTGTGCGCCGCTGGAGCGTCCTTCCTCAGCGCGTGCGTGTGCGCCGCACGAGCGAGGGCGTAGACGTCGTTAATGTAACGCCGCACCGCCACGCCATCGCCCCAGCTTGACTCCGCCGAAACGGCAATGTCACCGCGGCTATTAACCGACACAGAGAGGCTTTTGTCCCACCAACGGCTCCCGGCTCGTACAGACGGCGACTTCGCCATCACCCCTGCGGGCGATGTGGGGTCCGCCATGACGTCTCTCTCATCGTCCGCGTCGAGATTGAGCACCAGCATGCTTTCCTCTACCGCCTGCAGACTTTTGCCGTTTACTACGCTTCGCAGCAGCAGCGTCCGGGCTCCGTTCCACTCGGTCCGCGGCAGTGCGCTAAAGACGCTCACATCGATGTCCGGCTGCGCTACCGTCGTGTCTACAATGTCACGCAGCTGCGCATACAGCTCGTCGATGGACACGGGCACACAGTCCGCATCGGCAACAGTAATTTGAAATTGGTGCCCCCGGTACTGCACCAACACGTAGGGCGTGAAGCCAACTGGCTTGATTTCGTCCTGGAGGATACCTGGCACCCGCGAGGAGTTAAAGAGGCAGTCGAACTGCGACATATCCAGCGGCTGCGCCACACCTAGTGACGCCATGTAGACGAATGGGGTGCTAACATAGTCCGAAAGCAGCGCTGCCGTGCGCTGGAACCATTCGGCGGTGCAGTACCCGCTTCCCTTCACGAGGCCACCACCGTCAAGGCTGTAGTGGATCTCCGGACGAAGTTGATTGTCGAGGAAGAGCTTGTAGAAATGAACCGAGGCCCAAATCCAGTAGGCGCTCCGTACCAACATGTCTTGCTTCTCAGGATCTGGGCGAACCAGCCACGTCCTGTGCGACCGCAGCGGAAGCGCGCACCGCTCCTTCAGCGCCTGCTCAAACATGTCGGACGAGATGTACGACGTGTGCGGATTTGCTTTGTCGGTGCGTCGTAGCTCATCGTGGACGCGGCGCCCTTCACCCTTCAGGAAGGCGGCTACAGTCGCGCTCGTAGCAGCGAGCTGTTTGGGTGTGCAAAGAGGCTTCGCGGCTGAAAGGTACCGTTGCAGTGTGTCCTGAAGGGGGGGAAGCGGCAGCTTAGGAAGACTACGCTGGAAGTGGCGCGTCGGCACTATTGATGGCTTCAAACATTCCTCCACCGTTGCCCTTGCAGACTCCGCCACATTGGAGCGGAGCGCCGCCCAGTTGCCGGACGCGTACAACGATCCCTTCGCGGCCTTGCGCGCCCCTTCGCAGGCACACAAGTGCGCTAGACATGAACGCATCGTCCCCCTTCCCTCTCCTCCACTGCTGCCGCCGCTGCGACACAATATACACCTCGAGGAGCCGCTGTGCGCGCCGCTGCCGTTTCTTCTTGAAATCCGCTTTGTGTGGAGACTGCACCGAAGGCGTTTAGCGGGGGAGTGAAGAGAGAGAGAGCGAAGCAAAGATGATGAAGACGGCTGCGCGGATGAAGAGAAGTTCGTATGCTAGACAGCGCGGGGAGGGGGGTGCCGCTAAAGAAGGCGACGTGGAACAAACAACTGCGTAAGGTGGCAGCAAGAAGGCATGTCGGCATACCCTTCCTCCTCTGCTTTCACCAGCGCGTCTTCGGCACGCACCTGAGGAGGCGGCAAATAGATGTGTGCGTGCGTGTGTGTGTGTGTGTCTGTGTGGGGGACCTTTCCCCGAGGGGTGTACGGCGATGGGTGCAAAATCCGCTCTCTCTCTCTTTCTCGACTGTGTGTGTGTGGGTGGACGCATTTAAACCCCATCCCTCGCGCACGCACGTACACTTTGCAGCTTTGTCAGACTCCCCTTGTCGCGCTGACGATCGCACGGGAGCGGCTCGAACAGACACACACACACACACACATCGCGTCACAGTGAGAGCACGCGCGATGATGTAAGGATTCGAGACCCCTACGTGAGGCGTAATGAAGGCGTCCCCGACAGGAGAAAGAACGCGGATCGCGTGGCAGAGAGAGAGAGAGACTGGAATGGAGAACAGAGACGCCAGAGCATATGTAAAAAGAAAAAAAGGTGCGTGTGCGCTTCTCTGTGAGCCGGCGTGAACGCCTTTATATGGGGAGATGGGGGGTGGAGGACGTACGCGCATGCGGTCGCGCACGCGAGTGGCGCAGGCCTCATCGGAAGGGATGGCAGAACTCATACATCAACAGAAGCCGGCACAGCGCAGCGTGGAGGAGCGGCAGGTGAAAGGATGACGGGGAAGGGGGGCGGGAGTGTGTGAGCTGAATGAGGATGCTGACGAGTACGCGGGTTGTCCCTAATCTGGAAAAAATGCTCGAAGCAAAAAAAAGCTGCCCGCCGTGGTCACCATGTCTGGCACGAATGCACGCTGCAGCGTAGAAGCAGACAGCGTAGGTGCTTCCTCTTCCCAAGAGATGCAGCAGCGAGAAAAACGTCGCTCTCGTCGAAGCCTTCGCTTCCGCTGATGACCCCCCTGACCCTTCCACCTATACACGCACACACCAACACGCGCGTTTTGCCCTAGTTTGCCGCTCTCTCCTCACCATCGTCAGAACTGCTGGAGGGCGACGACAGCGCGGCTCAGCTTGGCTTGCGCAATCGTCTGCGATCGCGTAGATCCCTCTAAGCGGCGCGGCGGCATACCCCGCTCCACCAGGATAAACTGCTCGAGCTCTGGCTGGTAGGCGTGTGCCAGGGTGTAGAGGTCTTCCACTGTATGCCGTTCCGGGTTTAATTCCACCTGTCTCCGCTCTCCCCGCGTGTTCAGAAGCACCACAAATGACGTCGCTTCATCACTATGCACCTCCACTGTGCGAGCAGCATCATAAGATGCGGTGCCCGACGGACTCGCCGTCGCCACAGGCGCTGAATCACCTGCAGCTGCAGCGGGCGAGGCTGCGGTGCTTCCTGGCGCCGCGAGGCGGCGGCCTTGACCCTGGAAGGCTGTGTAAGCAGGTGGAGAGTAGTCCACCTGGAGGCAGTCGCGGAGGTTTACCTTGAGGTCGGTGTTCGGGTACTTCGCGGCGAGGAAAGGCGGCACAAAACCACGGTCCATCGCTTCCGCGAACTGGCGGCCTTCGTCGCTGTTGAGTGGGACGAACGTATCCTTGTCCACTTCAAAACCGTTACGGTAAATCGTCACACAAATCGATCGCTCTGCGCGCAGCGTGGAAGCGACATATGGGCTGAGGTTCGCGGTGTACCCGAGGCGCTGCCCTCGGCCGTAGAAGGCACGGGGCTCTGCCCCCTCCGCCCCACTGCTGGCATCGCCTCGACCCCCGCTCGCCCCCTCCTTGTGGGCTTTGCGAAAAATGCGATCGATCATGGAGTGCATGCCACTGACTTCGCGGTTAGGATCGCTCTCACCAGGCGGCGTCATTACCTGCTGTCCGCTACCCTTATCCCCACCCCCCACAAAGTAGTTTGCCGAGCCCGCCTTCATGCGTTGCCGCTCCCCTTGCTCTGCCTCCGCGCCAGCGATGGTGACGTTCCAGTTGTGCCGTTCCAGCAGCGCGCGGGCATCAGAAACACTCAGCGCCGGAAAGCGTGTACGGAGCTCGTTGATGGAGCTCAACTTTTCGCCGTCCATGATGCCCCCGACTCCCGAGCTGCTCGAAAGTCTGTATTGCCGTCCTCTGTTGGCTGACGGTGGAGAGGGGGGAAAGGGGGAGGGGTCGAGTGGCTAGACGTGGCGGAGATGCACAAAACGGGAGGGCGTTGCGTAACGTGTCCGCTGTGCAGCGGCACTCTTCCTCCTTTGCTCGAAGCTGCTGCCGCTGTCGCGTGATGTGCGAGGGATTTGGCGCGAATCCTTTGTGATGCACGTGCACGTGAGATTCCTGCGTTGGGCAAATGAAGGGAGACGACTGAGCGCCAGCACAGCAGAGGGAAGACGGAGGACCATGAGAGGAAGTGATAGAGGGCGGCGGGAGGCAGATCAACGCGAGACAGGTAAGGCGAGGTCTTGAGGGGTTGAGTGTCCCACAGCGACAACGCTGACACTGACACACAGAGGCCAGCAGAAGCCTTCGGCTCCCCTCCCCCTCTCATCCCTTCGCCTCGACAAGCCAGGTAACAACGTGTTCGTCGAGATATCGATGCGTACGAAGAACGTCACCAGAGATGCCGACTCCCCCAATATGCCCCTTCACGTGTGTGTGTGTGTGTGCGTTGGGGGGAGGTGAGCGAAGCGACGGACTGGCTACGGCTTCTTTTTGTTGTGGGTGCGTAGCACGAGCGAGTTCGGCAACATTCTCTAAACACGTACGAAGAAACCGTGGCGAAAATGCATCCGCTCGCCGTGTCTTTGCTCGGCGTCGTCTTGCTTGTACGCACTCCCTCTTGACATTATTTTTTTTGTTCTGCACATTTGTTGTTGCATTCGATACGAAGCAGTTTTCTGCGCCGGCCAGCACACACGCTCGCGTCCATCTGCCCCCTCCTCCCTCTCCCTCCACACGCACCTTTCCTTTGCCGCACGTCTCGTACGCCCTCGCCCAGGTCGTTTAATTGCCCCTCCGGCCTTTCCTGGCTGTCTGCCCTGCTTATTTCTTCGTGTGTTGGCTCTTGGGATGTCGTGGCACGTGCACAGGCAGGCAGCCCGCGCGACGAAGACGTGCAGACGAAACGCGGTGACGAAGAGGAAAGGGGATGGGCGGCGACTCTCGCATACATACACACAAACACACATGAGCACACGTACACATGCACAACGCCACAGATACAGGCACGTCCTCCACATCAAGACGTAAGCACTCCAGCAAATCCGCTGCAACGAGGGAGAGGAGGAGAGACAGCAAGTGAAAGCGTCCCAACACGAGCCCACACAAACAACGATGGAGGAGAGAAAGAGGGGGGAGGGATAGCGAACAGGAGAGCAGTGCGCTGCCCCCCCTCCCACACACACACACATGCACATGCGCGAAAAGGGTGAGGCGGAAATTAATGCTTCAGGAAGTAGGGAATGCGGCGAGAAGCGGAGGGCGACGCTCGATGAGGTGGGGGGGAGGTGAAAAGTGAGTTGGGGGAGGGGGGTTAAGACAGGAGGAGACAAAGTGGCACAGAGGGTTGATGCGCGTGTGTATGTGTGTGTTTCCTCTATGGTCATAAAAGGAGTCCTGCCGCGCACGCGAGGTGTGCTCGTTGTTGCCGACGAGCTCGAAAAAAAGAAGCACAAGAGAAAGAGGAGGAGGTGGCACAGAAATACACACACGCATGAGCGCTTCTGTGTGTGCCTGTGTGTGGCACCTCATTCACCACCTGGACATGAGTTGACGAAGTCCGATTTGGGCGCACTACCGACACACACACACACACTCGCACACTCGCACAGCCGTCTTCCCGGAACCGAGAAAAGGCCCGGTAACAACGAAAAGGCCTCATCGAGAAAGGCCTTTCGCAAAAGATCTTCGTCTTTACGTGATGACCTCTGTATCAGTACTCGGCTGCAGGAGCTCCAGCCGCGCCACGCTTCGGGCCCACTGCCGCAGCTGAGACGCAGTGCTAAGCTCGTCGCCGAAGGCAAGACACGAAAGGGAGCCGATCACCACACAAACATCGCCCGCGGGGGTCAATGCGCCCTCTCCCGCCGTCGAGTTGTTCTTGAGTGGCGAAGCCTCTGCAGCCGTTGGGGTCCAGTTTCCAGCAATGTCCTCCTTCGCGACGCGGCTTCCGCCACCTGTGCCGCCGTCTGCACTCACCCAAGTCTCCGTCTGCCGATGTGGCGCTGTCGGTGCCGTGAGACGAGGCATCCGGTCAACGATGACGACAGTGTGCGGCGTCGCTGTCTTACCCGAGAACCCCTCCGCCGAGGTCAGACCGTGCCAGCTGGGAACGTGCCGTCCTCCATGTTGGTGGGCCGATGTCGATGCCGCTGCCGTAGGAAATAGGATTTCGGCTGCCAAGGCAGCCGTAATCGGCGAAGCGCCTGCGGCTCCCTTCAGCGCCTCAGGCGACGGTGTGTGCAAGCTGCGGTCCTCCGGGCACTCCCACATCCCACTCCTCACATAGCTGTCCACGTCTTCACTCGAGGGATTGAGGAGTACCTTGCGCTCCAGTGGATCGCATCTATGCTCCAGAACCTCCGACACGCCATCCATGGCGGCCGCAGAGGCCGCAGTCGTGAGAAAAACACCCGATGTGGCAGCAGCGAAGCGGCCGGTATCTGCAATCGTTGTGGAGACCAGAGAGCTCGATGACACGCCAGACCGCGCCCTGGTCGGCGTGGCAATGGTAGACAGGTGCGACACCGCGACACCGGCGGGTAACCCCTCACCAAGCAGGTTCGGGAAGGACGCGCTAACGGCGCCCGAGCTTACGAGGTCGGCGACCGAGAAGCCGCCAGTGGGTGCGCTTTCGTGCGCAGAGAGCCGCGCCCGACTCGTAGCCGATTGCGGCGCCGGCGACGAGGCTGCAATCGGCGTCGAGCCTGAAAAAGATGCCTCAACGCTGCGGTCCAGGTTCAGTGAAACCTCTGTAATGGCGGCCGCTAGCGTCATGACCTGCTGCGGATCAAGAGAGCAAACGGATGGGTGCAGAGCTTGGATGCACGTCGTGTCCGTGCTGGCACTCGTGCTCAGGCATGCGCCACTATCGCCCTCGCGAACGCTGAAGGTGCATGCGCCTTCCGATCCTGTCCCACCGGAACGGCTCGTCATACTTGGCGGACAGCCTCCAACGATGCAGGTTGCACCCGCTGCAGGCTCGTCGCCCCTTGCTGGCAGCGGGACCGCACATGGAGGTAGCGCGCTCATGGACGCTGGCGCGGCTGCTGCGGGGGCAAAGATGGCGTCGGCATTTTTGCCCTCAGTGCCCCCTGCGTGCGCACTAATCAATCGCTGCTGGGCTTCGCGCAGCTCGTGCACGTGGGTGTCGGCGATGGCGCTGAGAACGTCCTTGAGGGAGAAAAAATTGCACTCCTGTAGAACGTCCTTCAGCGAGCCGACCTGCGGCTTTGCAGTCGAGGAAGAACTGTTTGGTGTAAGCGGCATCGCGGAGGGAGGCGCGGCAGCTGTCGTGGAGCACGGCTTGGTGCAGGTGCGGCGCCGGCGTGGCATCGTGGTGCCCAGTGCTCTGTATATGCCGACACCGCCGCCCTCCGGTTTTGCGCGGAACCGCTTCACTTTGTCCTCTGGCGCCATCTGGCCCACTTGCTGCGTGTGCGCCTTCAAGTTCTGCATGGATAGCGTGTTGCGCTGGTGCTGCTGCGTTACCGAGCAGGGTGAGGCCGCTCCAGCCCGTGTCTCGGGTGGGTCTACTTCCTCGTGATCGCCAGAGCGCAGCGACATCTGCACAAGTAGCGAAGAGAGAGACGTCACCGGGTTGCCGTAGAAGTCCAGCGCCCCAAGGCAGACATTTTTGCGCGTGTAGGTGACGCTTGTGGTCGTGGTAGACGCTGTACCTGACGCGGCGCCAGAGGCTCCCGGCGGACCTAGCGCCGCAGGCGTCAGCACTGGCCTGGAGCGCGAAGAGCTCACTGAAGCTAGTGTGTCACAGGATACGGCGCGCCGCAGTCCGGTGACCATTCCTACTGGTGCCTCTGCCTCCACGCCACGTGTACTTGTGTTGCTGCTGAGCGTTGCGGTGCCGCCACCACTGCCATTGTGGCTGTGGGAGTGCGCTGTCATCGGCGATGCCGCGTCGCCCACTGGTGTTCGCAGTGTCGATAAGGTTGTTGTGGAGCTAGACGGGTACATGAGCGGGGGCGGCCGGCGCGTATCACCCAGGCGCTCGCTGACCTGCCCGCTGGTCCGAAAACTGGCAGTGGTCGTGGACGGCTCGCGCCGCTCTCCGTAGGACCGTGATACGTCGTCACAGCTGCCGCCATTCCCTCCAGCTGCCAACGGCAACGGCGTGTCGAAGGATCGACCGCATCGCTGCGGTGTGTACCGCGTCGCTGCCGTGGCGGCGAGGTCGGTTTGGCTTCTTGTGGCAGGCAGTAGAGGGGGAGCCACGCCTCGCGCTTCTGCACCATCGGCGGATCGATGTGTCACCGAGGAGGGCACTCCCGTGCCGCCTGAAGCGGTGGGCGAGAAGGGCTTCGGCCAAGGTGTTGCCTTATGGTCTTGCGGCGGCGGCTCCAGATTCAAGAAGGTTTCCGCCGACGACACTCGCCGTTCCTGCTCGCTGGCGCGCTCCTGTGGAAGACCACAGCACAGAAGTGGTGCCAAAGGGGTCTCCTTGCTCGACTCCACATAACCTCTCATCCTTGTGAACGGCACGGTCTCCTCACCAGGCAGCGGCGGAGCAGAAGGCGTGCAGAGCGTGAGAGGGGAGGTGGTGAAAGGGCAGAGAGGAAGCGCTCGCGTCTCCTCCACCGCGTGCAACCGCATCGATGCGGTGTTGGCCAAGGAACTGCTCTGAAGGGGGAGGCGTCGCGTGCCGCCGCTGCTGGCGGGGGCAGCCAGCGCAGAACACGCTAGCAACGCAGGCAGGGAAGACAAAGACTGCAGAACCGGTGCCAGAACTTCGCCGGACGCGACGTGGCTGTGAGTGGCAACCGAGTGAATCGGTGTTTGTGTTGCGCCACCCCGGCTGCACAGCAGAGGACGGGACGCTGAGAGTGTCACTGGGGCCGCGGTGGACGTCGGCACACCTTCTCTCAAGGACGCAGATAGGCCCACCGGATCCGCAGATCCAGTGCACAGCCGCCGCGGCTCCAGACACGTTCCACTCTCTGTTTGCTGTTGAGTGGGCGCGACATCCTCACTGAGTCTGGTACGATCAGGCAGAGATTGCGCCCCGCACTGCGTGATGTTCCGAGGGGAGTCCATAAGTGGATCAGCGACTGCAGCAATACGAAGTCACGAGGGTGCGAAGGAAAAAAAAGGCGGGCACGTCAACACACGGATGGGCCGACGAGAAAACAGAAGGACGCGAGGTGCGCGCGAGAGAAGGGAAGGCGCGAAAGAAAGAGGGGCGCACGCAGAGGAGCACACACACATACACAATGGTCGTACACTGCCAGACGCGCAAAGCGATGAGGGAGGTGGATGACGCAAACAAAACGGAAGAGGAAGACGAGATCGACAGACAAGCGGCGTACCCTGTGTCTCCCTTTTTGTTGTTGCTGTTGTCCGTTAAAACGGTGGCGTATGCAAAGGCGGGCCGGGGCGAAGGAGGTGCGTGCGAGGGAGATATCGGTACTTTTGAGTGCCAAACGGAGTGCAGCGACGAGATGCGCACCGCCTCTCACGGCTCCCTGCGCGCGCTCTTTCACAACCTACACCCACCCACCCACACGCACGCACACACAGCACTCGCTCGCGCCTGCCGGAGAAAGGCTCGCCAAGCCACTGAGCAATTAAGCCGCCGTTGCAACACCAAAAAAAAAAGATGCTCTTCTCAGAATGGATACAGCAAAACCAGTTGCAGTGAAAATCAACGCGGAGAACAACGAAAGCCACTTGGATTACGAAGGCGGACGCACAACGATACGACCACTACGCCAAAGAAACGACGGCGAGAGTGGGGAGGGTTATGGCCGTGTCGGAGTGGAATGGAGGGGAGGGGAGGGGGGGGGCAAAGGAGGCGCAGATTAGAGCGAAGAAAAAAAGGGCGCTTCGCCACACTACTCCAGAAAGCAGATAGATGTACAATGATGAGACGAAGCTGAAGGAGGGTACGAGCACAGAGGGGGGGTCACAAACAATAAAACGGAACAGAATACAACTACATATATATATATATATGACAACACCCGCACAGAGCGAACGAGGAACGTGACGACGAGCGCAGGGTGACAGGGTGGGGGGGCAGGAGGTAAGGGACAAGGTAAGCCGAATAATGCACAAGAGAAGCACGTTGTAATATTTTTGTAGGAAACAGCACCTTATTTTTCCTTCTTCGAAAATCTTTGCCTGTAGCTGCCCGATATGCGTCTGTTCGTTTCTCGGTGCGCGTGGGAAGCGTCGGGGGAGGGGGAAGGGGGGAGCCGACACGCCGATGCTAAAGAGGTAAAGTTCGATTTGAAGTCGAAGATGTAACGGTATGTGAAGGAAAGAAGAGGCCCCTCGAAAAAAAAAGACAGCTGTGTCGGAGAACGCGCGCGCGAGAGAGGCAGAGAAATCGACAGCAGTGACGAGAGCGTCAAGTGAAGAACGCGCACGCCCACACACGAACGCGTACCACGAGGAGAGACAGCAGAAGAGAGGGGAGGGGGAGAGGCGATGCGTAAACTTGCGGAAGCGGAAACAGGAGTGCGACAGTGATTGATGGAGAAGGAGAAAGAAAGAGCTGCAGTGTCTCTAAAGCCTAACGTATATATATATGTGTAAATAATATATATATATGTATATTTATACACACGCACACACAAAATTCTTTCTTCGTAGAAGCACCCTATAGACGATCCCGAGAGACGCAAGGAGAGGGGAATAGAGAGGAGAGGAGGGGGGTAGGCTGCTAGAGACACCGAGGAAACCGAGATCACAGCGAGAGGACAAGTACAACAGCGGATGCTCTTCCACGATGTCTTTTTCTTTTTTTTGGTGGGCGGTGGAGTTTGTCGGACAGCACAGCGTGAGAGCAGATACAGCCAATAATCCTTGCGGGAGTAGGAAGCAGCACGAGAGGGGAGTGGGAGAGGGGAGCTGAAATAGGGTAAGGGCAACAATCAAACATCAAAGGCGCGGCACAAAGACTACAAAGCGGGAGGAAGGAAGAAGTGAATACGGTGCGCCTCTCTCTCACGCTCTCCTTTCGTTTCTATCGCAGCTCTGACGCCGGCAGTGAGAACACCAGCAAAGGCAGATGCAACAACAGCTACAGAAGAAGCCGTGACACACAGATGGTAACCCAACGTCGGAAAGGGAGCAGACAACGTGCACTTCCCCCCTGCCTCCCCCCTCTGAACAACAAAAAAAAGTGGTCGATGACGGAGTGAACGGATAAAAAAAGGCAAAGTAAACCGTATTTGCTTTGCTACTTTGAGTGTGGTAACGATGTCAGTCGCGCACGTGTGTGTGTGTGTGTGTGTGTCTGGGTTGCGAGATGCGCAGCACCACCGTGGGCCTTTCGAAGACGCGCTCGTGAGAATACACGTGTATGCTAGAATTCGATCTCCTCGATTCGTGAGTGTGGGCGCAAAAAGATGAGCCCCCACCCACACCCCCGTGCGAAGTTGTCCGTTGTGGTGGTACAGACTCTCGGTTGTTAGACGATCAGCTGATGGAAGAGAGAGAACACGAGAGAGAGCGCGAGAAACAAAGAAGGGTGGGTGGGTGGGCAAGCGAACTAACTGAGAAAGAAAGGCGCGCAGAAACAGCAAAAAAAAAAGCAAGAACAACAGGAACGTGCACGAGAGAGAGAGAGGGAGCGACGGAACCCTTCGGAAAGCAAACGAAACAGTCACTTTCTGATGCTGATGATAACGGTGTGCTCACAAAGCGAGCGGAGAAGAGAAAGGAGCAGCGCGAGAGAAAAAAAAAACATACGATCGGGAGACGCACCATAAACTTTTTTTAAAGTAGATATGGACCTGAGTACGGGCACGCAAACGCCTGCACGATGTTAGCCCCACTCGCTAAATGTCGGGTGTCTTCCGTGAGAGTGAAGTGCCCCCTTTGAGGAGCGGGAGAGAGACAGAGAGGAAGCGGCGAAAACGAGGGACAATGTCGAGATGTCCGTACCTCCTACCAACTCACTCACTCACACACACACACAGAGAGAGAGACAGAGACAGCGAAAAGAAAAATGTGCGCGCAGAAAGGGAGGGGGAGGGAGAGAGACAACAAAAACAAGTCGGTATAATGTTGCAAGTGGGGAGGAACAACCAACGGGATGAGAAAGGACAGATAACGCTGAAGCCAACGAATTACACCCTCAGAACAGGAAAAAGAGGGTGAAAGAGGGGGGAGGGAGGAGGAAGGGAGGGGGAATAGGTATACGCCAGCAAGACAGAGAGAGACGTGGCCACCCTACAAAGAACAACAAAATGCGTAAGCGACTCCTGAAAAGGGCCAAGGCAACGCGAAGGATGGGGAAATGTGAGGAAAGCGTGAATGTGCGTGCGTGTGTGTTTTTTTTAAGGGTGTGAGCGGAATCGAGAGCTTGTGCGCTTGAAAAAAGGCCGTATGGAATGCCGAAAGGCACGCAGGTTGGCGCAAACGAGGTAAACGAACAATGCGCACGCGTCAGGGTGCCGGCTGTGGCGCTGTCTGTGTGTGTGTGTGTGTGTCGTGTTGAGGTTGCTTTGTGCTTGCCCGTGCAAAAGCCGGTCGTCCCCCGTTGACAGAAAGGGAAAAAGGGGAGAGCGAGAAACAATTACTTTCCTTCACTGCCACTCCCCTTCCCCGGCCTTGCGCTCTCCTCTCAAAGGGCAATGACGGGATTAGAACCCCAGCAAAGACGAGTACGAGGACACGCCGAGAAGGACTGAAACTCTGGTAGGCCTCACACACTTACCGGCACAGGTCCGATCGCTAGGGACGCCGACACCAAACACCCTCCCACACACACACGTATTCCTTTTTTGCTTCTTTCGCTGCCTCTAAAAGTGCGTTGTTAGGCGTGATGCGCTCTAAAAGGGTCTTTGTCCCGCCTCTTTTCAGCTCCGTTTGACCTCCCTCTCCTCACTTGTGTGTAATGCATACATATAAATACGTATGCGTGGCAGTGTGTGTGTGTGTGTGTATTCGGCTGCGCACTGCCGATGAGCCGCCTCTGTTTCCCGCTGTCGCTCCTCACAGGAGTGAAGGGTGTCGCTGGAGCGACAGAGGGGTGGCGGAGGGGTGAGGTGACGAGGGTGAGGTACTCCGAGTTGAAAAAAAACGTGTACTAATAAGAGACAGCGCGGAGCGGGTGGGAAGGGGGAGAGAGAGGGTCCACTAAGGTGGAGCAGGGCCAAAAAAAAAACAAAGGCTCTTCACGGCGAGCGACGCGGGAGCGGAAGAAAAAAGAAGACGCCTTCTCTTCGCGCAGAGAAATCGGTGCCCAATCGAAGGCGAATTTCGTTTTCTTGTTGCTGTGCCGGTGGGAAAGGTCGGCCCCACCGAAATGTGGGGCCGTCCGAGCAGACCGAGGCAGCACCAGCCACCGCACTCGCAAGGAGTCGCACCCACAGTGATGGCCACGGCGATGATGGCTCGATGATACGTCAATGGCCCCTACGAGAAGAGAGAGAGCGAAACAGAAAGCGGGCGTGTGCGTGTGCGTGCTCGTGTGTGTTTTTTCGGTGGAGTCTTACTGATTATGTCACGGCGCCTTTTCTTTCACGACAGAAATTTACAAAAGGGGAAACCCAAAAGGGAAAGAGAGAGACGGCGCACTGAGCGACGTATACAGTGACGGAAGAGGGAGGCGGCGGTGAAGCCCGCGTGAGAGGACCGGCGCGGGAGCGGCAATGAGGGCGACACATCGCATTTTGTGCGGGTTGGTCAGCATGTTGCGGTGCGCGTTGTCACGGTAAGGGGTGAAAGGCAACAGAGGTGGAAGCGGGTGAGGCGGTACAGAGCGACGTGAGGAAGAGGGATGGGAGAAGAGCGTTAAGAAACGAGGCGCTGCGCAGCTGTGCCCCCCCTTTAAGGGGAAGAACAAAAAGGGGCGGCTAGAGCTTCTACGTCCGACCATCAATGGTGGGATGACGAGGGAGGCGTGGCGCAAGCGAAGGTGCCGCAACAGGGTGCACAGCGTAGAATTGGGAGTGCACCCTCTCTCCTTGTGTCTGTGTGTTGCCCCGCCTCCTGGCCGCGCCTCGCATCTGCTGTGCTCGTGACGCTCCGACACGCTATGCGATGTGGCCAACACCGAATTAGAGAGCGGAGAAAGGAACTGGCGGTCTCATCACGGGAGATCCGCGACCAAGTGGGCATAGCAGACAAAGGAACAGGTAAGGAGCAATGCGGTGGTGAGGGGTGAAGTCCGGAACAGTCGTCCGCGCCAACACCCCCCCTGTGCACCATGCAGACTCGGCTCTATTAGCGGCGACCTTCTGTGTGTGTGTGTATGTGCAGGTGTGTGCGCTCGCGTCCGTCGCACGGCACGGGCATCGACAACTGCGCCCAGTTGCCGAAGCGTAAACAAAACACACAAGCAGAGCACGACAGCCACGGTGAGCAGGCACGAAGAACGCGCCAGGCGTGGCTGTCGGAAAACTCGGAAGAGGAGGAAGGGAAAAAGGCGCAGACGGCCGACACATGGACGCAGCACGCACACCAAACAAAGGAGGGAGATACACGATGGAGACACTGCTACAAACGAGCGATGCCCCCCGCCCAACAACTCTGGCAGCTCACGGGGCGGGGGTCCATCACATCCCTCGTCGTCCGAGACACGAGTTGCGCGTCAATGAGGCATGAGTTACCTTTCTGCCCCGCTGCTGCGGCGCACCATCCAAAGCGAACCCGCTTCCTGCCGTTCTCCCCACACGCCAACGCCCGTTCCTGACGACATAATGTATGCATGCATACAGCTACTCACAGCGTGCGCGAAACACGCAACGATGCGCACGGCCAAGCCGTTCACAAAACGCACCTCTCGCGTCGGTATCCCTCGTGTCATTGCTGCCGACTTCCTTCCAACTCGCCACTCGCGCCGCCGCCTCTGTTGTCTGATGTCCCCGATTTGCACCCGCTGCGATGCAGGTCATCGCCCGTCACGGCGCTGCGTCACACACCTCATATCGTACGTGCAGCGCGCACTATCAGAAACGCCGCGTGGAATGTCGTAGTCGCCCCACTCGCCAAGGTTGAATCCGCAAAAAAACGCCCGCCCACGCACACCCACCCGCGTATGCTTTTCCTTCTCGCAGCCACGCCTTTCCCTGTCCCTGCCAGCGTCAGGTCTGTCCTCTCCTGCAACTCGATGATAGCCGTAACGACCGTGATGGGGCAGTGGCAGGCAAACACTCGGCTGAATACGTCGGCGACTCTATGGGCGATGACGAGGGCGTCTGCATACCCCGCTATGCGTTGAAGGCTGTCGATCCCACAGCCCAAACTGCACAGGGTGACGGCGACCCCCTCCTCACGAGCACAATGATCGTGTTAACGGCAGCAGCGTTCACGTCACTACGACGGGCTTGGGCGCTTCCGCTGCTGTACGGGCCTTCGCTCAACCTTCCGCGACGAGGAGGCGCCGCTGGCGCCGCTGAGGATGTCAAGAACAAAAAAAACGCATGCAGAAGTGCGCTCTGATCGCGCGATGAGTGGATGTCGGCGTTCAGCGAGCGGAAAACATCTTCGGCCATGCCTAGGCAGCGGCCGAACAGTACTCTTTGGGGACGCCACGGGGGAAGCGGTTGCAGCGGCTTTCATCACGGACGCCGTCCACTTTAACGTCGCTGCGGAGAACCGCCAGTGCTTTGTGAGGCACACCCTGCTCACTGGTGGGAAAAAAAAACGCATGGGACGAAACGCGCCGCCGCCCACCGCGGAGCGCACCTCTTGTAGTTCACTCAGCGGATATGAGTCGGCAGGGTTACCGAAGAGCGCCAAGAGCAGATATGACAGCTAGTGTGGGCACTGAGGCTCCGATAGCGGAATCGATTCAGTTCTTCCATGCGAAGCGGCACCTCGCCCTATCCCCAGTGCCATCGACCAGCCTTTCACGTTGAGAGCTCGAAGCTATCACTACTGCCGACGGCAGAGGGCGAACAGGCATCTATCCCCGCACTTTCCCCACCCAACATACACACATACAAGCAACGGCAACGCTGCAGTACGGGAGTCGAAGGACCATACGTGAGTACCTCATAGGGGGGGGGCAGGATGTGCTCTAGGGCTTCGGCACTACGGTGACCGTCACACACACGAATATCACCCCGTTTCCTACTTGCACAAAGGCCAGAGACACGTGCAGCGCAGCGAGACAGACGGAGAACACACGTGAGAACAGCAGCAGTGACAATGGCAGCAGGCGGCCCCGCGCCCTTCCTCAGCCTGCATGGATGTGTGTTCGAAGAGCGCGGCGAAAAGCCCACACAGCGAAGGGCGTCAGACGACACAGACACACACCAGAGAGGGAGAAGGCCGCTGCTGCTTACCTCCCGATCCAGTGCGAAGCGGAGGCAGGAGCGATGCCGGGCACGCCTGCGCGTACGCCATGGGTTCCGCGAATACGGCTGTTCGTTTCGGACCCGACTGTAGCCACGATTGGCTCACCTTATCAATTTTTTGCAGAATTGAGGGCACTGCTGATGTTGCGCATTCGGTCGTGCTCGTTTGCCGTGGCGCATCTGAACGTAGCAGGGAAGCAGCGGCCGCCGGTCGCCTCCCAGCGGCGCTGCTCACCCCAGCGGCAGAATGAGGGGAGAAGAAGGGGCCTCCACACTCCTGACCCGCTCCCCTTATTGGTGCTCGCGTAAGTGCACATATACATGCATTACGCAAGCAGCCTCCGAAGGTGTGAGGAGAGGGAGGGAGCCGCGCCACGATGTTATACTCGAAGGGAAGACAGCGGCGCCCATCCATCTGAGGACAGCGTCATATTTTCCACACCCGCGATAAAGGAAAGCGCGTGCATGTCGTCATTAGTCAGTGCACCGCACGCGCGCTCACGAAGCCACACCTCAAAGCTGTCCGACCACCACACTGACTGACACTCAGGCGCCGCCCGCTCCACTAGATGCGGGTCGCCAAGAGATGCGACGTACTGTGCACGCAGCCTCTCGAGAAGCTGCGCAAGTGGTGACAGGAACAGGTGAGAGAGCCGCGGATGTTCGTGGATGCAGTTTAAAGATCGGCACAGTGCGCAGTCGCCTACAAGGGCGCGTGGCAGCGTCGTCACCGTCGCTGTGGGCACCGCAACCGTTTCGCTTGCAGCGACCTCCGGCAAAGTACCCTGGCGATCTTTTCCACGTTCGTTCTGCCCCTGTGGTGTAGGAAGAGCTATTCTGCACGCATTCAAGCCCTCCAACTGAGTGACGGCGTCACGCAACCGCCGCCGCCCTTCTTCGGCGTCGCGCCTTGCTCCCTCTGTGCGCACCTGCGTTGCTGCCACTTCTAGCTCGGTCTGTAACCGGGCATGTCGCGACTTCTGTGCTGCAAATGTGACCGCCGCCACGCGCTCGCTCAGCTCCCGCTCCGCTGCTTTCGCATGGACCAGTTCCTGAGCACGTGACTGCGACGCTGTCTCGAGCCGCTTCAGCTCAGTCATAAACGTCTTTAGCTCTTCAGAGGCGGCGGCGTCCGCCGGCAGGGAGCATGCGCGCATCGGTGCACAGCACAACTCACGGCGCTGAAGATTTAGTGAATGCGTCAAAGTTGCGGATGAAGAGAAGAATGCGCAGCGGCGACGATGCGCACCATCAGGAGGTCCCACACGTTGATAGAGAGCCGTGGATGACAGGCAGCGACCAGCGCAGGCACACAGCAACACAAGAGGCGCCGAGCAGCTGTGGGCGAGAGGGAGGAGGGGGGCACACGCCCTTTCTGCTTGTCAAGAAACACAGCAGACGCGGCGGACTTCTTGCGCGGGCTTCAGCGTGTTCATGACTGCGAAATGTCAGGAGCTGATGCAATGAGGGGAATGGGTGATGATGGCGATGGTGGATTGTGCATGTGGGAGGGAGCAGGGAGGAGGGGGAGGGGGCGACAGTGACAACGATACTATCAGTAACAGCACAAAGGGAGAGCGTCACGAAGGAAATGTGCATTGCCCATGGCACACTGAATTCCGCGACGCGAGAATATCGACACGGCCCACACACACATATATATGTGTGCAGTCTACGCCGTCACGAAGCAGCGCATCAACGCTAATGGAAGGCTCGGTGCTGCCCCCATTGTCCTCTGCACGCCCCCCTTTTTTCTCGTTGGTGCGACGCTGACAGCTCTCGTCTGCCGGGATGGTCCACTGTTCGTATACGCACTCGCACCAGAAAATCTACGCACCGGGACGGCGGCGATGCCAATAGGTGTGCGCCTTTGTGAGCTAATGTACACCCATGTGCAGGTGAGCGCATCATGCTCGAAGTAGCGGTGAGTCGTTGCGGTTTAAAGGAAACAAGGGGGATGCAGGCGTCAGAGCAACGAGGCCATCATGTGAGGAGGAGGAGTCACATGAAACAGTCAGGGGTTAGGGAAGGGGGCGTAGAGCCAAGGCGATGCCGTGCGTTTATCCTCCTGGGCGTTGTATAGGCTACCTGAAGCGCTGAGTTGTACATCTGGAAGGGGCCGCCAAAGGGAGGCAAGACGTGTTCTTCCAAAAAAAAATAGGGGCCCTATCGACACCGACAAGAGCAAAGAGGGAAAGAGAGAGAGAGGAGGCACGCGTGTGGGTGTGGATACGGCGAGTGAGGGAGCGCATGCACAAGGAGAGGGAGGCAGTCGACGAAGCAGAGGAAAGGCCACCTCGCGCTCCAGTATGGCACCGAACAGGGGGGACAGACAAACAGAATGGGGAGCGTAGAGCGCCTTCGTCTCAGCAATGCTCATGACAGGCACGCCAGCTCAGACCGCTCATCTTATTTGGCGTGACTACAGGCGCAAGGTGGGCAGGAACTTCGCCGTGGCGCTGTAGTGCTGGATCATCATCGTGTTCCTCACACGCTGCTTGCCCACCTCCGTTATTCCCAACGTAGATGCTCTCACCTGCCATGACGGCCGGGCGGCGGAGGGGTGAGAGGTGTTGCAAAGGTGGCGTCGGGCCGCGGCAGTTGTGCCATGCGCGCCTTTTTCGCTGCCGACTGCAGCCGCCCAGCGCTCTCCCAGTTGCCGCATCCGCTGCGGCATGAACGGGCACTCGGCCGCACACTCAAACGGGCACCGCTGGAGGGCCATCAAGTCCAGCTTGCTGAGTTCTGCGACACTCTGCTGGACGTTCGGTCGGCTACCACCGCGGGGTCCAAAAGTCGCGCCGGCAGGCGCCTGCACGCAGGGAAGAGAGATGAAGTGCGGAATCCCCATCGCCTCAACCGCGCGCGCCTCCTCACGGTGCACGAAAGAGCGCCGCATTTCCTCGCCATGGATAAGCCGAAAAAACGCTTCTCGCTGCTGCAGTGGCTGAACTTCGGCGCGGTGCAGCTGCGTCAGAGACCTGCGCTCCAACAGCTGCCTCTGCTCGAGACCTTTGCGACTCGTCTCCTCCTCCAAGATGGCGTCACACAGCGTGTCCTGCAAAATCTGACGCTCCCACTTCAGCGCCTGCTGCGCTTCAGCTTGCCTTCGGGCGTTTTGTGCGGCTTTCAAGTTGGCACAAGATGTGGCGATATCCACATAGGCAACGTGGCGACGCACTATGTCGGCAAACTGCGTCGCGGCTTCGCCCACAAGAAGGGCGCGCTGTCGCGCCTCCTGCGATTGGGTTTGTCGTAAACGCTTCGAAAGGTGTTCAGCTCGGCTGCGCAACGCCTCCTGCGGTGGAGACACGGGCGCGGGGTTGCTATCGGCTGCGTTGCTCACTGAGACGTCAGCAAGAATTTCCGTGACCGACGAGTCTACGGTGTGACTCACGCCTCGCTCACCGCCACCGCCACCGCCACCACCACTTTCCACCAGCGTCGGCACCTTGCGAACGTTTGACAAGCAATGCAGCGAGGGCTGTAGGTCCTTGTTTCGTGCCGTTGCGGTTTGGGAAGGGTGCAGAGGCGCGGTCTGAACGTCCTCTCTGCGACGCATCGTTGCACCTCTTCCGTGTGCGGCGCTGTTGTGACTGCACAACGAACGAGAGCAGGGGGCGGGGAGGGGGAGGGGGGAACCAGCCGATGCAGAGATAAAGAGAGAGAGCGCAAAAACATGGACCAGAGTACGGGTTGTCACCGATGATGTTCGCTATATCTTACCACTGTAGAATGGTGAGAGGGGGAGGTGAGCCGACTCCGTGGATATACGCGGTGCCGGTAGGTGCACGTCCGCGACCCCTTACCGAGAAAGAGAGGTGAGCGAGGGGGGAGGTTTCGTTGCCTGTAAGAGACGAGAGGAGAAGCCGTCGAGGAACGGGGCCAACCGCAGGTACTTGGTAATGGTACCGCTCTCAATAAATGCCATCAGAGACAGCAGCCATGTGCTGAATTGCAGAGTAGGGGCAGTGATGTTCGGTGTGGCGATTACGATGAGCAGAAGCACTTCATCGGCTAGGCTCCGCCCTTGCCGAGCAGCTGTCCCTCCCCCTTCCACCATACGCCCTTCCTCTGTGTATTCACTCGCCCTCTCTGCGAGAAAGGCGCATCACGGGAGGGAAACCGCTGAAACCGAAAACAGTCGCAAACCCCCTTACCCTCCGTGCGCGATGGCGGCCGTGTTTGTTCTCCTGATGATCGCGTACACCCGTCTTCGTCCACGTTGCACGCTAGCGCCGCCAAGCATGCGCTAAGCCCCACCCTTCAGATGCTGCACAGTAGTTTGACGAACGCCCCCAGAGTCACGGAGGGACACCCGTCAGTGGCGGTGGTGGCCGCGTCCGCGGAAGCTGTCTTCGCCACCAGAAGGCGCTGTAGTGCGTGCCCTTCTCCCAGCTTTAGTCGGTGCGCATGAACGTTCCACGCCACATGCACCAGGTGCGCGGTGTCGACGGGTAGCCTGTCAGGCACCGATTCGCCTGGAGAAACGGCAGCGAGGCAAAAGTTGCGGTAGATGGCTTCTATGGAACCGTACAGGAAAGCGACCCGCGGGTCACTCGTAGGGCAAGGGCCGCGCACTGCCGTCGACACGGCTGTGCTACTCCTGACAGTGCCACTTGCAGGGATAGAGAGTGCCGTATTCGACGAGGACTGCCCGTGAGCCTCAAGCAAGGAGGCCGATGCGGCCTCCTTGCCGTCGGCGCTTTCGATACTCGATGACACCTTCGCCTGCGCTCTAACCCTGCACAGGCAGTCAATGATCGCGTGCACCTCATTCAGTGTTGGCCCCATCTGTGCCAGGTCCTGGAAACAGTGAGCTTGCTGCGCCGACGTCGACTCTACGGAGAGCAGCGGGCGAGGCGCCCACGGCCGTCCGGTCACACTCTCGTACGCCCGCTTCACCTGCGCCACAGACAGATGATCGGCGGGTGCGGCAGAGCCCTCCTGCGCCGTGCTCGGCGACAAAGGAAAGATGCTGAGAAGAAGAGGGCGGAGGTGTTCGATGGCGATGCGCCCATTATCGTCGGTGTCCCACGGCCCGAAGAGTTCGGTGGCCTGCTGCTTTTTGGCCACCAGCAGCGCGTCCAGAAGGGAAGAGGTGTCTTCCATGAAAGTATAGCGGGGATGTCTTCTACGGTAGGCACGGCAGGTGTACAAGGGTATCTCGCCTCTGCTGGCAGTGCTCGTACAGCTGCGCTCGTGCCTTTTACACGCGCGCTGCAGACGCGCTACTCGGTGTAGAGTCTCGCACCTTGAGCTGCTGTGTGTTCGCGCGTCGCTGTGAGCGGGTGACATACAATGACAGAGACATTGTCAAGGGTGATGGTGATGACGATGGCGGAGGAGGTGGTGCGCACAACGCGAAGCTCATCATCGCCAGCAGAGGGCGCGATGAGCATAAGTTTATCCTGCAGAACCCGTTTCGGCTCTTCCGTCAGTGGCCTTGTCGTTGCGTCGGCCGTCTGCAGGCGCGCACTGGCTAACATGCGCGCACACCGCGACAAGGCATAGGCATGCTCGCCAGAGGCCGCAAGCCAGCAGATCTGTCGTTCCCCCCCCAGTCAATCGGGCAGGCTCGCAGGGCTGAGAGAGAGCCGAGCCAAAAGAAACTAATGCGTAAGGAGGGCCACACGCAGCTTCGCCGTACCGTCAGAAAAGGTTGACGGTGCTGTTGTAGCATCTCCCCACCTTTTTTTTGTTTCGTTAGATACTCAAAAAGGGGCAAAGCCTCTGCTTCAGCGCGGCGTCACAGGTACCGCCTGCATGGCTTTTCTTTTATGTGGTTGGGGTGCATCGCGGCAGTGACCACCGATGCACATGCACGCGTCCGAGCACACAGGCTCTATGATTACCCGACGCGGTGCACACACCTTCAGGGACAACATGTCTCGAGCACGAGGCACGCGTTCAGGGACGCATCATTGCCTTCGCTCTCAACCTCTTCTCTGTCACCAGCGGCGGCTGCGCACCCCCACCCCCTTAATGCAGAATTCGCCACCCGGCGCCCGCTCAAACGAGCGGGTAAAAATAGGCTGCAGGGGCATGTGGGAGGGGGTAGTGAAGGGCCACTCACACACGACGGCAGAGGGGGCCCAATGACGCGGCCCCCTTCATGACCACGCGCAGATAGCTTACGTTTGATTTTCTCCGCGCGATCGTCTCCTCCTCCCTCTCATCCATTCCTTCGCATGCACGCGGAGGGTCGTTCTCCGCGTAACGCTTCCTAAGCCGCCTCGTTACTTGCCGTCCAAAGATACGCCATCCACGATGAGAGGAGTGCGAACTCGTCGTCAGTCAGCAGTGTCTCACAGACACGGCGCAGCGTCCCGGCGTCCTGAAGCTTGGCGCATGCCAGCACCACCTGACCCAGCGCTGTCTTGCGCAAGCCTGCATCCGTCTCCAACTCGCTAACGCTGCTCGCGAAAATACTCTGCAGGCGTGACTCCCCATCTTGGGCTCGGCAGCGCCGCAGCACCTGCACCAGCAAGTCCTCGCTGGTGGGCTGCACCGTGTGAATGGCAATCACAGCCGCCTGCACCCAAGCGGCCACACAGTCTTCCATGTCCAAGAGTCGCTGTACTGCTGCCTGTGGACCAAGGGTGATGGCGTTGTAGGCGGGGGCGAGGAACTCTTGCTGTGCCGCCACAATAGACTCTGACAGCTCCACCTCGCTGATGTGGCTCGATGGCGCAGCCCCGGTTGCCACCCACGCCAGGCGCGCCATCGCATTGCACCGGCTGCGATGCCTCAGCTGATCCTCTCCGTAGGGAATATAGGGCGGACTGGCCAACCCTTCTGCGGTTATGGCATCGTAACGCCCCGGGTCCGCAAGCCACAGTAGGTGCGGTGCCTGCGCTTCCAGGAAGGCATTCCGCCGAGTGCGTGCGTCAGGACACCCCGGCAGCACAGCAGGAAGACTCAACAGCTCCCACTCGCGGCGCTGCTCCCACAAGGTTTGTAGCGCCGCGTCAAGGACAAGGGTGTTCTGCTGACAGTAGCACTGAAGTCGCTCGTAGTGCTCCGGGCAACTCGCAGGGTCGTCGACCGGCGTGGAGAGTGCAAAGATCATGAGAATCGGCATGGCGTCGAAGCGCAGCGCGAGCGCCTCGCACACGCGCAGAATCCGGCGCCCAATCTCCGCGCATCCCTGAGACGGGGTGGGGCTACCGAACGGGTAGCCGACAGGCCCCGTGAGGAACGGCTCGCGGAGGAGGGTGTCCGTGACGTCTGAAGCAACAGCGCGGCTGTCGTAGTGAAGGCTGTTTGCCAGAGAGAAGTAGAGCAGGTACGCAATAACGTCCAGCATGTCACACTTGTGTTGAAGTGAGAGTGAAGCAAACATCGCTACGCCCGCCACGCGCGCTTCTCCGCCCTCGACGCTGGCGTGACCACCACTGCTGCCGTCGTTGCTCCCTGGCGCCACATCGCAGACATCGGCCAGAGCACTTGACAGCTGCACACACACCTGGGAGAAGGGCAGTGCTACACCGGTGGCTAGGTCGCTAGAGCTAGTCCACATGCGCGCCAGAACGCCCTGCGGAATGTCGTACACCTTCCGCATGTCTTCGCGCGACTCCACAATGGTCTGCGCCACTACCACGAAGATGCACCCCGCTGCGTAGCACTCCGCAAACTTTTCCTCGAGAGGCAGCGAGACGGTCTGCCGCATATCGGAGACATACGCATCAACAAAGCGGAGCAGTCGCATGAGGTGCAGTGGATGCGCAAAGACGATCTCAGCGGCTGTCAAGCCGTCTACACCCCGTTCGAGAGCGGTGGAGCCGCCGCGTGGGATCGTTCTCTGCTCTGCCCGGATGGCTTCCGCCACGGCGACAATGGCGCGCCGCATGATCTGCTGGGAGCGCTCCATCTGCTCCGTGCTCTTCACCAGTAGCGGCGCCGACGGCGCGCCGGACGCATCGTGAATACTGTTCGGAGTAGTGTGAAGGCCAGTAGGGCGGCGTGGCAGCAGATACGCACCGTCGCCGGTCGGCACCACCCCTACCATGGCGCTGAAGGAAGGCAAAGCTCGCTGCGCCAAGCTATCTTCGATGGTGCTTTCGTTGATGTTGGACGACGATCGCGCCCGCAGTCCCACATTCTGCATGCTGCGCAGCGCACACAACGACACGAGCGCCTCTTGCACCGACAGCAGCTGCGCAATCGTGGCATGTGAGAGCTGCGCCCGCGTCTGCTCGTGGCGCAGGATGGCCATGACAAAAGAGCGGTGCGACTGCTGCTGGCACATGAGGAGGCGCGTGACGCGCTGCACCATGTTCTCATCCTCGGTATTGAGGTCTCGACGGGCCCAGTTGCCGGTGCCCGCAGTACCATCACCACCACCACCGGCGGCGCTGCTGCTGGGAAGATGGCGGCCGTGGCTTCGCTGGTGCAGCGAGTCAAGCCAGGAGGAGAGCGACTCACTTGCATACAGCACCGCGCTGTCCAGAGAAAGCTTAGGGTCGGCGCGGACAGCATCCAGGATGGACTTCAGCTCCGCCTCGCCGGAGTCATCGCTCTCGAGCACACGTCTGGGGCCATCGCCTCGGGGCGCGTATGCCAAGCGGCCAGCCAGCGCATCTTTCACGGTGAGGTGCGGGCCATGAACGTCGAGGGTGACAAGACTCCCGTCTTCGCGCAGCAGCGACACGACAGGCTGGTCCAGGTGGGTGAAGCAGACGATGTCCTCGCTGGAACACGGCTGTCGCACGCCAACCTGATTGTTCACGCGCAGCACGTAAGCGCCGATACTTATGAGAACCTCTCGACGGACGTCATCAAAAAAAAGCTTAATGTGGTGAGGCGGAAGGTGCGCGGCGGCGCTGACTACGTCTGCGACAGCGTTCAGCACAACATAGTTCACAACCTTCCCTAGAGAGGCATCCAGCGTCACGAGCCACAACGCTGGGAGCGGGTGCGCCGAGCTGCCGCGAGCGTAGTAGAGCAGACAGATCTTGTGACGGCTTTCCGTGCAAGAGACGACGTGGCCGCCGCGCCCCAGCAACTCGGGGAGAGACGAGGCCCACTTGACTGAAATGCGTGGCCGCGGCGATGGCCCCGCTGCTGGCGGCGGCACAGGACCAAAGTTGAACAGAAATACCTCACCCGAGGCATTGATCGCCACCACCTGATCAGGGTGGTGGCAGCGTAGCTGCGCATGTGTGAAAGCAAGCGGGCCATCTCCACGCTGGCTACGGCCAATCGCCGAAAGTGGCCACACGAACGACGCATGCTCTGCACCACTAGCCATGCTGCCCACCCGTTTAGCCGTAGAAGAGGTGCTGTGCACAGTTCGTTGAGAGGCGCACGTGCCATTCCCACTATCTTGTCGATCGTCGCTCGCGCTGCCGCCACCAGCAACCAATGACTTGAGTGAGTGCCACAACCAGCTGGTCGTATTGGGAGAAGAAAGAGGGCGCCCGACTGAGTCCTCGCTGGACAGTCGCAGCTGGCTCTCGTCCTCCGCGCTGACTGCAAACGTCTCAGCCCTGCTTCTCTCGGGACTGCTACAGCTGCTGCCTTGGAACAGGTTGTTGTGCACACCGCGCGCCCATCGAAAGGACGTCGGATCACGCCGGTCGAACTTCATTGTCGTGTGTGTGCCATCGTACTTGAGATCCACAAGAAGCACTCCGGCCGTTGTCCCGAGAACCGTCACGATCACTGCTTCCGCATTGACCCGGCGTTGAGCGCAGACAAAACTGGAGGCTGTGAGGTCGGCATCGTCTGTGTCCATCATCTGCACCTCGATGCTGTGGTCCAGACTAGATATAGCGCCGCGCTCGCTGCAGAACGCAAGCGACTCCTCCTCCCCACTCATCTCGCTCACAAAGAGCGGGAGTCCCTCCTTGGCCGCGGCGAAGTAAGGTATCTCCGCCAGGCGTGGCGCCGTCGTCTGCCACCCTGAGCTGCTCACGTTCCACATGCGCAGCAGTTTCGTATTCTCGTCGACCAGCCAGCACATGTGCGTGCCAGCCCCGGAGAGGAAGCTTGAGACCGGCATTGTGCACCCATTTGCGGTGTTGACCAGCACGGCACCGTCAAGAGACGCCGGCGGTGCCTCGGTAAGTCCGCTGGCTGCCTCGGTCGCCCGCTTGAAGATGTACGGCGCTCCTGAGCTGCTCCTCACGGTGAGCCGCTGAGTTCGTGGCACCTTCACGGGAGGAGCGAAAAACATTTCTCTTTCGCAGCTGCCCACAATGAAGAGCGCAGCAACACAAAAACACGGAGAGAGCAGAAACGTAAAGATGGGCGCATGGGCACTCGCATGTGTTGACGTTTGTGGGGGGGAGGAGGGAGGGAGGGAGGAGGCAGAAGGCACGTACGGAGGGAAAGAGGGTCAGAGAGGGAAGCGTGGAAGGGAATGTGGAGGCGAGGGCGGTGGCGAGAGGCAAAGAAGAGGTACGCCGCCGAGCCAGAGAAGCACGTTGAAGAGGGCTCCGTGTAAGCGCGGAGGCGAGAACACCTGGCGCGCGCCCTCCATCGCAGGCACAGATGTAAAGAAATCGCCCACCTCCTTCCTGTTTGTGTGTGAATAGATCTGGCTGCTACTTCTCCTGCAGCTTTGCATATATATATATATATAATTTCACCATCCGAGCGACACGGCTGTCGCGGAGGTGACAGGGAACATCGCACGGTGGGGGAGGAAGAGTGTAAGCAGAAGACGCGCATGGCAGCGGAAGGTCTAGTGCCGTGATGCGACGCTTCCCAGCCCTCCGCAAACGGATGCAGACATAAAGGCGAAAGCGAGGCACGCTGGTCACACACACACACACACACATACACCTACACCTAGACACACACACAGGCAGGAGAAGAGGTACAATACACCAAGGAAATAGAAGCCATATACAGAAACAGAGGCGGCATGGGGCTGTGACGCAGTCGAGTGAGCGGGGATACCGACACACACCAAAACTTCAGCGCACACGCACGTATGCACCACTTTTGGTTTTTTCACCAAGCCTGTGCGGCCAACTCAGAGATGCCTCCTCCGACAGTAAGCGTAGGTGGGAGGGGGAGCGCACGTGCGACATGGCCCTGTATCGGTACTTCGTCACAGCAGCAAATAAAACCGGAGGCGAGCTCGTCCCTCTCCGTGTGCGGGCAGACACTGAGGCCTCCGAACGTACCGGCGCACGCACCCACATCCGATAAAAAAAAGCGCCTGTATAAGCGCCCTTTCCCAAACAACAGACGCTCTCACGCGGTATTCTCATCCTCGTCTGCGCGCATATCTTTCAGCATGCGCTCCAGCGGCCGTGTCCATCGCTCATCCAGGCTGCGTCTCAGGAGCATCTCCTGCATCTTTGGCGCGTCCTCTGTCGGGCGGAAGCCGTCCACCTCTTCCCACTCGAGCGGGCAGCAGAGAGCGGATGTGCCGGGGTGCACGCAGAACGGGAGCTTGAGCAGGTGATCACGCCGCGTACTGACGTGCTCATCAAGGCGCGGATACATGAGGAGCAGTTGCACGGCGTGCAGGATATCCGTAGCCTCCTGCTCCGATCCGAGGGCGCGCAGGAACGAGGGCCAATCCAGCACGTTGCCTTGCTGAAAGTGTACGTGCTGCTGGAATCTGTTCAAGGCGTCACGGCGGCCCAGCTTCAGCACCGCCGTCGTAGCGTCGTAGACGATAAAGGCAGCCTTGGGGTGATGCTGAATGTTGTTGGGGTTGTCGCTGGAGGAGTGCACGAAAAGTTCCATGAAAGCACGGTCGAGCTGTGTGCGCAGCAAGTGGAGGATGGTGGGGTGCGTTAGGCGGTGGTTGGCCAAGTCCGCCACAATCGTGCTGCGGAGTGTCTTCGGCGCCACCACCGTCAGGTACCCGACCAGCGCCGTCCGCTCGTCGTTTGTCATGCGCCTGGCACGCTTGTCGCACACCCACAGGTGAATACCACGTCGACCCGAGAATACGGGCAGGATGTACTTAAATCCAAAATCGTCCCGCAGTACGGTGTGCAGGACATGCGCTGCGCACGACATCCACGCCCAGCAGTAGGAGCAGATGCTCTTGCCGGAGCAACAAGACCGCACGTTGTCGTAGTCTGAGATGTCGATATCAAACACGAACTCCCGCTCCACCGGGAAGACGTTGGCGAGGCCTTGCCTCTGGTTGGGCCGAATGTTGTACACGGCACCTACGTCGATCTTTTCCGGAAAGCAACGCACCAGCTCGGCGTGCAGCTCCTGCGCACTTCGGTAGCTTCGAAAACGGGTGAAGATGTCCCCGATGAGGGTGAAGCAGAACTCGCGGCGTGCAAGATAGCCCTCCGATGCGGCGGCTCCCTTTTTTTCAGCCCACTCCTTGTCATCCTCCTCGGCGCCTACGGCGACGGCCGCCGCATCGCAAGGGTCTCGCTCAACACCAGGGGCATGGCAGGCCCCCTTCCCGCAGATGTCTCCAGGCGCCGCTGCCGGCTCGGCTTTCACCACCACCGCGGAGAGCTCCGTGGCCAGATGCGGCTGGTTGAGCCGGTAAGATAGCCATCGTGTCACGAGCTCCACGGGGTAAACATGCGCGTAGAACTCGCGCAGAGCGCCTTCGTTGATGGCCTGCATGGCGGCAGGCTACACAACTACCTCGCGCTTGCGCCGACACGCGCGCGATCCCACACACACACACAGAAAAAGAAGACGGTTGCGCGAACGCAGTGTTGCAGAGGGGCAGGGGGTGATGGTGGCGGCTATGGTTGGGGACTGCAGGTTATCTCTTAGGCCTGCAGGATTTTATACATATATATATATATATTTCTGTGTGCACACACTCCAGCGTACCGATTTACGGCGATCGCTTGCTTTGAGTCCGTCTCTTTGGCGTCCTCACAAGTGAAACAAGCGACCCTTATGCTCATCAAACGAGCGAGGAGCTGAGGCGAGCACGCGGGTTCGGGGAAGGGGAAGGACTTGTGCGCACGAGGACTCCAAGGACTCAGTGAACAAGAAAAAAAAACCACAAAATATTTTCTTGCCGCTGAATGCCTAAGTGCCCTCTTCTCTACTTCATGTACGTATCTGCACAGCCCTCAGCGCCGCCGTCTATGCGATGGTAGTGTGTCCGCGTCTGTGTCTGTGTCGCGGCGGTGACTCTATGGTGTTTACTGTGCTGTTTTTGCGTAACCCTGCACGTTTTCCCCCGCGTACGCAACACGCTAGCGTCGCCGAGTCGCTGAGCCAGAGAAGCAACCGCGAGGGTAGAGAAAGGGCTGTTGGGCTCACTCGTACAGGCAGTGCGAGGCGCGGCAGTGATGGTGAGGCTCTGCAGCAAGGCGAGCCCTCCACCTGGGAGGCAGACGCGGTTAGCGATGATACATCATGCGTAGCGAAGGCGAGAGAAGGGGAGCACGACAGGGGTGTGGTGAGAGGGGCATTCGGTATAAGTCTCGCTAGGCGACGTGGAAGAGGTCAAGACGAAGACGGCACGTGGGTCGCTACTCGCCCAGCCGGGCGAACGCGAGTGCGTGCGTCTCCTACCCTTACCACTATTGCTATAGGTGCGTCCATCAGCAGCCACAACAAAATTACGGTAAGAGGGCGGTCGGGGTGAGTAGGCGTGAGACGGTGGAGCTTCTGTACTGTCGTACACAGATATATACATACAGAGCGTAAGAGAGGGCGTGAGAGGCTCCGTCACGGGTGACAGGCGAGCATCGAAGGGAAAAGGTAATGCAAAGCTGACACGAAACCGATCGGACAACTCGGCATACACCTCCCCCATTACGTAGCGAGGTATCACAAGCGGAGACACACAGGCAGACAAGCACGGCAACGACAGCAGCACAGTAGCAGAGAGAGAGCGCGAGCAACCTGTAGACGTTCCGCGCGGCACAGAAAGTGTATTGCGCATACCCGTTGCGGGTGCTCAGTGTAGATAAGACGAGGAATCAGAGGAAACGAAAGGGTCAGACATCGGTATTCACGACTGCTGTCGATTCCAACAGCGTACACCTGCACGGGCCAGAAAGTCTGTGACCGCAAGACGCAGACTGGCACCGGCATGCATTCGTCCTTAGAGGGTGGGGTTCGTGTGCGCACACTGGCTACAATGGCATCGCGCCAAAGGAAGTAGAGGGCGGGGAACACGCGCCCAGGTCCCTTGTCAACCGTGTGTGTGTGTGTGTGTACGGACCTTCTCTTGTCTTCCCTTTTTTGATTCCTCTAACGCGGCCGCTAACGAAAGTTCAGCGGCGCCTTCTGTGAAACCTCGTACAGGACGCGCTCCTTATAGACAGCCCACCTGTGCACCTTTTCGTACTCGGCAAATGCTTGTTGGTAACCAACGTAATCGCGCTCGACGCGATCCCGCATGCGCTGCAGCACCAACCCGACCAGTGCCTGGTCCGCGGCAGGTGGAAGCAGCACGTACAGCGAGGAGGCTTGCTTGGCCACCACGGTGGCTCTGTGGCGTCGGAAGATAGAACGGTGATCATCGTCAGAGGCACAACGGGCAACCTCCTGAGTAAACTGTGGGTGCGCGCCAGTGCGATCGCCGCCGTGCTGGGGAGGAGCCGTTGGCTGGGCCAATGTACTCTGCCAGTACGCGGCCGTCCATTCCGCATCGATAGAGGCTACATGGTCGGGGTCCGCGTCGAGGTAGGCGAGATCGCCACAGTAGTCACCAGGCCTGAGCTGCGCCACCTCCATGCTGTCTGTCGCCGGCAGATGCGTCAGAGGGGGGCATACGCCAGTGGCCGGCGTCAACACGCGCACGAGCTGTGCACGGTCCGACAAGAGGCGCTGCTGGTCCTGAGTCCAGATACGGCGAACAACAGTGAGACCGCCGTCAACAAGGAAATAAATCGCACACTCCTTCAGTGGGACGAGCCCTTCGCGAAGGAGGACCGCCTGCGAGGGAACGCGAATGGGGATCAGGTGCCGCGCCGCTATCTCCAGAAGGGACGCGATAGAGGGCGCCACAGGCTCCGGCACAGCCGAAATAGTCTCTGGCTCCGCCACAGGCATGGGGTTCGATGGCCCTTGGTCGCTTGCTTCCCCGCCCGCATACGTGTTGGGGGCGTATGACGTCTCTGCGGCGGCCTCGTCAGGTCCAAATAGGCAGAGACGCAGATCCTCCGCCAGAAATCGCCGCTGCTCGCGAAGCAGCGCCTCATTGGCGCGGCGGAGGACGCGCCGCAGGCGCGCCGCCACCTCGGCCATTCGCCCCTCAGAGCTGACAATCAGCAGCATACTTGCCTCTGATGTCACGTACTCGGTGGCAGGCGGCAAAGCTTCCCATATCAAAGCGTACCCCATGGCATCTCCTGCCTGAAGCTGGTACCTGTGCCACAGGGACGTCGCCGATGCGTCCTCCATGGGGCCGCGCTCACGCGGCCACGTAAGGTGGCAATGCCCCCTCAGGAGCACCATAACGAAAGCTCCGTCGCTATCGTCGTTGCGCGTATGCTTTCTGCGAGAGAAAAGAGGCGAGGTGATGTTGCCAGTAGTCAGCTGTCTTGCTGCCCCCGCCACCGACTGTGGCGGGGAGCGCTGTGCAGCAGCCCGAGCCGCATCGCTCAACGTCATGGGAGCCAGCGCATTGTCAACATCGTCGCTGACGCCTCGCTGTGTGCATTCCGGTGGCAGAGACGGCGGCTCACCTCGGCGGATCTGCTCCTTGAATAAACTGAACAGGTGCGCCGCAGGAATAGTCCTAACTTGCTGCGACGAGTCGGGCTCCTCTTCCTCCAGCAGCTGGGGAGCGTGCAACGTCTCCGTCGACAGCGACGGCGGGGGCGGCGCATGGGAAGGCACTGCTGCTGGAGGAAGAGCGAGAGCCGCCGCGCTGCTTGAGATGCAGCCCGCATCATCAGCGGCGGGCTTGCGCAAGAGCACAGTACCAGTCCCTGGCACCTCGATCACTTGCATTGTCTCTGCCAATGTCAGCAAGTCATCTTCTTGCAGCGGTGCAAAGAAGGGGAGGGAGCGCAGCAGGCGTAGCGAGAGATGAACGTCCTCCTCCGCGCGGTACATCAAGGGTAGTTGCAGTGATTGCTTGACACGACGCCACTCGCGCAAGCCGCCGGCATTCCCAGCTAACAGCGGCGTCGACGGCGTGGTTGGCACCTCACGCTCCTCGTTCGCTTCCGATAACGACCTCGGCGCATCCACGTCTGCAGTGGTCGCAAGTGACGTCGGCGCCAGTGGTGCGACTGCTGGCAGCCGTGATGACGGCTGCTGAGGGGCGCACGCAGGCCGGATCTTCGTCGACGAGGCCTGCGTGGAGCCAGTAACACCGGCGCCATACGGCATCCGCCGGGCACGCGCTTTCTGTGTGCCCTTGCTCTTTGGAGTCGCCAATTCTGATGAAGGGATACACAGGAGCTGCGAGAGCGGTGGCAGCGCAGCCACCTGCTCCGCCACTGTGAGTCCGGTCGACGCCGGCATCGCTGAGGTGCGTAACGCCCCAGAAAGTTGCAGACCAACTTCCTCTATGAAGTTTCCCTCTCTTTATTTATTGCGATTCGCGCGGCAGCGAACGAAAGAGAAAGAGCAGACGTCTGCGTGTGTTTCACGGCGTGCAGATATCGACGCATGCATGCACCCAAGGCCGCCGGAGCGAAGAGCTGTGTACGCAGTAATCGAATCCTTGAAGGGAGCAGAGGAGAGAGAGGTCAAAGAAACACACACCGCGTGCATGCTGCGAGGCCTTGGAAACCCCGTGCACAGGGCAAGTGGGGTGGGGTGGGGAGCGCAGAGAGAGGTGAAGGTGACCGAGAAGAGAAGAGGAGCTGCAGACATCGGGGAGGCGACAAGAGCTACCAGGAAGCGGCACAGGATAAGCGGATGCGGCAGAGGGCGCGCACACACGCCACGTGCATGACGAAACCCTTAAGGGTAAGGGGCCGTCTTCTTCCCGTTTACGTCCCGATGACGTGCAGCGTGCAAACGGCGACGCGGCGTTGCTTCCTCCGCGAATAGAGACGTCACGCTCACGTCGAGTACAATCAAGCTCATAACGCACACACACACACACAGAAAGCGCCCTCTGGATCAATACACGCGTGCATGCTTCGTTCATATCGCCTGCCTGCATTTATTCGTCTCAACGCGTACCATAGAGGAGTTCCTCTACCCTTGTCCAGTTGCTGCCTTCCCTACAGAATACCGCAAGCCCTCGCTCCCCCACCCCGCCGCCGCTTCTTTCCTCTTCGTTCGACTGCGGCTAACACCTTGGCCGCTTGGGGAGGGGGAGCAGAGACCGAGGCAGAGAGAGGGGGGAGGCCAGCAAATAACCCACGCTACACCTGATAGCCACGCATCGCGTAACGATTTGCTCCAGTGACGCATCCGCCTTCTCCGCCTCGTCACTTCTCGTTCGACTAGCTGCCTTCCTCTCCTTCGCAGCACGCCCTTCGATCTCTTATCCTTCCACCAGTTGAGCTGCAGCCAGTAGACGAGACGGGCGAGGCATCGCACCACGAATGTAAGATGAACCTGAAAACGGTCACACCGCCGGCGGCGCACGTTATGGGGCATTTCATCATCCCCCGTCTTGTGTTGGGCCGCATTTGCAGCGAGAGTGTCAACGGCACATTCCAAAGATGAGAGCGTCGCTCGTGTGGATTTCTCGGGGGGAGGGGGCGACCCCATCGCAACGCCCTCTCAACGAAAATCGGGCACCGACAACGTACGTGGAAACGATGACACAATAAGGGGGGTGGGGGTGTCTAAGCCACACGGTAGAGCCGGTAAAAAGAGAAAAAGAGGGGAAAACGCCAACGGACCTGGCGGAAGACACTCAACAAGACAGAACTTCAGTGACGTAAACAAAAAAAAGAAGAGTGACGCGGTGACGTGAGGAGCACTTGAGAAGGGATAAAGACGCCCCCGAAGCAGCAGTCGACGCCTTCACCACCACGAAGACAAGAGGCCACAAGCGGCTGCCATTCACTCAACGACGCAAGAGGAAGAAAAAGAGGTAAGAACAAACTTACCGAATGAATTTCTCCACGCACACACACACACAGACGCACGCACAAATACAGCGTGCGATAGAGAGAGGGGGAGAGCAATATTCAGGGCAACGAAAAAAAATCGGCAAGCGAAAAAGGAGCCAGTGAGAAACAAGCAGCAAAAAAAAAAAAAGCAACCTCCCCGTATCTTGTTCGCTCCGCCAAGAGGGTAAGGGGTAGCGTAAAAAGGGAGGAAGGAAGGAAGATGGACGCCACACTGCGCTCGCCCCTGTCCGCTGCGTTCTGCGATGTCCATGGTTCACCTCCTCGCCCCCTTTCTCCCGAGCACAACGCTCACGCACACACACACATATATAGAGAGAGAGTTTTTTGGTTCGACAGCCCCAGGGCAAAAGACAAAACAGCACGAGCCCTCGGCCACCCATTCTCCGCGCACCTTTCACCGTTGCGTGCGTACATCCATAAGGAGTGGAGGGAGGTAGCGAGAGGGGTATGGGGAGGGGGGACCTTATTTAGTTATTCACCAAACATGCAAGCAAGAGCCATCGTAATCTATATCCCCGCAAACGTACTTCTCCCGCTTCCTCTCTTTCTTCCCTTCCCCCCTACCCCCTCCCTTTCCACATATATATGTATAAGCTACACAGAGAGAGCGGGTGGGGGAGAAGGGAAGAAAGAGAGGAAGCGGGAAGAGGGGGCCGGTCCAACGAGTTGGCGGGCCACGTAATAGAGACAGACGACACAGTAGAGGGATTATGCAAATTCATGCAGAAGCACATTTATTCCTGAGAAAGACGCCCGTGGCAGCGTAACCTTGCCGATTTCGACGATCACTTCAGAGGTGGAAAGGACAGCCGCAGGAAGGGTGAGGGGAGGCAGAATGGCCAGTGGTCATGCATCTTCACTAACCAACGTCGACCACTTAAAGCGTTCATGGCGCTCCTCAACGTCTCCGTTTCGCCTTACAGCACACACACGCAGACACACGAGCCGAGCGCCACGCAGCTCTCCCCCTCCCCTCTCCCCCCTCATCGCCGCCGCCCCGCCACGTCACAGCCCTCGCCGCATGGCGCGCCGCAGCCCTAGGCGAGCGGTACAGCAGTGCCCCGACTCCGTCATCGGAGTACCGCCCCTGCCTCGCACTCTACCCACCCACCCACCCGACCGCTGCGCAGGCTGCCCAGGCCGGCAGGCAGAGTGAGGCTCGGGTGAGAGGCGCTCCAGCCACGCTGACGCGCCGCCCATCACAGGAGCGGCACGAGCAGGTGCACCGCGCCAGGCTGCCCCGACACAACGCCCCACCCCCAGCGACCTCGCCACCGGCACGCGTAGCCACGAAGCCGTTCTGATCTTCCCCACGCTGCGTGCACGTGGCCCTGTCGCCACCAGAGCGGTGGTGCGGCATCGACAAAGGATCGAGAGGGAGGAAGGTGTACTCGAGCCACGCCCCTGAGATGCGGCGAAGCACTGGGGTGCGCCCCCCCTTCCCTGGCCCCGTCAGCAGTGGCTACCGAGCACCACTAAGAAAAAAAAAGACCACGCGAAGCTCCTGTATCCCAGCACAGCACAAACGAAAAGAAGAGTGGCAGTCCAGCCGCCATCGACTGTACGGTGAGAGCAAGCAACGATGACGCGAATCAGCGAGGCTTCCACGCTGCCATGCGGGCTTCGTTTTGTGGGCTTCTTTTACGGGGTACTTGATGGAACGAGGATGGAGAGGAGGGAAGAGGACAGACACGTCGGTTCGCACCACTGCCGACGTGCTTGGGGACGCCAACGGACGCGGACACACAGGTAGTCCAGAGCGAGAGCGATGGGTAGAAGAGACCGAGGGTGTTGCGGCAGGCACACACACACTCCCCTCCGCTGAGACGGAGGCACGGCGACTGTCCCCGAAGGGTTAAACTCGATACAAAGGGGAAGAAAAACGACCTGAAGAGACACACACATATTACAAAAAGAAAAAAAAAGAAGCGACACTGAACGGAAAGAAGAAGAGCCATACACAGACAGACAGGAAAAAAGGGGCGAGGAGGGAGGGCAGCCCGTACCTGAGGGCTTGAGGATGAGCGTCAGAGATGAACGAAGGGCAGCGCAGTGCCTGATGAGGTCTACCGAGGGCCGGGTAAGAGGTCATCGTCGTCAGCGGCGAGGGTGAAGAGCGTATGACCTCGCTCGCCATTCTGGGCACTGCCACTGCCGCCACCGCCCTCGCTGCTGCCGCCGTCAGAAGCACCAAGGAAGTTATATCCATTCCAGTTGTTTTGAGCGTCGGCGGACACATCGGCTGCGGCTTGGCCGCCTCCACTGCCGTCATTGGGCGAGACAGCGTCACGAATGTGCTGACCCATGCCCACCACCACACCCCAGAGTTGCTGCACCGGCGCTGTCGCACGGTCGTTGGCTGGCGGGGACGCTTCTGGAGCCTCATCCTCTGCGTCTTGGCCGTCCGTGTCATCCAACATTCCACCGTAGGCGTCCAGCTCCGCTCCCTCTCCGCGTGCCGCGCGGGCGACAAGCTCCCGCATACGACGGTAGTTCACAGCCATCACTGACATAACGGCTAGCAGGGCTCCGAGAATCAAGAGGAGCACAGCCACCGCAGCGGCAGACCTACGTCTGCCAGCGCTCGAGGGCTGGCACGCACGCGGCTTCACAGGAGGCAGTGGAGTGGAGCTCGGCGTGCAGTTTGAGCGCTCTGGTATAAGCACGTAGACCCCCTCTTGTGTTTTTGTCGATTCGTTGCACTCCAGCCAACGCACCGTGTACGAGTCGCGAGTACACTCCGTGCAGTCTATAATGACAGGGTCCGGCGGTACATAGCCACCTACACAACCGAAACTGCGTGGGCGCAAAGTGTAGTACACTCGCCGAGTCCTTGCGGTGGGGTCATCGCAAGTCGTTTCCACCTTTTCGTAGCTCTCGTTGGTGCAGATCGGGCACGCGTAGGCAGAACGCCAGCGGAGGATCGTCTCCTCATTGGACTCACCAATGAACTGGAGAGTGCCAATCCGCGGCTCATCGGGTTTGGTGCTGCACTGCAGCTCAATGTACGCCTCGCGGAGTGCCCGTTCCGTGTTCATTTGGCTGTTCAGGACGGGGTTGAGCGTGAGTGGACTGCCCATCTGGGTAACCATAAAGAAATGCAAGCCGGCCTCAAGGTGGGTAACAGCGTCGCCGAAATGGTACCCGTTCGTCGCTGAGGTGCGCTGACACAAGTACGCGCTCAAGGAGCTGTTGCGGGTGCGCTTCGACGGCACGCACAAGCGATCGCGCGTAACTGGGGAGACGGCAGCGGCGCTGCTGGAGGTGGTCCGCGCATCCGCTACGGGGAGCGGGTCGCACGGAGAAAAGTAAAAGCGAGTAATATCCGCCTCATCGGCCTCCTCGACCGTCATATTCGCCAGAGACGAGTTTGCAGTGTGTATGTAACTCCGTGTCGCGTTCAAGACAGCACCGCGCAGTTCGCTAAAATTGTACAACACGCCGTTCCTTTTGAACACACAAGCCGAGCTGCAGCCTGTGTGGTCATCGTTCGCGACGGTATTGCTGGGACACGAAAGGCAGGTGGTGAACCCGTAACCGGGGGAGTAGGTGTTGCTGCCGCATACGGTACACTGCTGTGCGCCCTTGGCGCGCTGCACCGTGCCAGGCGCGCATGGGGACATCTTTGACGCGCGGGCAGCGCAACTGTACCCAGCTCGGCAGGGCTGACAACTTTGAACCCCGCCAGATACATCGCCAAACACCTCCAGCGCCACGATCACAACGGATATTGGACTCGAGGTGTAGGCCAGTTCCTCCACTATCCAGCTGAAGCGGTGCCGCAGACCTCGCGACTTCGAGTCACTGTCGGTCTCCGGAAGCGCCGTCTCGACGTAGTACGGTACCGCGAGGGAGAAAAACTTTGCGCCGACTTTCCCTGGCCGGGTTGCGAATGCCCCAACGGGGTAGTCGACCTCGCCGTCCACGACAAGGCGCACGTTCATAGTCGTTCGCCAATCCAGACTCTCCATGTAATTCCCGTCGTTGTCGACGTACGCGAAGGTCAGGTTCACCCAGCCGTCTTCCTCGGCTCTGAAGGTGTAGTTGAAGGTGGCTCGTGAGTAGGTCGAGTTGGTAAAGTGCTGCTGCCGGATGCCAATCACCGTGTTGTCCTCGTCCGCATACAGCAGTCCTACCAGCTCAAAGCCTACCCCGTCTTTCGTCTGGCAGGTGCTCTCAGCGCCAGCACAGTGCTGGTACGACATCGATGTCCCCGACAGCGCACTCAAATTCCCCCCAAGGGCGTCGAAGCCACCACGGTAAATCAAACGTGGTATGGCGGCCGTCCCTGTTGGGCACACTCGGCAACGATTGCCAGAGAGGTACTCGCCAGCAGCACAACCAACGCACGCGCCCGAAGCTCGGCCACCCTCGTGCCGCATGCCTGGCAGACATGCCGCACACTCAACCCTGGACGACGACGGCCTGCTGCCCGCCTCTTCCATACAGTTCACGCCGGGGTACTTGGCCCAGTTACGAACGCGCCTCCCATCGCTTTGGCAGCTGCCGTACTGTGCGATGTAGTCGCTCGCCGTGCACGAGCGCATCCGAGCGCAGCTTGTTGCGCCCTCTGGCGATGAGGTACCTGGTGGGCACTGGGTGCATTGCGAATCATTCGCCGAGCGATACGTGTTGCGGGGACAGCGCACACACTGGAATGCCCCACCATCACCGCTGTGCGGCGCTGTCCAGTGACCGGGTGGACAGCCGGTGCACTGCACCTCCGCCACCGTCTTGTGCGTGCCTTTGACGACAATGTTGCGCAGCAGGGCCCGATCATTCACGCCGATGAGCTCTTCGCCGTAGGGTGGACCGCTGCTGTCCTTCAGGTACTCAAACTGGATTTGGGTGAGACCATGCGGTAGCTCGATGGCGGCGTGGTACCAGTCCCGGTGGACGCCGGTGGCAAAAAAGCGGTACTTCCCAACCTCCCTGTTCGAGTTCCGCACCACAGAGAAGTTCAGGCGCAGCACGAGTCCGTCATAGTACTCCTCCGACGAGACAGAGTAGTCGAACTCGAGCGAACCGCTGCTTTCCGTGACAAGCACCGCGAAGTCCAGCGTGGACTGAACGGACTCATCCACTGTACCCCACGGAGTGACGGGACGGCCCTCTGTCGGCTGCAAGCCGGAGGAGATCACCGTCCCGTACGTCTCCTCGACAGGGCTCCAAAACTCACAAGGCTCTGGGTTGCAGAAGGTCGACACCCCCTCTGGCAGGGGGTCGAAGCTATCGTAACGTGTCATGTACGAGGAATAGGTGCCTGCTGGACATGCAACGCATTCAAGCGTCATGGGGTCCAGCTGCTGACCATCCGAGCAGTTGTAGCAGGCAGTCGAGCGTGGGGGCGGCACAACCAGATCCCCAAGGTCGCAGTCAGCCTCCGTATTGAGGTAAGACAGGACCGTCAGCTTGCCGGTAAGCTTATTACAGGGTGAGAAGAAGTGCATGATGTCCGAGGAGGTGCACGGGCGTGCTGCAGCGCCTCTCGCTTGAAGCACCAGGAGCAGAAATGCTACGGCTGCTCCCGCCAGCCCAGCCCATTTTCCACTCGTTGAGCCCGCACGGAAAGCCTGCATCTTGCTCTGACGCATCCTTCGATGATGACACTAACGACGAGGGGAGAAAGGAGGCGTGGAAAGCTAAGGGATCGAGAAGCTCCGGGAACGCTGACCTGCGCCCTTCCTCCTCCTCTTCGTCGTTTTTTTTCCGCAGCAGAAAGCGCAACGATGAGCACTGCTGTGCAACACCCAAGTGCAGCAACGTTAACAGGGAGATACGGCAAAAGAAGGGGACTGCGGCACACCTCCAGCAATAGCAAGGCAGCGCGAGAGGAGTGACGGCGGCCGCGACCGCTCACTGGTAGAGCAGAACAAAAAGAGGTGAAGGGTGGCCAATCTTTGGAGCCGCAAGAGAGCCGGGATAGAGAGAGAGAAGTGCCATGAGGTGTGACGTGCAGCAAAAGGGCAGGAGCGGAGGGCAGCGTTGAACATGAACGAGGAGGCGTGCACGCGCGCCCAGGGGGAGTGAGGGGGGGCAGCGGCAGTCATCCACGGCGTCCTCACACGTTTCGAGGAAGAGAGGCGAAAGGTGAGGTGCGAGGCTCCTCTGATGCGTATGGTCCAACACGCAGCGGTACGGCCCGCAAACAGGCGAAGAGGCAATGCGAAACCCTCTGCGTGAGCACCGCCCGCGGCAGAGAGGGGCGGATGAGAGAGAGAGACAGCCGGCGGACAAAGAGCACGACTCGCCCATGATGGCGATGGAAAGGAGAGGTCTGAGGGAGACGCACGCACGGCAGACCACCTCCCCTCCCCCCAACAGCACATCCCCTCACCGCGAGACCTCACCTGTGGCAAAGGCACGTTCGAGTCCCCTCAAGAATTGCCTTTGTGTGAATCGGTCCATCAAAATGCATTGTCGAGCCTTCCGTCAGCGATGATGGACGGCAACATCTCAAAGGCCACAGGGCCCTCCCACACATGGACACAGCGTAGAGAAGGCGCCACGAAATCACGCACCCTCTCAGAGAACGCGCTCGTGCAAAGGACAGCGGGAATAGTGAGAGGAGGGCGAGAGGAAGCAGCAACGAGAGGACGGTCAGGCGAATACAACCCCGCGTCCCAGGCGTCGAATTGGTGGGCGGCACAATACAACTTCACATATATGGCGTCGCACATGCGACGCCATGCGTACGTGTGTGTGGCACAAGCGGGGAGCGGATATCGGTAAGCGCGCGATATGACCGGAAGGCGGCACACACACACAAAAAAGGAAAAGGATATGCTACGGTGAAGAGGACAGGCGCAGAGAAGAGATGTGGCGACAAAGACAATGGTGGCGCCTGCGCAACACCCGAAAAAAAACGAAGAGAAGGGTGAAAGCGGCTCGGGAGGGAGAGGGGCCATATGCCATGCTACGCCTCACACGCCGTGGCCCACATCGCCCTCGGTTACTACTCTGTCAACGCATTTTTTCGCCGTGGCTCCTCCCCTTTCCCCCACTTCCACCGCCCCAGTGTCTCAGATAGATCACACTCACTACTCCGCAGAGCTACGTACTGAGACAGTGGCAGGAAAAAGCCGTGAAAGCTCACGTCTCCTAACCTCCATGAAAAAAAAAACACGCCTTTCCGTTTGCCCTCTCCCTCCTTAACTCACCTCCTCCTGATGTCAAGTAGGCAAACTTTGAACAGCGCGTCAGCGCCCCTTCCGCCCACACACGGCAGCTCGGCAACGGCATAAACACCTTTCTCTCTCACCAGCACGCCACCCTTCTCCGTTCTTCGGAGACCGTTACACTATTCCCCAACCGCCTTCACCTGTTTGAGCCTGGAACCGGCCCATCGGATACTAAGAAAAAGAGTGCCTCAACGCTTTCTGCCAGGCTTCGCACAGAACCTCCCCCTTCGCCATCAGCCTGTTGCCTCGATCCACGACATCTTTAGCGATTCCACCTAACCCATCGCAATAGATCGTCCTTCGTCAGGCACATGCTCTCTTTCCCATCACGCAACGGCAAACGCACCGCGGCATGGTTACTCGTGACAGCAGACCGCTCAAGAGTCGTTGGATTCCAAGGAAGTAAAACAGCCGCGGCCGTGCACGCCGAGAAGCGCTTGCACATCCTCACGTGCTGCTGCTGTTCTCGCAGCATCAGAAGCGTCCGCTCATCCTCCTCCTCCGTGAAAAGCTTCCGGCGCAACCGACCACATACTCCCGCAGTGGCCATGCCTCCATCGTCACCAACGGAGAACCCTCTTTCGGCAGCCTCCCGTGATCCCCAGACACTGCAACCCCTGTTCTCAGGCACACAAAGATTATCCCCGCACCTCTCCTTCGCGAGCTGCGCAAGGCCCGCTGCCTCCTCGGCAGTGGTGCCGGCGCGCGCCGCAGACTCCTCTGACGCGACAGCAGCGCGCTCGTGCGCGGCGCGCCCGCCCGCCTCTGCAGCGACAATCGCGTCGCGGTCGCGGTCCTCCGTGCTCGCGAACGCCCGTGCCATGTCCGCTGCGCGGTCCTCCGCGAGCTGCGTGAAGTCGGTACTATATGAACTTGTATGTGTTACATTAGGTTGTAATAGTGCGCTTATGGAGGATGTATACACGTGTGCTGCGACACCTGTCGCGTTTGTATGTGCGTATTGAAGTGGTGTACTATGGACATTCTTGTCGGTATGGGTGTGTGTGCTTACTTTTTCAGGAACACTGGCAGTTGCCAGATCTGTTTGGTGGCCAATTTTTGCAAGTCGTCTTCGTGGGAATGCTGTGCCCGGCAGGCACCGCAAGTCCTTTTGCAGGAACGCAGAGCTGGCGGCTGTCGGTCTTGCAGCAGTTGCGGCTGTGGTGGAGCACTCTTGATCGAGCGGTGGCGCATGCGTGGCGCACGGTAATGAGTGGCTAACTGCAGATGTTTCCTTGTGCTCGTTAAAGGGCTCATCATCAGTCGGTAATTCTGTGTGTGCGGTCGCTCAGAGGTCCCACCGATGGATGCTGGGTATGGTCGTGGCCTCCGGCGAGGCCGATGTAGTGGGCACCGATCGTTCGTGTCGTTCGTTCTCTTGCTGGAGTCGGAGCTTTGTATAGAGGCGCAGGAGCATCTGAAGCTCCTTTACCTCCTCCACCAGCAACCTCGCATAGGAGGCGCTGATGGCCGCTTCAAAGTTGAGAAACGGGTTGCCGTTGGAGGGCGCCGCCTTCGTGTCGGCGTTTGCCCTCGGCCTGCCAGTCGCGTTGATCATGAGGAAACGCGGGCGCAGTGCAGAGAGGCGCTCGCTCGCTGAGGTGGAGGCAAGCGCTGTTGTGCTGGCGCCGCGGGTCGAGCACCCTCACCGGTGGGTTCGAGTCGGCCGATAAGGAAGTTCCAGCGACGGTCGGATGAGCCGGCGCTCGGCAACGGAGAGCGGAGCAGAGAAGTCAAGAGGAGGAAGAACAGCAGCCGCAGCACGAGCGATGGAGGCGTCACGTCTACTGAGCGTGTGCTGCCGCGTTCCCCGTCGAGTTGACGAGTACAGTGTCAACCAATGTACCCAGCGCGCTCTAGGCTCAGGTGAACCCCTCTGCGCCCGCTTCTCTTTCACAGAACGTTTGACCAGAACCCCTCTTTTCACCTCGTTTTGGTTTGGCGGCGGTGTAGAGGCCCCCGCTGCCACGTGCAGTGTGTGCTGCCCCTGCGGCTGCGTCTGAGGTTGCAGAGATTGCCTTCAGGGGAGAGAGAAAGGGCGAGGAAGAGGGGAGGTAGGGGGGCACAACCACAGATTTTGGTGGGCGCTGGCGCGTGTGTATGAATGTGCGCCTACTGTTGTGCAGGCTCACTGTTGCGTTTCATTCGCCTGTGTGCGGGTCGATCCCTTTACCGGTTTACGAAGTTCTGCGGCATGGCTGGAGCGCACCCTGCCGAGTCGCTCTCCTCCAAGCGAGAATCCTTACGAACAAAAAGAAGACTCAGAGAAAAGGGGTGTGGGTCCGCACCCACACACACGCACACACGCATAACAACCACGCAGCCACACCCGTGCCGGCGCCGTCATGAGCGCGCGTCATCGCCACATCAAAAGCGCAGCAGGTACGAACGCGAGAGCGTTGTGTGAGTGTGTGGAGGGGGGGAAGAGGCGCACATGGAGGCAATAAGCCGCATTCACCAACGCGCGCACCAATACAGCGCAAAACGAAAGCCAGAAAGAGCGAGCGACGGGCCGAAAGGCAACAATGAGAAAGCGGGGAGGGAATGGAAGAATAAGCGCAGGTGGACAGACAGACTCCACTGCTGCCTTCTTGGAGAGGACAAAGCCAGCGGCTCTGTCACGGCGTGCCTTTTTTCTTCTCTTTCTCCCCCCGCCCCAAGCCTCCGTCGTCCGGAACGACGGCCTTCGCAGTTGGCTAGAGTGGCGAGGGTAAGGATTTTCACTGAGCAGCGCCCCTCTCTCGGCAGCGTGCGAGGTGCGCACGGCGAAATCCACACCAGACCACAGTGAGCCAGCGCATCATTTTAGCCCCGACCTCGCCCTGCGGTCGTCGGCAGCAACGAGCGCCGGTGTGCATGGCAACGTGTCCTTCCATGGGCGTTTTCTTCCCGCAGTGCGGAGAGGCAGAGCACATGTTGGACAGAAGGCGCTACGCAATGGCATCGCCGGTCCACTGCCGGCTTCAAAGGGCAGTCCTGCACTGCCATCCGTCGACGGGATGTACACTGCGGCTGCCGGCGAACGGCATTTTGTCGTTGTTGGTGCTGTCGCTTCCGTATGTTTTTTCTTTTTTTTAGGTTCAGCGAATCGCAATCAGAGAGGCGAAACAAAACGGAGAAATGTAAAAGAGCGAACGAAAAAAAAAGAGTTGACGGCACGAGCCGTCAAAAGAGAGAAGAGAAACTCTCGTCATCGCTCACGTACGGCACTGCGCATGGCGCGTGTGTGTGTGTGTCGCAGGCAAAGAGGGTGAGCGAACGGCAACCCCTCGTCGCACGCTCACCTTTCCCAGCGTTCTCGCCACGTCTGCCATCCTTTCACTACCACCGCCTCCTGTGGCGAGCGAAGCACAAGCGCAGAAAAAAAAATTGCGAACTGTGCTCACTTAATCGGGATGAAGCGGGAGGAGTGCGTGGCGCCGACACCAGGGCGACCGTGCAGCACTGGGCGGTAGCTCATCGAGAACTCGCCCAGGTAGTGGCCGATCATCTCGCCCTTAATCTCCACAGCGTTGAACTGGTGGCCGTTGTAGATCGCCACCACCGACCCCACCATCTCCGGTGTGATCACAACGTCGCGCAGGTGCGTCTTCACCGCCTTCGGCTTCTCGCCAACCTTAACGTGCTTCTTCGCCTCGCGCAGCCGCTTCAGAAGCACCGGCGGGCGGCGGTCCGCGTGGCGGTTCATGTGGCGGCGCGCACGAGCGTGCACCAGCGCCTTGAACTCCTCCTCGCTCAGCGCGAGCAGGGGGTCGATCTCAAGTCCACGGAACGTGAACTTGTGGAACGTGCGCTCCTTCTTCAGCTGCTCGTAGCGCTCCGCACTGATGTTGGACGCCATTGTCGGGAAGGTGGATTGATGACTTGGAGGGAGTAAGAGCATAGACGGATGAGAGGCAGCCACGTGCAGCCCAGTGAGAGAGGCGCAGACAACGAGGTATTCGTATGGGAGTCGCCGTCGTATGCGCGCGTGGGGGAAAGGTGGAGGAGAGAGGGGGATGGGAAGGTGGCCGTCAGTCGTGGTGGCGCGACAGCAATCCACTCAAGGGAGCGAATGAGAGAGAGAAAAAGAAGGACAGAGAGAGATGAGGGGCAGCACGAAAAGAAGAAACGCACCATCATCGCACAGCGGGACACGCCTCTCTTTGTCGCCGCCGTCGCGCCTTGCGTGGTTGGCTGGCAAGGCTCGAGGAGATAGCGGTGACGTAGGAGGCAGGCGGACAGGGAGGGAGGTAGCTGAGGAACCTCAGCACGAGGAACAAGTCATCATCTCACTCAGCAGGTGCTGAGGTACCGGCATGAATTCCTCGATGGAAATATTCAGAGAGCACAGCTGACGAGTCGCGCCACTTCACATGTCACCTGGCGTCTACAACTGACTTCACCGTTTCCACTGCCCATTACGTAAAGCTATGCGATGGGCGTAGAAGAATCACCCGACTATGCGAGTGTCTGCAAGTGGGCTTCTCTGTGCTCAGCCACGTACAGAGGATGGACCAATGCACCCGAGAGATCCTTTCAGGTGGGTGGGAGCCGATTCACATCGTCCTCACTTACCCCATCCCTCGCTGACGGTGCCTCAAGGCACCTTCACGACACACAGACACACCTCAATGCGCGTGGAGTCCCGGCGATCTGATGAGCTTACATCGAGAGTGAACCAAGCAGCTGCCAACCATCAAAATGAGCGCTAACGATGCGTCCAAAGAGCGGAGAAGAAACGGAGAGAAGGCGAACAGGAGCAGCGACAGGACAGAAAAGTGTGCAATTGAACCCAAAACAAAAGGAAAAGGAGTGACGGGCGCACCGCACACTCAACGAAAAAATAATAGAATAAAAAAACGTATCGGTGCCTGTCCGTATGTCTGTCTGTGTGTATGTGTGTGTGTGAGTTTTCCTGCGGCCCCACCTGCCACTCGCCTACATATACCATACACATTACGCAGCGCACACACACACACGCAGACACACGAGCCGAGCGCCACGCAGCTCTCCCCCTCCCCTCTCCCCCCTCATCGCCGCCGCCCCGCCACGTCACAGCCCTCGCCGCATGGCGCGCCGCAGCCCTAGGCGAGCGGTACAGCAGTGCCCCGACTCCGTCATCGGAGTACCGCCCCTGCCTCGCACTCTACCCACCCACCCACCCGACCGCTGCGCAGGCTGCCCAGGCCGGCAGGCAGAGTGAGGCTCGGGTGAGAGGCGCTCCAGCCACGCTGACGCGCCGCCCATCACAGGAGCGGCACGAGCAGGTGCACCGCGCCAGGCTGCCCCGACACAACGCCCCACCCCCAGCGACCTCGCCACCGGCACGCGTAGCCACGAAGCCGTTCTGATCTTCCCCACGCTGCGTGCACGTGGCCCTGTCGCCACCAGAGCGGTGGTGCGGCATTGACAAAGGATCGAGAGGGAGGAAGGTGTACTCGAGCCACGCCCCTGAGATGCGGCGAAGCACTGGGGTGCGCCCCCCCTTCCCTGGCCCCGTCACAGCAGGGGGGCTTGGGGGTGGAAGTTCGAAAATAGTAGCGGGTGTCTGAGAAAAAAAAGGATGGGACGCTGACGCGGTCGCAGTTTTACAGCGGCCAGAGGATTTTTACATCGGCTGTCATCGCGTCTCACCGCCGGAACGCCGTCATGGGTGCGTCTGCGCGTTACGTCAGCGATACACGCCGCAGGAGAAAAGAGAAGGAGACACCATCGAGACGAGAAGCGCCGGGGCCCACTGCCCACGTGAAAGCGTTAGGTTGGTGCCTCTTCCTCATACGCTGAGAGCACCGGCAATGTGGGGCTCTGTGGCGCGGCTGTCTCTGTCGCCTGCCCCTGCTCGTGCTCGTCCGGCTGAAAGATTTGCCATGGAAGGGATGGCAGGGTGCGGCGCAGCGCGTAACGTAGGCTGTACCACTCCACCAGGTCGCCTTCATCAGACGCAGCCAGCAGCGCCTCGGCAGTTCTGCTGCGAAGGGCATCTTCGCCCTCCGCCGAGCTACGCAAGCCATCTTCTCCGGGGACCAAGCGTGCCTTAGCGGTCCTTTTGTTGCTACGGCGCACGGCGCGCAGAGGTGGTTGCGCCTTGGCTTTGGGGTTTCCGCTGCTGCCGTTCTCCGAAACGGAGCCGGCGTGGCGTGCTGCCGCCATCCTCTGCGTCATCTGCGGCATCCCATCCTTCGTGGCGCGCTTCTTAGCGGCGCTGGGGTCAGAGCCCGTGACAGTGGCAGCAGCAGTGAGGGCCGCGTTGTCGTGCTCGGGTGCGTCCGCTTTCACGAATCCATCGTCGTTAGCCGACTCTCTCGTCTCGTCTGACCACTGCACATTTTTGCTCCGGAAGGGGAAGTGAGTCGACGTCTTGAAATGCGGCAGCCCCTGCACCGCTTTGTCCACCATGCGGGTCGTGACCTGCCGCTCCTCTGTGCGCTTATCTTCGAGGGTCATCTTGCGCGACTGAAGGAGGTTGACGTAGGCGTGCGTCAAGCCCTTGACGTTGAGCAGGTCGGTCGTCTCGGCCGTGAGCTCAGAACTTGCGGACGCAGCCACCGACTTTCGACCCATCATGGCCTTCGAAAGACCCTTGCCTTCGCCCGTATCCGTCCATCCGACGAGGGCCGCGTGAATGCTCTCGAGGTGAGCCATGTCGTCGAGCGCCGCTAGGGCAACCTTTGCACGAGGAAGTGGAAGCAGGTAGAGGCCGAGCACCACCTCGCTTTCCTCGACCAGCGGGCACAGCGTGGCTTCGATGCGGTTGTACAGGGTTTCCAGCGTGTCGTAGACAAGGAGGCGGCTGAAGCGCACGATGCAGCTGGCGCCTAGCGGTGGAAGCATCGACGGCGGCGAGGAAGCCGTGAAGGAGGTTGGCAACGGCACCTCGCGTGTGATGATGGAGAACGGCAGCCGTGTGCGTATCGCCTGCTGTTCGCGAGCGGTAGCAGACGTGCTGTCGGCCATGCAGCTATTCGCGCCTCGCGTCACCTCCTTCTCGAAAGAGACAGTGAGTGTCTCCCGCATGCAGTAGGTCTCATCCGCGAAGACCGCCACGGGGCCAACGAGACCACCGTAAAGCGGCATGTGGTTCGCCTCAAAGGTCTGCGCCACAGCCTGGACGGCGCGCAGCCCGGTTTTGGCGTCCATGTCAGCGACAGACCGCACCATCCCTTTCACCAGTCGCGCGTATGGAAAGCGGCGCGTGCTATCACCGTCCAGACGCTCGATGCACCGCCGCAGCCGACCGAGCACCCTCTCCATCAAGTCGAACGTGTCAATGGGCATCTGGCCATCGACAAACTTAAGAAACAGCTCGCAGAGCGGCTGCGCCGGCTGGTAGCGCACCGCGCTGTACCACAGATTATAGCTGAAGCGCGCCAACTCAAGCTCTACAATAGGCGTAGGCTCTGTCCACGGACAGTCCTTCACCGCGGCTCGCTCGTCGGATCGCGAGCTCCGTTTTGATGCAGGACTGTATGCCGCCGTGCCGCCGCCGTCGTGGAGGAATGAGCTGTCTTGAGACGGTGTGGTGGCGGCAGTGGGTAAGCGAAGGGCAACCGTGCCGGGCAACACAAGCGGCAGCTGTGCCTGCATGTTCTGCGGCGACAGGTTGGCGAGCACGTCACGGACGAACTGTGTGACGACGTAGCCGAATGGCACGTTTTCCTCTGCTGCGGCCGCATCCTCTTTCCGCGCGTCCAGCTGCGTCAGCAGCACTTCACGGTGTTCGAACAGCTGATGGAGGCGGGGGGCGAGCATCTTGCTATCTCGCACAAAGCGGGCGCGGCGGCGGATCGCCCTATAGGCCTTAAAAAAGGTATAGAGGATGCACGCGGTCTGGGTCTCCGTCCAGAAGTAGTTGGTCACGTTGGGGGAGATGTTCGTGCGCAGGAAGTGCGGAATCAATGGCCAGGAAGAGACAGGGAAGACGGGGATGACTGCCGTCTCTGATACGCGTTCTAGCATGCCGGTTATCCCCCCACCGCTGCCTAACTTCTCACTCCCTTCGTCGAGCCACGCGGACAGCGTGTGCAGCTGACGCGCGCGCAGGATAGCGGTATTAAGCTGATGCTTTATGTTGATCGCCACGGTGGAGAGTTCAGACAGGATTCTGGCGGTGGAGTGGCGGAGCTCAATGCCGAGCTCGCTGTGCAGCGCTAGCGGCACCCCGCGCGGCCGCGGCGTCATGACAGCACCATCGTTGCCCTGCTCATCCACCTGCCGGGCAAATCGCTTCTCGTGAATGTAGGTGTACAATTCCTCCACCTTCTGCTCCAGCTCCGAAACTTTGAACGTAAGGTCGAGGTTCTGCTGTGTCAGCCCGGTAACGCGCATGCGATAGGCAGAGTGGTCGTCGAAGGCCGAGTGCAGCAGCTCCTCCTGCAGTTTAAGGCGGGACTTCACCAGTTCCTGCTTGGCAGCGGCCATGAACTGCACTGGGAGGTTGTAGGGCCTGTTGTGCCCGCTCCTCCGCGCGCTGCCGCCTCGGTCGCCGCCGTCGGCCCTCGAGGTCCCTGGCAGAAAAGGCCGGTGCTCATTGGACGGCATGTGGAGACATACCTCCGAGCTCGCTGGAGGCACGTCCATGTTGTGAAGCGCAAGCACGTCCTCCAGCTGCTCGATGCGGAGGTTCAGTTTCTGATTCATCTGATACACAGATGCGATGAGGTGACGGAAGTCGCGGAACTGATCCTCCGTCCTCTCGCAACGGTTCATTCGCTGCAGCAGCTCCTCTTTGACCGCCATCAACTCTGCGTCCCTCTCCTCTCGCAGGGCAAAGGCGGCGTCGTGCTCTGCCTTCGCCACTGCTTCCGCTTGCTGCCTCGCCAGCATGAGCTCGCGTATCTTTCCTTCGAAGAACTTCTCGAACTCCGCGTACACCACCTTCTGCTGCTCCCGCAAGGCTTCTGCTTTCTCCGTGGCGGCACTGCGCAGGGAAGCGGCTAAGTCCTCGATGTAGCGGTGCATCCACCTCGCCACGTTGCTTAGCGGGGGGTACACGACGGACAGGAGAGAGAGCGCCTTCTTACAGGCCTTGTAGCGATCTTCCATCGAAGCGCGTCGCCCACCGCGCCGCTCAAGGAAGTCTTCTAGCTCGCCAAGGCGTTCAGCCCGCAAGGCGGCTGTGGGCCGCGTGGACTCCGGTAGCAGTGCGGGTGTGCCGCTGATCGGGTGCTGCGAAGAGGAGGTGGCTCGCACCTTGGAGACTGTAGGCAGCACTTCTTCGGCGACGGCGCTAGTCCCGCGTTTCGCGGTTGTTGTGCACGACGGCGAATGCGACGGAGACGCAATGAGGCGGGCTGCTGTAGTCTTACGCTTGTCGATGCGCTCAGCGACAGCCCCGCTGGATTGGCACGTCAGGGAAGCAGCGAGGGAATGCAGCGTCGCCGGCGTGTTCCACGGTTGCCCGTACAGCTGCGGTCCAGTGGCTCGGGGAGAGCTGCCACCAGATCCGGCCACCTCCTCTGTGGGTGGTGCTGTACTGCACCGTGCCCTTTCTGCCAAGGAGGTGGGGGACATGTACGAATGGCACAAGGACGGTGGCTGCTGTCGGCACACTACCGGGAGGGCCTGCGGAGAAGAGCGCGAGTGCATCTTCAGCGCAGCGTGCACGAGATGGAGCGGTCGGCGCAAAGATGCCGGCAAAGAGGGGTGAGATCAGGCAGGAAGTGTCGCACACATGGAGGTGGATAAGATCTGTGCGGGCCCCCCTTCTGACTTGGCAACGAGACGGAGAGCGTCTGCGCGTAGAGGAGTGTGTGTATGTGTGTGTCAGCGCATGTGGGTGAGCGAGGGTGAGAAAAAAAACGAAGACAAGAGAGCCGTCCACAGACATACACACCCACACAGACACACAGATAGGCAGACGATAAACGAGCAACAAGAGGCGACGGTGTACTTCTGTGTGGAAGCGTGCTGATGTGCGTCTGCCCACTCGAGGGAAAGGGGTGACGGTTCCCTTTTCACCCGCACACAGCGACCGCAAAATGTGGGTAAAGAAGGGGGGGCGGAGAAAGTGGAAGCCGGGAGGGGGAGCGAGAGGCATCCCAAACACATGACGCAGCGCGGCCTCCTTCCGACGAAGCCGGTGTCCTTTGCAGCGCTGTTCCGTCTCTTGAAAAAGGCGAAGGCGGGGGTGGACGAAGAGAAAGGGGAAACATCTCTGCTCGTCATATCGTTGCGCCGCCACAGGTTCGGCGCCAACGAAGGCCCGCACACACACACACAGCATCCAGTGCAGGAAAGAGGACGAGGAGGGGTCCACCTTCAGTGGACTCCCCCCTCCCCTCCCCCGCCACCACCGACGCCGATTGTGCGGATGCGCAACACTAACGCCAAGCGCAGCTCACCCACGAAGAGCATACACTCAGCATGGAGCGTGCTCGATGCCTTCGTATTTGCGTGCTCTCCTCGTTTACGTGCCGTTCATGAATCATTGTCGTTGCGATGGCCCCCCCTCTCCGCATCGATATCACATGCGGCGCACACTTACGTACACTCCCCCGCCCCCCCTCCCTCCCATGGCAACCCTGGGAAAGGCGAGAGGATGATGTCCATAGCAGCAAGCCTGGGGAGAGTACGAGCAAGGATGAGTGTGGACCGATGAGGTTGTGGGGTGAAGGGAAGAGAAGAGATGGTGGTGGTGCTGGCCCGCAAGAAGAGCAACACGGGGAGAGGAGGGAAAGCGCAAAAGGCGCCATCCGCGGCTCTCTGCCCCGTCCCGCCTCCCCCCCCCGGACGGATTCGTGGCACCATGGCCGCTACCGTCATAACGCCGCACAGCAGAGTGCATGATGGCAAGACGCCTCTGCCTGTGTCAAGGCGGCCTGCGTAAGAGGAGTCCCTGATGGCCTTACCAGGCTCACTGCCATGGCACCCTTGTCCCTTCCCCTACATCCATTTCGGCAGCTTCGTCCGCCCCCTCCCCCCACGCCCCCTTTTCTCACTCATCCCCCCCAAGCGACCCCACACCGCAAAACAGGGGGAGAGGGGGAGAAGGAGATGGAAAGGGGCCCACCACGCACAATGGCTGCCCCCGCCCCCCTCTGCGACAGAATCTGCTGAGTCAAGGCATCGCTTAGCGTATGTGCGCGTCGAAGACGACTGGCAGGCAGCACAGCGAGACCAGTTAAAGGCCGAGGAGGAAGAGAAAAGCGAACAAAAGGGCCGTGTCTGTGAAGTAGCCTCACCGAAGACTGCGTGCGCAAGCGCCCGTCACACTACAAAGATAAGCCCACGGGCAGACGCCCCCCCGAGCGTCCCTGCGCTAGGAAAAAGAAGAACGGCGTGTGTGTCGACGTTGCTGCGCGCACTGCTGTGGCGTGGCGCTCATGCGAGGGAGTGTTTAGTGATAAGAACTAAAAAAAACGGGTGGAGAGCGTGGGCACGCCGGCGCGTACACAATGAGCGCGTTAAGCTGAAGCACACGCCATCGGTGAAAAAAAATACCAAACAGCCACGCCAGCGTAACACCTGTGCGTCTGAATGGGGGGAAGGGGGGAAGGAGGACGATACGACATTAAAGCTTGTGAAGTAGACGATGTCGAGGTAGCACCCCCACCCCCATCCTCTGCCTTTCAACGCTCGCCTTCCTCCACAACAGACCATTTCCGATGTCACCATAGGCGACCTCTTAGTGGCATGCTCCGGCCTTCGCTGTGGACGCGACAGCGGCTTCGGGGCCGGACTGTGGCACAGCATCCTTCAGCCACAGCTTCAGACGCACGGCGTCAGAGTGATCAAGGTAGTAGCGCGGTAGAAACTTGGTCTTGGCGAAGCCGAGGTTCAAGTACAGGCCTAGTGCGCGGACGTTCGACGTCGGCGTCTCGAGGTAGACTTCGTCGCAGCCCTTCTCGCGCATCAGTTCGACTGTGAGCGAGACGAGGCGACTGCCGAGACGGTAGCCGCGGAAGGCCGGCACCACGGCAAACATTGCCACATAGCCGCGCAGCGGCATACCAGCGCCCTTTCGCGTCACGCGCGACACTACCGCGCCGACCTTGTTGCCGACGACGTTTTTTTCAGGCCTCGTCTCGCTCTCTACGCCGAACGCCGTAATGCAGAGGTCGGGCCAGCCAAAGACGAAGTACTGGTACGTGAAGCTGCTGTAAGGCTCTGTCAGCTCCGCGGTGAAGAGATCGACGATGAAGTTCATCTCCTCGTCACTCCCGCCAAATTGCTCATACCGAATGTACTTGTTTGGCGCTATCTCCTGCCACTCCTTCTGCTCCTCCGTCAGTGGCACCGGCACGTTCACGTACTGCTCCTCCTGCGCAGCAGACTGCTGCATCTGCGCCAGCAGTGCGCTACGCATCTGCTCGCTCAGCAAAACGTTGTTGCCATTCGCCCGCAACCGTGACTTATCTTCCTTCTGTTTTAGCTGCGTCTTGGTGGTGCCCCTCTTCGTCTTGCCCTCGATGGCCTTCACAAGAGCGTCGATGGCGGCTTCGTCAAAGTGGTCGCGCTGCTTCGACCCCTTCTGGTTCTTCTTGTTAGCGTTTTTGGGTGGCATCGCCGTCTGTCGGTGACGTCGGGGTCGCTGGTGTATGGGGGGGGGGTTCTGCCGCTGTCCGTTACAGGTGTCGCACTCGATGCCTTATCAAACCAACTTGTGCCGGAGGGCACTGCGGCGTCTTCGCTTTTTGGTTTTACCTTTTCTTTTGGCTCTTCGCGTAGCGTTGCCGCGCTGTTATTCGCTCACTTCCGGTGAGCGGTCACTGTCGAAGGAGAAAAAGCGTCAGGGGCGACGTTGGTGGGAGAAGATGCGACAAGAGCAATGCAGTGGGCATGCGCGGTGAAGCCAAGAGATGAGCTGCACACATGCGATGCGGACTCGACGTCAAGCCCGTCTCCCTCACTCCCCCCGCCAGCCATCATGAGGCAGAGGCACATTGGTCACAGCGAAAACTGAAAAGACCTGCGCGGCAAGTAGTAGTGCTTTAGAGCGCTATTCCTCTTCCTCCTGCCCCGTTTTTCTACCCTCGCCCCTGAACGTCACGGGCACACACACACACACATACGCCCGTGTCATTCCCTTTTCAGCCGCACCAGCGACATCCCCCTCAAGGCTGCGGGGGAGGGGGGAAAGGGGGTGCTTTTTCATTCGAAGTGCTCACCCCCGCCCCTTGCGCCCGTACCACGTGGCACCTGAACATGTTTGCGCCTCCGTGTGCGGTGCCGCGCGGGAGGACCAGAGGACGCGTGCAGAGCTGTCCGGAGTCGCTCTGGCAGTCGTTCGTTTCCCTTTGTGTGATCGGCTCCTTCGCGCATGCGATGAAGGGAATGCACAGAGACACCGAAGAAAAAAAAGTAAAAAGTAAAAGGACAAAAATGAAGAATACCCGCGATGCAGCCGAACGCGCTGCGCCGCATGCCGGGCGCCTCCCCATTCCCAACCCGTCGGCTGTGCAGCTTTACCAATACGTGGGTGTTGTGCGATGTCGTTCGCGGTGACAGGTGATGTACGAGAAAGCAGCCGCACCTGTGTGAGGCCACAATGGCGCGGGCACATCGTGCGTTGTTCACTTAATCGGGATGAAGCGGGAGGAGTGCGTGGCGCCGACACCAGGGCGACCGTGCAGCACTGGGCGGTAGCTCATCGAGAACTCGCCCAGGTAGTGGCCGATCATCTCGCCCTTAATCTCCACAGCGTTGAACTGGTGGCCGTTGTAGATCGCCACCACCGACCCCACCATCTCCGGTGTGATCACAACGTCGCGCAGGTGCGTCTTCACCGCCTTCGGCTTCTCGCCAACCTTAACGTGCTTCTTCGCCTCGCGCAGCCGCTTCAGAAGCACCGGCGGGCGGCGGTCCGCGTGGCGGTTCATGTGGCGGCGCGCACGAGCGTGCACCAGCGCCTTGAACTCCTCCTCGCTCAGCGCGAGCAGGGGGTCGATCTCAAGTCCACGGAACGTGAACTTGTGGAACGTGCGCTCCTTCTTCAGCTGCTCGTAGCGCTCCGCACTGATGTTGGACGCCATTGTCGGGAAGGCGGCTATGTCTGTGTGTGTGTGTGTGTGGTGTGCTGAACGAGGCACTGTATCCAAGACGTATGGCAGCGCACCCTCAGTACATCCGTGCGGAGACCGCCGCGTGCGTGATGAGGGGGACGCGCAAAACAGAAGAGGAGCAGACGAAGGGAGTGCAGAGGGCAGCGCCCGTGCCGTTTGTGTTGTAGCAGCGAGGGCCGAGAGAGGGAGAGAGAGGTTGTTTGGGGTCAAAGAAACGTTTGTCAGCGGCTGATCGGGCAGTCCACGGCAGGAGGCAACCAAAGAACCTGCAGCGCAACAAGAAGACACCTGCCTACCCCCTCCCCCGCCACGGCGTAGAATAAAGGTAATCCGAGACGCGCACCTCCAGAGGAAATGAGGTTCAGAGAGCCCCAAAAGAGCTGCGCCACACGTGCGAGTAGTTTCTCACCGGCGCAGCGTTTTGTTTGTTTCCTGAGGAGCATCAGCCTCTTGAAGCTCCTCGCGGTCCGTCGGCTCGTCTTATGGGCACTTTAGTGACGCCAAACAGCATGTTCCTCATCGCTGCACGAGGAGCAACAGAAAGAAGGGGGCAGACGCCACGCAGCTCTCCCCCTCCCCTCTCCCCCCTCATCGCCGCCGCCCCGCCACGTCACAGCCCTCGCCGCATGGCGCGCCGCAGCCCTAGGCGAGCGGTACAGCAGTGCCCCGACTCCGTCATCGGAGTACCGCCCCTGCCTCGCACTCTACCCACCCACCCGACCGCTGCGCAGGCTGCCCAGGCCGGCAGGCAGAGTGAGGCTCGGGTGAGAGGCGCTCCAGCCACGCTGACGCGCCGCCCATCACAGGAGCGGCACGAGCAGGTGCACCGCGCCAGGCCGCTTTTGAAACCAAAGCCGGCAAGAAATGGAATCGCAGGCGAGCGAGTATTCAAAGGCAACGCCACAGTTGTACGGTAAGCCTTGCGTGGGAGACCGCTACGGATGCCGCCAACCCGCCATGCGCCTTTTTTTACTGTTCGCCCGGTCCACTCCACTCTCCGTTACACTTTCTTTGTCCCTTCAGTGCCTGGAGTGCCGAAACACCCACAAACAGAGTCGCATGCAAGTCAAGGCAAGCGACACTTCCCGCCCTCTCGCTTTGGCAAAGCGGCCCATCGAGCGGTTGCTTCACACCGTGTGTGCCGGGAGGGCTTCACCTCAGCTAACTGGGCTGTTTGGCATGTCGGCAATGGTCACTGCGGCACCGCTTGCGTGCCTCGCAGGCTCATTTTTCCAGCAAAGGACGCCGTCGGCGTTCGTGTGCAGGTGAGAAAGAACTTCGCCCATTTTATTCCCTGACATCGGCTCCGGCGGGCCAGCTGCCGCAACCGCGGCGTCGTATAATTCCCCGAAGAGGATGCGGTCGCCTGGCTTGGCATCGGCCGGAGGACGGAGCAGCTTCACTTCCGTATCCTTCTTGGCGCACAGCACCATCCCCTGAGACGTGACGCCCATCAGCGGCTTCGGCTTCATGTTGCATACAACAAGACACTGCATCCCCTCAAGCTCTCCGATCGTGTAGTTCTCGACCAGCCCACTGACGATTGTGCGCGTCTCATCACCGAGCACCATGTCCTCCACGTAGAGGCGGTCGGCGCTCGGGTGGCGACGCAGGTTTGTCAGTTTCCCTACGCGGATGCATAGACTGGTGGAGTCGAGCTCCACCTTTTTCGTTTTGTTAGTGTCGTTTGCGCTGTTACTGGAGCCAGCGGAAGCCTTCCCCGGGTGCGCCGCCGCAGCAGCAGCTTTCTCTGCCTTCGCCTTCTCCTTCTCGGCACGGCGCCTCAAAATCTCTTCTTCGGACGGCTTTAGATACGTCACTTCCTCCTTGGCCAAACCGGCGGCCGCGCTGCCGCGTTGGCCCGCCCGCTGTGGCTCCGGCGCCTTGACGAACGAGGAGCGAAAGGACGCCACGTAGGCGTCCTCTTGTGCATGCAAAGCCCACCTCATCGTCGTCGGCAGCACCTCCGCGTGGGCCGAGTGACGGAAAGCAGCGGCGTACATGAGCAGGTCGGCCATAGTGGCGCGCTTGCTGCCTGTCAGATATCGCGAGGCCGCGTTCGGCGTCGCCGCGAGGATAAGCTCCACGTCACTGTAAACTGCCTTGGCAACCGAAGTGGTGGCGTCCTCCTCCGCGCGCGCGGCGTCCACGTCCAGGACCGCTGCCACGCCAACCCATTGGTTCACCAACGGCGCCTCTTCCTCGTCTTTCCCGAGAAAGGCCCTCTGCTCCGGCGTTAAGGCAGTGCGGCGCAGCGCCAGCAGGAACGGCTGCAGCCCATGGAAGGTCTTCCCATCCACCGTAACGCGGTGAGGGCCGTCGGCACAAGTCGCGATGCACGCAGACGGCACGTTCAACACGCTCCTGAGCGCATGCTGCAGCGCCGGCGCGAGGATGGAGGAGGTGTGTATTACAAACTGCATGGCTGTCCCCCACCACGAGGTCAGCCGATACTGTGTGTGTGTGTATGCCGTCTGCCACGTCAGCTATGCGATGCGACGTGGCAGAGGAAGAGAATGAAGACGGCTCTCTCTCTCACACACACACACCAGCGAAAGGGGCGAGTCGCTGAACGACAGGGAATCGGCTGAAAACAGACAGAGAGAGAGCAAAGTAAACAGATGCGCAGGTGTCGATGTCAGTGCGAGTGTGCGCCGGTGGTGCGCGTGGATGTGGTGCCAGTCAGTGTGTCCTCGGCCTGGTGAAGACGTGCATGTACGTGTGCGAGCGATTCACGGTAATAGCCAACTGACGATGCAGTCATGTAGAGCCTCGGTGGATGCAAGAGAAGAAAATGGTGGGGGGAAAAGAACAGGCAAGCGACGATGTACATGACGTTCCACAGGTGCTGCGGAGGAGAGGCGGCGGTACATCGAAGAGAAAGAGGACGTCAAGGGACGTTCTTGAGGTAAGGTGCACACGATAGAAAACCATAGCGCCGAAGACCTGTGCATGAGCATCACTCCCCCGCGTGTGTCGCATACGTTTATTTGCAGTTCGATGATTACGCCTCGCGCTTTCTTTTGTCTCAGCTGCCTCATTATACGCGCTCGCTGTGGTGGGCACACGTACGTCGTTACCTACACGAGTGTGCCGGTGATGGAGGCCTCGCATGTGAGGCCCTATTCCTTCCTCTGCTGATGCGCCCATGTCGCCTGCCTCATAGAAGCGCGACTGCGAAACGCACAAGCGGGCGCTGTCAACTAGGAGTCGCCCGAGGGAGGCAGACAAGGAGGAGGAGAGGAAACAGATAAGAAAGGCACCCGAGGAAGGAAGGCAATGCTATGGTGGGCGCTGGCGCACTGAAGAGGTCCCGCCACAGACGCAGCGAGCCGCAATCAGGCAGGTGGACAGTCGAAGAGTTCCCTCCCCGCCCAATTACAAAAGAAAAAAGTATGCACACAGATCGATGCGAATACTGCGTGGTTCTCTTCTCGCTTTCGACCCTATGCAGCGCCTCGCCCTTGGAAGAAGCTCTCCTTATACTCGCTCACTTTGCGCCGCAGCGCCGGAACCTCCTGATGAATGACATGTTGCATTCCGCGGCACGCCCGCGACGAGCAGGACGGCAGCGCCATGACGCCACTGGTGCCCTTTTCCTGCGAAGCGGCAGCGATGCGCAGCAGCTCGGGTCTCACGGTGCGCTGCCAGCGCAGCTCGACGTCTTTCGTAAGCGTCTTGGTCGTGAAGAGGCGACCAAGCGCGTTGTCGCACGACTGCAGCAAGCGGCGGTCAAACTCGCGCAGGTGCATACGAGTCAAAGCGAGGCCACCGCATCCCAAGGCAATAGAGAGGAGTATGACAAGCACGGTCCCGGCAACGGTGACGGGCGAGAACACCACGGCTGCGGCAGGCACGATAAGGCAAGCAGAGCCGAGGAGACAGTAGAGGAAGACCTCGCGCTGGAGGTAGTCGTGCCGGAGGATTTTGGACACACGGCAAGCGAGGAGGAGGTTGCGCGCACTCTCCTCAGTCTCGGTGATGAGGTTGTCCATGCGCCGCATCGGAGCAGCACGGATCTCGTTGAGAATCTCTTTCCGCTGACGCGACAGCTCCGCCAGTGGCACTGTGCAGCTAGCAGACGTCGACGACGCTGCTGAGTCGACGGCATTCCCGCTCAACTTTTTCAGTGGCGTGGAGGTCGTGTACACGCGCGGGATGTCCTTCATCTTCATGACTTTGCTGAGGTTCCAGCAAAGCGTCCCGTACGCGCGCGCGAAGTCGGTCACCTTCTCGAACACATCTACCTTGTTCATGACCAAGAAAAACTTATGCTCGTATCCGGTGAGGGACTTGGTCAGCACGTCTAGCGTTTCGCCGGTGGTGCCGGGGTTCGCTGGATCAAACATGAGAAGAATGACGTCGCTCTGCTGCGCAAACCACCGCGTCACAGCGAGGAAGTCGTAGCCGCGGGTATGGTCGCCGCTGCCCGACTGCTCTGCCAAGGACGCGTGCACAGGTGTGTCGATCATGCCAGGCGTGTCAACGAGAACCATGTCCATCGGCACCTGCGACGTCGGCGGCATTACACGCGTCTTCATCTTGAAGTGCGTCACAAACGAAATCCCAAACTGCTGTAGCGACTGGTACTGGTACTTGGGGTTGCTCACAACGCTCGGCCCATCGGCGTCCATGTCATACGTACCGCGCCTGATCACCGTAAACCCGTCATCTGTGGGCGCCACACCAGTCTCCTGGATTTCGCAGCCAGAAAGGTAGTTGATCAGGGTCGACTTGCCGGAGCTGTGGTTGCCCAGGAACATCACCATGGGCGTCGTGCTCTTGAAAGGTGTGAGAAAGCGGTAGACACCATCATAGGGCTCCAGGTAACTGCTGCGCAGCTTCTGCAGCTCCCCCTCAATCTCAGCCTGCACTGCAACGTGCGATGACTTCGAAGGCGACGAAGACGGCGCTGCCAAAGCGCCGGCGCTACCGACGGCGGGGTCCCTGCCGCCGCCAGCGTTGATAGAGCTCTCGGAGTGGCGCTGCGCGCGGGAGGAGGAAAAGCCGCAGCGTTGCAGATTGTTGGCGAGGCTGTAAACATAAAAGCTTCTCGTGCGTGGGTTACGCGAGGGTAGCGCCATCAATGCCGCAATTCGCCGCTCAAAACAAGTGCTTGGGCCATATATGGTAGAGAAGGGCTGTCGCTGCGCCCATCCCAACGAAAAGGGAGTTGGGGTGAGGCTGTAGGTCCGCGTTGAGGTCGCGCGGCATGTGCGACGGTACATGCCTGCGATGATAGACATGGCGCACACACGTCGACAACACGATCACCACAACGGCAAACAAACGGCGAGCGCCGAATGAGGGACAGCCAGTGGGGACGCTGTTTTCCTCCGTCGCACACACGCGTGTGTGTGTGTGTGTTGAACCTCTCTCCCCGCCGCACCCCCGCTTGCCTGCACGTCCCCTTTTCTTCGAGCCTAACCGGGGGTGATCGCCGCACCACTTTGTAATACGCGACACGGTCAGCGTCTCCTCGAGAGGGGTAGGGGACAGAGAAGAGCCTGGGGAGAAAGGGGGCAGGAGGAGAGGGACGAAAGGATATGAACGTGGCACCTCACGCAGCGAGCACGTCACTCAACGCACGCGTGCACAGCGACGCACCCGTCCGGCGGCCAAGAGAAAAACAAACCAACGAAGGGCTTTTTGTACAGGAAAGCACGCCCGTGATCACGTACCCTGCCGGTGTGTGTGGGGGGGGGGGCTCTCTCGCCAACGTGGGCCACCGGCTGAAAAAAGCCTTGTGAGATATTGCCGGGGAGGGGAGAGGGGCGAGTGTAGAGAGAGAGGGCATGTGAAGTGAGAGGGTCGCAAAAAATGAAAGCAGGAAAAGGGAGACGGTGCAGGCGCCAGCGGTGCGATGCAGCGACAGGAAGGACGCGAGGATGGACACGTTCGGTGCGTATTCGCCACGTGGGAGAGTGGGCGGTGTGCGGTAAACGGTGCGCGTAACACCCAGCCTTGCCAAAGACCCTGTCGAGGCGCGTACGGAATGCATCCATGCTTCCGTGTGTGTGTGTGGGTGGGTGGGGTAGGGGGGCCATGAAGCGTGTCGCCCGTGCCACATCAGTGCTCTTTCCTTCTTCCGATTTCAGTTTCCCCTTCGGTTAAGCGTTCGCTGTGACCTGCCCGTGAATGCTGTGGCCCTTTTGCCTAAGAGGCGCAGGCCGAATCGGAGCCTTTGCGCCTGCAGTAGCGAGGACCCCACACACGCACCCCTCCTCCATGGAGGAAAAAAAAAACAAGAGGAGTAGGCAGCAGCCGGGGTGAAGCGGAAGTGCGGTAATGTGAGGCGGTGCGACTCACAACATGCACGCCGGTGATTGTATTCCTACGAATGCGTCCCTCCGTCTTCACAACTGGAGAAGGCGAGAGGGCTCGGTCGAGCGCAGCACCCGTGACAGAGAGGCACACCAACACAGCCACAGCCCTGCCACGCGGCATAAAAGAAAAGTGTCAGAGAGAGGGCGTGAGCCCATCAGAAGGAATCACACGTGAAGATGTCCCACACATTGGCAGCTATCGCTAAAAATGATGATAACATTTTTCCTTTATCGTGTCCGTTTCAGCGCACCCATTCTCTCGTCCATACACATTACGCAGCGCACACACACACACGCAGACACACGAGCCGAGCGCCACGCAGCTCTCCCCCTCCCCTCTCCCCCCTCATCGCCGCCGCCCCGCCACGTCACAGCCCTCGCCGCATGGCGCGCCGCAGCCCTAGGCGAGCGGTACAGCAGTGCCCCGACTCCGTCATCGGAGTACCGCCCCTGCCTCGCACTCTACCCACCCACCCACCCGACCGCTGCGCAGGCTGCCCAGGCCGGCAGGCAGAGTGAGGCTCGGGTGAGAGGCGCTCCAGCCACGCTGACGCGCCGCCCATCACAGGAGCGGCACGAGCAGGTGCACCGCGCCAGGCTGCCCCGACACAACGCCCCACCCCCAGCGACCTCGCCACCGGCACGCGTAGCCACGAAGCCGTTCTGATCTTCCCCACGCTGCGTGCACCTGGCCCTGTCGCCACCAGAGCGGTGGTGCGGCATTGACAAAGGATCGAGGGGGGAGGGCTGCTCGAATCCCCTGAGCACACAGGATGGAGGGGAAGGGGTACTCGATCCCCCAAGATGCGGCCAAACACTGGTGTGCCATCTCCTGGACCCCGTCAGCGAGTGGGGAAGGGGTAGAGGGAGGGTATAATTCTGCAAGCATACGAACACAAGGAGAGGAGGGTGAAAAGTGAATCGGATTCAAGCGAAGGAGAGGAGCACGCCACGAGAATGCTGTACGCATACACATGCAGTCATAAGCCCACAGCAGTGAGCGTGCATGGGTGTGTGCACGCACACGTGAGTGAGACGAAGGCGAGAAGAGGCACACATACTCTACCAAAGAGAGAGAGATGGAGGGCGAGGGGGCGAAGGAGGGGGGAGGAAGTGAAACTATGAAAGGGGGAGAGACGAAGCTGACCCACGACCCGTTTGTTATATGTTTGTTTCCACTTCGGTGTTCTTCATTGTAAGTGTTGTCGCGGCAGTCAATGTAAGGACAGGCGAGAAGAACGATGATGAGTTATCTGCCACCGAGTGTGTAGGAGCGACTAAGAGACCTTGAGGTCGGCAAGACCGCGAGAGCTCGAGACAGAGAGAGAGCATCAGAGCAACAGCAGCAAAAGAGGAGGTAAGATGGAGCCCTGAGAGAACAACGTGATCGGCAAGGGTATACGAAGGGGATGGAGAGGGAGCTGAAGGGGAGCCCAAACGTCACAATCAAGAGAGGAGAGGGTGAAGAAAAAGGGGTGCACTGGGCACCTTCGATGCTCTCCGGCTGACAGCCTCACAGATTTACCTCATTTCCGCTCAGATGGTAGGGGAGAGAGGGAGCGAGAAAGAGAGACAGCGGGGCATGCACAGAGGTGTGGTGCGCACAGCACCCCAAATACAGAAGCCGAGAAGAGCAGAGGTGCGCACTTCCGTGTGTGTGCGTCCGTGCCACCATCCCTCAAGTACCTCCTGCACGTGCCCCCCACCTCTGCGCAAAAAAAAATAAGGCGACCACACCAGACCCCAAGAAGTTACCTTCACGAGTGCCGCTCCTCCCTCACTGCAGCCGCCAGCAGCTCCGCTTGCCGCGCCATGCGCGCAAGAAAGGTGTTTGTGTACAAGCTACGCTCCACCTCCGTGACCTGGAACATGACCAATGGCATGAGACGACCATTCGGTAGCCGAAGGGCCTCAGATGCACTGCCCTCATCGTCCTTGTGAGGTGGTGCCGTTCCGCTGGCCATTGCCGTGGCAGCATCGCCGTCGGCTACCGCGACTGGCTGTGTATCCGCAGCGCTGAAAAGGTCATCGAAGAAAGAGTGCTCTACCAACTCGGCAGCGGTGAGTCGCTTCTCAGGCGCGTAGCAGAGCAGCGACGCGACAAGCGTCAACGCCTCCGTCGGTGTATCGGTGGGGAAGAGCATGCGCCATGGTATCGCGCGCACCTTGAGTACATCATAGTACTCTTCAAACAGCGTAGGCGCCACGTCGTCCAGCCTCGCTGCCGTGGCGGTGGACGGGGGCACCGTGTACCCTGTCTTGCAACGCCGAGCATCGGTTGTGGAAGGTGACGCAGACGACGCCGTCGCCATACCAAGCGAAGACGCCGTCGGAGGCGAGATGCCATCGTCAAGTGCGTCGCGCAGAAAGTCGCCATTACCGTCAACATCGAACTCGCCCTGCCGCGCATCGCCACGCAACTCGACGTCGTCATCGTCATCCTCGGCGTGGTAGTCCAGCTCGAGTTCCAGCCTGCAGGGCTGACCTCCCCGCATGCCGCCGCCGCCGCGGGCCTCCGAATAAGGGTGGTGGTTGAAGCTCTGGTGGCGGTGCATGGCGCGGGTGCGCAGCAGCGCCTCTGCACACTGGGGGTTCATGGCGTACATCTCCCGCTTCGACGGCGCCCCCAGCACCTTGAACAGCTCCGTCATTTGATCGACAGAGGTGCAGCCGCGGAAGAGGGGCCTGCCGGACTCGCGCAAGAGCTCTGCGGCGATGCAGCCAAACGACCACATGTCCACGGCGCATCCGTAGTGCAGTGCACCGAACAACAGCTCAGGAGCGCGGTAGTAGCGGGAGCAGATGTAGGAGACGTTCTTCTCCTCCGCAGGTCGCATGATCTGCTTCGCGCTGCCAAAGTCACACAGCTGCACGCGGCCCGAGTCGGGGTCGACAAGGACGTTGGCCGGCTTCAGGTCGCGGTGGCAAACATGACGAGCGTGCATGAAGGCCAACGCCCGGGCCAGCTGAAACAGCACCACCTTCACCCAGCGCAGGGGAAGGTGGTGGCAAGCGTCGCCACCACCGCTGCAGGTGTTGCCGTGGCCACTGCTGTCGGTGGCGCTGCAGCCAGCGCCGGCTTGCTTTCCTGACGCCGGAGAGCGTCCTCCCACCCCTTCCTGCAGCGCGCCGGACGACAACTCCACCGGCCGCTGCTCCGGGGAGGTGAGAGGAGATGGCGAGGCGGATGCGCGCAAGGTCGGCATCTTGTGGAAACGAAAGAAGTACTTCTTCACGTAGGACAGGTCCATCGGCAAGTAGCTCATGACCATCTCGAGATACGTAAACCCCGGCAGGGGTGCTGTGGGGGCCGGTGAATTGGCGGAGGCCCGGCCGCCGCCGTCACCGCTCCACGGGCAGCGACGCTCTGTAGAGTGGTGCGATGGCAGGAACCCGAACCCCGCATCAGCACCAGCGGCGTGGGTCATCTCCACCCCAGGCGCCTGCTCCGACGCGGCGGCGTCGTAGGTGACGTAGAAATCGAACAACTTCACTATATGGGGATGGTGTGAGCCACCCCACAGATGCACATCTTCCATACGGTGCGAGGAGGACAATGCCGACTGAGAAGGGCTGAACGAGACCCCGGTCGCGCCACCGGTGAACCTCGACGCGCTATCGCTGTCGGGGGCCGTATTAGATGACGGCGGCTGCCGAGGGTCGTCTACGAGAACAGAGTTCAAGATGCTCACCTCGCGGTTGTGCAGGCGGGCGTCGTAGTGGACACGCTTGATGGCGACTTTCTCGCCCGAGTGCACTTCCTCCGCGAGAACCACGACGCCGAAGCTGCCACGGCCCACGTACCGCACGGGTCTGTACACGGGAGTCGTCGTGGGCAACCGCGCTGCATCGTCGCTGCTTATGCTCTTCTGCGTTCGAGGACGAGATGCAGCTGACATATGCGCAGAAGGGCGAGCGGCCGATAAGCGTCGACGAGGCTGCGGCGGCTTTTCTGACATCGCTGGAAGGAGGCGTAAGAGGGGAAGAGAGAGGGGGGAGGGAGGAGAGGCGAGGCACTGCTGAGACGGCGTCTTCGCCGGTGTGCCATGAACGCGATGGCGCGCTGAATAGGAGCAGCAGAGGCGCTGCAACGTGAGAGAGAAGGGGTAACACGCTGGGACGCTCACTGAGGTGCGCACGTGCACCCCCACACGTGCAGAAAAATCTTCAGAGGCTACACACACAGAGAGAGAGGACGAAAAGGGCTGCAGCAACGGCGATCAGGGCGAGCGAACACGAGAAACAGAACGAGTTCACAGAAGAAAAAAATTAGCCCTCGCCCTGCGCGACTTGGAGTGATTGGGGGGGAGTGAAGGTACAATACAAAAGCGAATCAGGATGCCGATGGTGCGTGGGGTTAGATAAAGGGTCCGCGTGATGGGATACTCGTCGAACAGTGGAGACGGGGGTGGGAGGGGTATAGTGAGCTTGGCTTTGGCGTACTCGCGCCTTCTCCTGTAGAGAGAAACGCTTGTGCGCTTCTCCCCCGCAACACGCTGATTAGTGCAGTGCGCTTCAAGCGTCAGCAACTTTGGGGAAGAGATACGTGCTGACCGGGTGCGGCAGGGGTGATGGTCGTACGTATGCATGAGGGTAATTCATGACACGTCAAGCACGAAATTCACGTATTCGAAAGGGAAAGAGAGAGTGGGGAATGGATCCGCAACACAGGCAAGCGGGCAGACGAGGAAGCAACAAATTGCCAAGTCGATGGGGGCGGCGCGCACCAGTGGAAGAGGAGGAAGGGGTGATGAAGAGGGGAGAGGATACGCGACGCAACGAAAGAGCGGAGAGGTGGGCTTGCGCCAGAGCATCGGCACACCTAAACCTGCTTGCATTGGAGCTTCTGCATGTGTGAGATACTTGCGCATCACGGCTACCGTACAAGAAAAAGAAGGTGCGACGGCTGTCTTTGGCATCGAGCGACGCTCGTGTGGAGGAGAGGGGAACCGCAATCCGTAATGGAGCCCAAGCAGTGGACAAATGTCTCGCACGTGTGTCGAGTGGCCTTTCCGATGAGATGATCCGACATGAGAAGCCACGGGAGAAAAACGGGACGGAAAATGCCCTCTCGCAAATGGCTGCAGTGGCCGGTTACCAGGCGACAGATCCGGCGGGAGGAGGAGGAGGGGACGAATATGGCACCCCTTTCCCTTAGCCGGCCCCTCACCCCCACACACACACGGTCTCCCTCCATCCTCCTTTGCCCGTGTGTGCTTACCACCCTTGCCGCATCCTGGCTCTCGGTGTTGCGGTGGCTGCCCCCTTTCTTGCTCCTCCCCCAATCGGGCTCGGTGTGGGCGTCCCAGACGCCGTTTCTTTTACCTCGTACGTTGGGGGCATCGATGCGCGCGTGCGTCGCGCCTGGACACACCAAAGTCTTCAAAGGAGGGGGTCGGTAACCACGCACATGCGCGGATTTGTGTGTTTGTGGGGGGGAGGGGGAGGGGGAGGGGGGTCAACACATGCACACATATTCGCCGATGTGCAGAGGGAAAAAGGGGAAGCGGATGAAAGCCTAGGAGGGGCGGGTGACGTAAGCACCTCAGCCTATGCAAGCATGCTCCCCGCCACCTCCCTCCGCTTCGAGGGACTCGACAACGCCAGAAGAGGACAGGTATAAAAATACAAAGAAAAAGCACAACGACATCATCTGGACCGTAACAGTGCTGCTGCGCAGCCTAGAGAAAGGGCTAGGGTGGCCCGCGACAGCGGCACTTGTGCGTACGAGCCGTGGTGTCAAGGGGCAGCCGCAAGAACCCCTCATTGCCTCTCTCGCTTTCTCGCCAGCACCCCAGTTGATCACCACACTGATTAAGGAAGAGATGCCCACACGGCTTCTGCGAAACCGTAGATGCCGGTGTCGTACGTCGGTGATTTCACCGCCGTGGATTGATGGTGGCCTTCTCGATGTAGTCGCCCAGCTTGCCGGAAACGTTTGTGATAGTTGCTGCCGGCGGCCGCCACGGAAGCACGCCATTGTAAGATGTCGGGTCACGTGGGTCGGGCTTCATGAACGACTTCTGGAAGGCTTCCGAGCACGTCTCCAGCACCTCGAACGGCGAGGCCACCGTCGGGTCGCGCTGGCATTTCCACACAGCTTTGCTCTTATGGTCGTCCGTCTGGTCCTTCTCTAGCGCACCGCTGATCACTCGACTGAAGGAGGTGAGCAGCTGCACACACCTGCCCTTGTTCTCGACCGTCTCTTCGTTGTAGCGGCGAAGCGCGTTGAGGGCGCGGCCTAGGTCCGTCTTGATGAGGTGCTCGCGGCTTACACCCATGAATGCCGTGACGTCCTCCGTCATCGGGATGCTGCCTTCCATTGGTAGAGAAACCAAAATGTCGAGTGCCGCCGTGCGCAGTTCGTATGGCGCGGGATCGGCGCGGTCGATGTCGTAGAGCCAGTAGCTCAGCTCCTGAAGGATACCAGCCTCGACCAGCGGCCCCAGCATATACCCCTGTCGACATCGAGCTTGCACGATGCTCTTGAGAGCCACGCGGTTGAGCGGAAAGGAGTTGGGTTGTGTGTTGCGGCCACTTATGATGTCGTCATCCAGCTGCCGCGCCTTCGCCATTGCCGCGACCAGCTCCTTAGAAATGGTAACGAGCTCCGCCGCAGTGGATTTGCGCTGCGCCGCCTTCTTGACCACCTTCTCTGTCCGCATTTTGGACTCACGCAAGGCCGCCTTCTGCAAGCGCGCCTCGATGGCAGCAGCCGCGTCGGAGAGGTCAGCCGCCGGCACGAGCCCAAGCTCGTTCTGCATCTCACTCGCACCGTCTGCCATGTTCACGAACATCCCCTCCTCGCCATCGTGGTCCCCGCGCGTCTTCGAACGTTTCTTCTTTCGGCGACTGCTGCCACCTCCCCGCTGATCTTTCCTCGTCGACCTTTTCTTTGCGTCCCTCCCTTTGCCGCCTTTCCTCTTCTCCGTCTTCGACGCGGTGGCCTTGCGCAGCCGCTTCCACCGCTTGTACAGCCTCTTGCCCAACCGCTTCGCCTCCTTCTTGTCACTGATGCGCAGCAGCTCCGCATCGTCCACGTGATCCACCTCCGCGGCTTCGGCGTGCCCGTCAGCGCCAGAGAACGCGCCACCGTCTCGGAAGTCCACATCATCGCCCGCCTGCTCCTCATCGTTGTTGGCATCGGAGCTGGCGCGGCCGTCTTCGTGATCGTCGCTCTCCTTCGCGGCCGCATTAGCGGCACGAAGGGCGCGCTCGAAGCTCCAGCCACTGCCGTCATCAGCGAGCGCGCCTGCAGTCGCCTCAATACCAGGGACAGCCGCCAGGTGGCCGCTAGCCGATCCCAGCTCTTCCTCGCCCGCGTGAACCGGCACTGAGGCAGGTGCCAAGCCTGAAATCGAGTCTTCCTCTTCCATGCGATGATGCGGATGGCACCGCCGCCTAATAATGCTAGCGGCAACAAAAAAAAAGCTGCCAGCCCGGCAGCTCACAGCGGCGTCCTGATGACGGTGACCCGCTCGCAACACGTGCCCGTCTGGGGGAGAAGGGAAAGTGCCAGGGACGAGGCCGTATCGCCGGCCCCAGGCCAACAATCCACTGTGTTTGGGGCGTGGGCGTCGGGGCTAGTGTACCCGGTGAATGAGTCCGGAGGCGGTTGGTCTAGCGCGGCGGAGAGAGGGGACCGTCGGCGTACATCGGTAAACAGACGCACACATTTACCCAAGCAGATAAGCAGGCACACACGCACATGCCAGCCACGCACAAGGACGGACACGTGGAAAGGTGTAGGCGTCGGGAACGATGGCGATGAAGAGCGAAAGACATGGGTGAGAAGCGAGTGAGCGAGAGAGGCCATGCGCATAAGGTGTCCGACGGCATTCTGCTGCTCTTTAGAAGCGCTAGTGAAGAAGTAACCATCTCGGCGGAAGAATTCCTCGAACCAATGAACACGTCAGCAATCTAACCGTACAATCCGTGTACGCGGCAGACAGGCGTGAGGAGAGCCGTTGGTCAGGGAAAAAAAAGGAGAGGAGAGGACGCGACAACAAAGGTCGGATGACGTCACTACTGCCTCACCCCTCTCCCCTTCCCCATGGGCACACGAACACGTACACTCGCGCCTCCGTATCCTCACCGCTGCGAAGATGAGCTCGCTTGAGGCGAGCTACAGATTTGAGCGAGTGAGACGCCGTGGTAGCCGGCTGGGGCTGGCCCTTACCAGGCCACATACACAAAACACATGCGTGCGCACCAACACCGCCAGCGGGTTTTGGGCGCCAACTACAGATACTCTGTCGTCGTCGTCGTCGCCCTCCGTGGTCACTACGCGGTCTACAGGTGCCGCCACTGGGAGCTTCGCACCCATGCCCCAGTGTAGTGGAGACTGCTGGGCCCTCTGGAGGAGATGCTCAGGACTCCCGATGACCGACGCGATCCACGAGATGGGGCCCATAGGGATTCACTAGAAGTGCTTTGGCGGTCGGGCAGGAGGTTATCAGCGGCGCCGACCCGTGCGTCCGCAGCTTCGCCAACGCACGTCTTCATGAGGTGCACGCGGTACCTCCATGCCACGCTGGAAGGAAGCAGAAGCTCATCCTGCAGTGATGTCGCGCCGCACCATGCACCGCACGCCTGCAGGTTGCGGTCGCCGTGACGCAGCGGGCCCCAAACGGCATCCCATTCGACGTAAGCTACAGATAACTGCACATCATAGAGGGAAACAGCCGATGAATGCGAGAACAACGAACACGCTGAGTGCTCACCTACGCTCTCCGCTCGCGCCGCTTTCCTCCCTGGCTGGCGAGCTACTGCACCGCCGACTTGGCTGGAGCTCTTCATCGACGTCTCCTTCAGAGGCCATAACGCCGGCGAGACGGGCGCCGCAGTAGGCGGATGCACGTGGGGAGAACGCAGTCGCTGGACGAGGTCTGAAGCGGCCAGCACTGTCGAAGGGGATGGCAAGGCAGCGCACATGTCGCTTTCTTTACGGGGATGCTGGTCTAGCAGTGGGCCCGCGGAAGGCAGACAAGCAGCTGGCAACGAGCGAGCCCAGCGAGCGCTACTATCCATCGCCACGCTCGCCCCCCCTTCCAACACCATCACCGCACACTTGAGACGACGCTGCAGAAGGCACAGCAGGTAATGGGGAAGCAGAATAACCTGACCCGATGCGCGCTCGAGCAGCGCTGGCGTCGAGAGGGAACCCATAAACCCCTCCACAATACACAACGGCACGATGTCTGCCTGATCCGGGGTGCAGACACGCGCAGGAGTCGGGGGCGATGCAGCCACAGAAATAACTGTCAGAGGTGCGGCAGACGTCTCGGCAGCAGAGGTGGATGCCACTCCACCAGATTCCGTCAAAGGCGACGAGGACGGAAACACTCGCTCGCCTGCCACCCTCGGCTCACTCGCCGAACTCAGCCGCCCACTGTCGCGTGGACTTGCCACAGGAGACAGAGCTGAAGATAGCGAATCGGGTGCGACTGCAGAAACTGCACCCTCTCGAGGAGCAGCTTCGGCGGCGATGGTGGGGAACGTGTACGCCTGGCAGACGGCGTAGAGGTCGTCCATGGACGTGCAGGGGAGCACCTCCACTCGCTGGACAGCGTCCAGAACCGCTTGCTGACGCGCACGCAGTAGGGCGTCTGAGCTAAGCGACTGCAACGGTGGCACGGGCGGCACGGTGCATGCAGAAGGTGAAGGAGTGCATCCCGCACAGCCGACCTGCCTGGCATACTGGGCATTGTGCCGCTCTGCTGTGTCGGCCTGTCCCGCACTGCGTGCCTCTTGCTGCAGTCGCTGAAGCGCCACCCACTGCCCTTCCACAGTCACCGCAAACCTTGCCAGCGAGAACGCCTGGCGCGTGGGGGCGCTGAGGAACAGCACACGACCGCCTCGAAGCGCGTGTGCGGCGGCTACTTCGTACGCGAGGCGCTGCTCGGCCGCTGGTGGCTCAAGAGAAGAGAAAAGCGCTGACTCGCCGGTCGCGGATGGCCGCGGTGCCGAAGTCATCGATGGCACCGCGGCAGCGGCACTGGTCACCAAACAGACGGAATTCACTCCGAGCTCAGCGCACGTGTCGCCTCTGGCAACATTGGACGCTGCTGCCCGTGAAAGGGGCGCTATACCTTTATCGGTGTTGCCGTGGACTTCGCCGTCAACGTGCTGCAACGTGAAGACGTGCAGGGGTAATAGCTGCACCGGGATCGCATGCAGCCGATGGACAACCGACCTACCACTCTCGCGGCGACGGTAGCGAGGTCGGGTGGAGGCGGCAGTGGCGGACATGTGAGAAAGGTTATGGGGGGCGTACGCACAGCTGCGCAGCTACGCTTTTAGTTTGGTTCACTTGTTTTCGGCTCTTCCCGGAGACCGGCAGCGAGGTACTCCTGTGCTCCTACAGTATGTCTAAGTGCACGTGTGTCTGTAAATGTGAGGAGGCCGTGCTACTCTATGAATCTGTGCCTGCTGGCTTCCAGCTCGTTGTTGCGGTGCACCCTTATCAGCGATGCCGGCGAGTCGGGGCCCACCTCGTGCAAACCTCCTCAGAGGTATGGCGCCTGCACACCAGCTGCGGCAACGTACATACACGCTCACCCGCACGCGCGTACACGGAGACACGTACGACGAAAACGCCCGCTCATAAGGCTCAGAAGAGTCCCGTGTGGAATAGATAAGACCAATACAATGGCAGTGCACAGCATGGCCAAGAATGTGCACAACTGCAGCAGGTCTCGCGAAAAGTCACCTGCTGCTTCCAATGCAACAGGCTGCGCCCAAGCAAGAGCGCGTGACCAGTAGCCACGGTGCTGAAAGGGGAGCATGGCTCTCAGGTGACGCCGGAACAGTGTCGGTCGCCTCGCAGTGGCTGCTGAGCTCTCCTAATACCACTACCCGCCACCTCGCACTTCATCCATGCCACCAAGCCTGAGTGCAAATGTGTGCCCGCTTGTGGACGGGAGGTTCTGATGCAGTTTTTCTTGATGTTTCGTGCGGTCGGTGACAGCACATCCCAATAAGCACGTGAAAGAGACGGTCCGCCTTCCCTAACCCTACTGCCCCACCATACCGTCTACAGGAAGAGAACGGGAAAGGGAAAGACCTGAGTCGGATGAGGGAGAGGAGGAGGGGGGCAGGGGGGCAGACACGCCTAAGCAGAGAAATAAAATGATCAGAGGGCCTGCATCTCTGTGCACTATTCGCAGACAAGTGCTTTCACCACCTCAGACGCTGACTCCGCGGCGCCCTCTCGGGCGCTCCTCCCCTCTTAACGCCACGCCTTCGCTTCAAAGAGGTCCGTCCGTCTTGAGAAATAGCTGCGTCATTTCCTCGACGGTTGGATAGCCATCGTCGCCGTCGCCAACATCGGCGTTCCCAGTAGGCGCAGAAGTAACCGGCGACGCTGCTGTGCCGTATGAGTCACCATTCCTGCGAGGCGGCACGGCGGCAGCTTGACCCGCTGTCGCGCCGTCATCCACGCCTCTCGTCGCGACGGCGGCGTCAGCGGCTTGGTGGAGCAGACGACGACGCATCTCGCGCGTCTCGACGACACAGACGCTCTCGTAAAACGTCCTCGCACATACAAGAATCTGATTGAGAGTTACCCCACTGCTCAGCTCGTTGGCAAACTGTAGGAGCGTCTCGTACGCCTGAACGTGTCTCACGATCTGTGTAGCGAGCGCGCCCAGCAAAGCCACCGTCACGACAACCTCGTACGATGTTGTGTAGGGGCAGGCAAAGAACACATCCCAGAGGCGCATGGTGTCGGCCATGTTCGGCAGATCGCGCTTGAAGCAGACCAAGATCCAGCGGAAGGCGAAGGACATGTTCTCGTCCATGCAGTTGTTCTTGAGGTGGTTGTACAGACTCGGATAGAAGTGCCGCGTCAGTACCTGCACTTGGTAGAGCTTCCGCTGCACTCCCTTCACAGCCGCGTACGGGGCGTCCGCCCTGCGCTCCTCAATGATAAAGTTCGTCGACATGTGCTCGCTCAGGATCTTGCGATAGCACATGAACATGGCTGCCTCAGACGCTGGCGCGGGATCTGGTGCCTGCGGCAGAGAGGACAACGTGACAAGCAAAGCCACTGCCGCGACATCGCTCATGCCCTGGCTGTAGCCAAGATCCATGTCCAGCATAACATGCGCCAGCAAGAGCTCCCGCAGCACACGGAGCATGTCCGAGTCGTCGTCTCGAAAGGAGGGGTGGTTGCGCTCCGTCCTCTGCACATCCTTCATGATAGAATGCTTGGCGTACCGGTAGGCAGAGAAACGCGTCTCCTGCTCCGGCAGAAACGATTTCCACTGTGACGTGAGGCGCGTGTACAGTGACTCTTCCTCTCGGAGCACCTCGGCTTGTTCGGCCTCGGTAGACCCTACTGCGTAGGCTCCGAGCAGGTAGCACCACACTTCGAAACGGATGTTGCTGTCTGCCAGCCCTCCTCGCTCGTACACAGCTCGACGGAAGGCGCGCCAGCGGGACGCGTTCAGTCTCTTTGCCGGCGACGGCACGGCCACCAAAGTCATACCGCGCGTGGCGGGGCTCTCCGGTTCGCCCTCCAGCTGCTGAAACGGGCCCTGCTGTTCGCTCTGGACATCGAAGACGGACTCCCACTCCGCAGCAGTCACCGGAGACGGGACACTGCTTCCGCCTCCTTGCGAGAGGGACGGCCGCGGCGGTGCGTAACATGGGCCGAGCCGTATGGCCGTCATCTCGTCTGTGAGATCCTCAAAAGATGAAGCGCTGGAATGGCCCCGCCCCGTCTCTCGCTGTTCAGCCGCCGACCTCCCTGCGCGCGTGACCGTGTCACCCCGCGTCCCTCTGCCGCCGTGAAGGCCATCCCTGCCACCCACGGTCGGCTTGAGCGGCGACGCCCGCAATGTCGGCGTCGTCGACGGGGATGGTGAGTTTGGTGCACCTGCGCCCATGGCTTCGCAGCGCTGGTTGGGGGTGTAGTGCGTGAGCACACCGCCGAATCCGCGAGCGCGACCACGAAAGAGCGCCCCCGTGAAGAGCCGCTTGCGCCATCGCTGCATCTCACCATCTGACAGCTGCGCCTGCGAGATCCCAGCGCTGCTCGTACTGCTGGCTGCCGGTGATGACGGAAACCCTCGAGGCGCGCTACCGATTCGGGCCGCCCCCTGTGGCGCCGTCAGTTCAAAAAGAGTTGTGGTTCCCCGGCATGGTGACGCCGACGAGCCGCTAGCGCCATCGGGCAGGAGTAGAGACATGTTGTTGCGGCCTCCACGACAAGCATAGACAAGCTCGGGTGCGTGCTGCCGCAGCGCTGCAACGCACCGCGCAATGCCGCCTTTGTTAAAGACAAAGGCGAAAGAGCTGCCCGGCGCAGGGCGGTTTGACGAACGGGCTGCCGCAACGCCACCAGGCGCCAACGGCGATGTGAACGTGTACGCCAGCGAGGTGCTGGAGACACAACTGAACGCGTCCGAGAGACTCTTGGCGACGTAGGCGACCGCGCCTGCTTCAATCTGTAGCGTCAGCATCTGCACGCGCCGATCGCGCGGCGTCAATAAATCGGTGTCGTTGCTCTCCGCCTCCACAATGTCGCGCACGGCGAAGCAAAGGAACCCCGGTGGTTCTGCGTTGCTGCCGGTGGTACCTGCAGCGGTTTTTCCAGAGGCGGCAGCCCTTGGAAACGTCATGGCGGTTGAAGTTGAGCACTGTGGATCACGGTGACTTGGGGGCGTGACAAGCGGTGCCGAGGCTAACGTGTACGAGACACCCCTCGCCTGCCCCATCTCGGTCACGTCAACCATCCGTGAGGCTGCAACATCAGCGGCGCGCCACAGAACCACAGCGACGGTGCTGCTCTGTTTCTTCACCGAAGATGCGGCAGCGGCTCCACTCGTTGGCTGACTTCGCGGAAAGCCCAACAGAGAGGAGCTTTCCTCCGTCCCTCTCAGCCCTGTCTGTGTGGCGTTCGACGTCACCGTCAAGCCCTCCCCGGCGTCCTGCAGCTTCTGCGGAGATACGGCAAACTCCGTGACGTGCTGCCCTGCTGGGCTGTAGAGCTGCGGCAGCTGAATGCCCTCGGCTGCAGGAAAGAAGCCCGAGTCGCCAGCGGAGGTGGAAAAGCTTTCACCACCGTCGTTGAGACTTTCCGGCTCCCCGTCCTCTTCCTCTGCACCGTCCCTGTCGTCCACCGCGCCCAAGGGAAGGAGAGCGTCCGTCGTTGGCAGAACCGAGAGCAAGCCCTCCTCGGCCGCGCTCCCCCCCGCGTAAGCAAAGCTAGGATTCTGCGAGGCACAAAAAGCGGCTCCTTCAGTGGCGAACGCAAGCTGCCGCGTCGACGGCGCCGACGTTTCGGTGACGGCGCCCATCGAAGTCCACATATCCTCCGGCAGCTCGCACACAAGCAGGGTGCCCTGCTCCTGAGGTAGAGTAGAAGCATGCGGCTGTGGCGATGACCTGGAGGCCGGCAAGACATAGGTAGACGGCGCGGACACGAGCGTCTTAGCCGTGGGGGCAACGCTAAGAGAGCCACCTCCCACGCCCTCAGCGCTGTCACTGCCACCAGCGCCGCTCTTGTCCGCCTCCGGGACGCCCGAAAGGTCCCGAAGTGCACGCGCCAGCGAGGGAACAGAGCCGCTCGCTGTTGCGGCTAACGAGATGTGCTCGAAAATCGCATAGCGGTGGCATTCATCGTTGAGGAAATGCAGCACGTCTTGCGCAGAGAGGGACATGGTTCAAAGGGTAGGAGGGACAGATGATGATGCAGTTGTGCGCGCCTGCAGATGCGCCTGCGCGTACAAAGAGTGCAGGGGTGTGTACCCGTGTGCCGGCCCCCTCCCCCTCCAGAATCGGAGGGCGGAGTTAAGTACGCGCGTACGTGGGTAGAAGAGAGGGGGGAAGGGGACACATACACGACCGCCTCCAGCGAAGCAAACGCGCGAACGATCAACAACAACAAAAAGAAGGCGGCACGGCAACAAAAATGAAATCGGCAAATAAAGGACAGATTGCGCGACGCAGCGGGGGGGCGAACGCGAAACAACCGGTGCGGCGATGCACGGCTGCGCGGCAGCAACAAGGCGCACCCCGGACGCCCCAAGAAGCGTGAGTAACGCGACTACCGTGTATGTGCCCGAGCGTACAAACGCGTTGCTATTTGCATAGGGTGCGTGCGGGTGTGTGCCCGGATCGCCCCCTCCCTCCCCACTCTCTCTCCTTCGCTTTGTGTGTGTGTGTGTGAACGAGAGCCGAAAGATGCGGGTGCTGTGAGCGATGCCCGCGGCTTCACAGAGGAACAAAGAAGCGCACTCGAAATAGCCGAGAGGATGACGAGAGCTGCGTGGTCGCAGCGGAGGAAGAAAGAGAAAATCACCGAGACGAAGGTATGGGTAGCGCAGATGCATCGCAGCATCGTCCTTCCACAAGTTCAACGGCAGCGCGAGTCAGGCACGCGCAGCACTCTGACTTCAGATGAGGAGCGCAGGCTGCTCCCCTCCCCTCAGTGGCCACGGCGCCGGTTCCGTATTGTTCGTCGGTCTCACCGCGATCATCTGTGGCCCGCCCAACCGCGAAGATGTCAGAAACCCAAACAAGCAGAGGCACAGGTAGAGCACTACTTCTGCGATTAACATACTATACACTCAAGAAGAGTGGGGAAGGGTGCCCGCCGCCCAACCCTTCAAAACGCCACGAAGACTGTTCTGGCGCACAAGCGCGCTTAATCGCAGCGATACAACAGGTGGACGCCGAGCCGCGTTTCCACCGGGGCGCTCACCTCGCCACGGCGCAGCCTGAACGCTGCCTCATCGATTTCATCTGCAAAAGTGCCCTTCTCGACCATCCCGAGATCGCCGCGCTTCTTTTTGGAGGACACTTCGCAGTACTCGCCGACGGCGGCGACGAACTCCTCGGCAGTCCATGGCGAGAAGCCGAGTTCCGGCACAAGTGGGACTCGCCGCTGGTGATCCGCCAAAATGTCACGCGCCATGTCAAGCGCGTCGGCGCAAGAGCGGGTGATGAGCTCACCCTTGTTGTGCCCGCGTGAGATCGGGTTATCGACGTCTTTATGTTTGATCACGAGCTGAAAGAGGTGAATCGGCGTGTGCTCTGCCTCACCAGAGGCACTGACAGTCGCGGTCAGGGAGGCACCGGCTGCGTCCGCAGTTGTCGGCAGGACGGTCGACGCGGCAGCCTCGCCGGCCCTTCCAGCGGTGGCGATACAAGCACCATGGGCGTCGGAGACGGAAGCCGCTCCCGTTGCCGCGGATGCTGTTGACTCACTCGCCACCTGTCGTCCGGGTTCGGGGGGCACAGACGCCGGGGCACTGGTGCCCAATGCGTCTGCCGTACGTGGCGCTGATACGGGGCCCGTCGCAGAGTCCGCGCCAGCAATAGAGCGCGAAGCGCCATCTGCCCCACGGCGCCCACTCTCCGCCGACGCCGACCCCGACCTGTTCCACTGCGCCGCAGGGCCTTCGTCACTGCCCTCCCGCGGTCGCTTCACCGGTGGTGCCCCTGCGCGGAGCTCGTAGGTGCGCATGCTGTAGCCAAACTGTATCGCCGCCCCCAGGGTGATGGGGATGGGCTTGCGCGGCTCCACACGCTTCCCCCCTAGCCGCACCCCGTTGGTGGAGCCCAAGTCCAGCAGCACAAAGCAGGCGTGCTCCTTGTTGAAAATGAGCGCGGCGTGCACCGAGCTGATCGAGGGGTGCTCCAGCACGTAGTCGCAGGCTGGGCTTTTGCCGAAAAGGTAATACGGAAAGCGCTGCAGACCGAGAGCGGGGAAGAGTGCCCCGCCCCGCACACAATGAAGGTGGAAGGACCGCGACGGCAGGCCCGCCCACGCAGGGCAGCGAAAGATCGTGGCTTGCTTGTTGAGCTTGACCGGGTCTGTCGCGGCAATGATGTGTGGCGGCAGCGACTGGGCGGCCTCACTCAGCGGGATCGATAAGGCGTGGAGGTCGTGCTCGTCAGCGGTGGAGACGGTTTCCGCCGCCCGCGCCAGCTTGGCCACTTGCGCCTGGAAGCTGCTCATGACCACCTCCAGTGTCACTCTTCAGGGCAGCGCGAACCTAACAGAGGAGAAGAGTAAGCGAGCATAGAGAAAAAAAAATAAAGCTCACTTGAGATCGCACGCGTCTGCAGGGGCATCGTGCGAGTCGCATGGCTTCCCCACATGCCCCTTTCTCGCTTTCCCCTCCATATCCCTCCTCTTGGGGTAGGGCCTCTAGATGGGGCACAGGTGCGCACAGACCAGAGAGCGCGGGGGAAGGCTGGAGGACGGGGGGAGGAAGGGCGAGAAGAGAGCGCAGCCTTCGCGCAGGGACTGTAGCAGGCAACGAGCAGCTGCTCTACGTGTCACTGGACTCGATCATGCGTCGCGGATGAGAGCATGCCGGACAAGCTCCACGAGGCGGCGATACGGTTTCCCATACTTGCTGTTGCTTCAAGGTCTCCAGCGAGCGCTGCACTCGTGCTTTAGGGGAGAGGAGAGAGGGGGAAGCAACACATACAGTCAGTGACACCTGCCGGTAGTGTGGCGCGCTACGCGCGTAGAGACACGTCTAGCCACCACAACACTCTGTACCGTGCCCAAACTTACACGGCGCTATTGCCATTCCACTTGATGACGTTTTCCTTGTGCGCCAGTGAACTGTTCCGCCGTGGGCTCCATCCGCGGTAGGGGTTGCGCAGATCTCGCATCACCTTCGGCTGCATCGTGAAAGGGTGCGGGGTGCGCTTGTGGTTTGAAAACACCATCTCGCCGCCGCGGCCGAAGAAGTCCCACCCGCTAGCGTGGTCATGCAGGCCCTTCGGGATCGGGCGTGGGTCTCGCTCCGCGTCGGCGTGGCTGCCTGTGAAGGCGTCGCGGCGGCGCTCGTGCAGGCGTACAAAATCGCGGCGCATCGCATCATCAGCAAGGGACGTGAGTGTGGCCGCGCTGCTTCGCCGACCTGGGCGGGCAGCGACGCTGAGCCGCCCACCGCTGACTGCAGCGCCAGCAGACGCGGCACGGCATTTCATGTCCAGTAGGGAAAGAGTTGCCTTCCTGCGGGGGTCAGCACGACACGGGGTCGGTGAAGAATCGGCGCTCGTGCAGCAAGAATGCTCATCGGTGCTGCCGTGCGGCGGCGACGGATGATTCACCGCTGCAGTATTAGCGGCAGTGGTAGGCGCCAATGCCAACTGTGGGCACTTCCCCAACTCTACACGACCCTCGATGGCAGCGCCGCTACTTAGCACGCTGCGTTCCTCGTCCGTGGCAAAGCGACGCACCACCTCTGGCGGGAACAAGTGAGGCAGCAGCCGCACCATTTCGTGCCGCTGTGCCGATGAGGAGCACAGCGCAAACGCAGCGTGTGCTAGAGTGACCAACTCCGCCTCCAAAGTCTGATGTTCTGTCGACACGCACACTGGCGCCCTGCGCTGCGAGGCCGCCACCATCATCGGCGTCCGTGCAAGAAGGTCGAAGGCGCGCTCGGATTGGCCCACCTGCAGCAGCGCCGGTCCGACAGCTGCCATCACCAAGTCGGTGACCATCATGTCATCTCGAAGAAGAAGATCATCGAGAAGACGGACGACGGTGACAGGGATGGCTGAAGCTGACAGCCGCAACTCGTATCCCTGACTGTCAGTGTCCGTACGCGGTGACTGCGGCAGCTGGTCACGCCCTTCACCGTCTGTCATTCGTGAGTTCGGCACTGCCTTCCTCGCTCGCACCAGCAGCGGTGCCGCAGCGGCCGGGAGGGAGGAAAAGAGGACATTCAGAGTAATGGCATCGAGTCGAAGGACCGGTGCTGTGACGGTGCTCTCGCCGTGCGGGGAGGCGCTCGCAGGGCACGCTCCATTTTCCCCGGAATGCGAGAGCGAGCAAAGGCCAGTAGGGGTGGCAGAGAGATAGACAGTCGCGGACCTGTTCAGGAAGAGGTGGCAGAACGTGAACAGCGCGTCCTTCCAAAGCCCGTGGACCGCGAAGAGGTTCAGCAGCTCGTGCACGTCCTCCAGCGGCGGAGGACGCGTGGGGCTGTTGTGGCTGCGATCACGACGGCTGCCCACAGTGTCCGCCTCAGCGGCAAATTCAGAGCCGGCCACAGGGCCGTAGAGGTGCTCCCAGCAGCAGAGCGCATCACAAAGCGGCGAGGGCGAGGTCGAGTCACGGTCGCCCCTGCACAGGGAGCGAAAGAGCTGGCGCACCGCCTTGCGGCTGAGCGTTTGCAGCATCGGCAGCGGTGATGACGCAGTCGCGGTGCGCGCTGCCACCTGATGGCTCCCTTCAGTGCCAGTGTCCTCTACACTGGCGAACGGATGGGCGTTTTCACGCGACAGGGCCGGCGTTACCGGAGCGGCCGCATCATTGAAGAGTGAGCCAATCGAAGGACGCGTTGGCAAACCGCTGGGGGGATCCGGGTCACCTTTCGCCACGGGAGCGCCCCTTGCCGACCAATTCGTAGCGCTAGCGAAGCGCTGCGCCAGCTTCCAATCGCCTCGCCGGGCCGCCGCCTCGGCAAGCCATCGACGAGCATCGGCATCCTCGATACGGCTGCGATGGTGCGATAAGGCCTGTGCCTCCCTCAACCCTTTATCACCGCCATCCGACTTCAGGTAAGTCTCATACAACTCTATCGCCTCCTCCAGATGGGCATGCTGGCAAAGGACGGGCATGAGCAACGTCGCCATGTGCTGCATGGTCGCAAACGAGAAGCTGAAACGACGCGTGGCTAAGTGAAACGTCTCCAAGGCGCCGATCGGCTGGTCAAGAGCGCAGTACGACCACACGAGGGTGACCCACAAGGACCTATTCGACGGAATCTCACCAGCGTAAGCCTGGTCACGCAACGCGTCCACCGCCGGCACGATGTCAGCTGCTTCCTTACTGCCAGCCGGCGTCTCTGCAGCCGAGCTGGGCGGTTCATCCCCCCTGCCCTCCAAGCCGCCGGTCTCTGCATTGTTGGCGCATCGAGGTGACTGAGTTGGAGATGCTCGCGCGAGCGCAGCTGACGAGAGCGTAAAACACCCGGCGTAAGGGCCGTGATGCTCTACCATGTCCCTCAGCACCTTCTGGAAGTGCTCTGGGGTACGGCCGAGGCGCGCGTAACCGGCATTCAGCACCTCGAGAGAGCGAACCCAGTTGTGGCTGTCCAGTGGCAAAACAAGACGGCGGTCAAGTGCCTTGCGACTGTACGCGGCGCGCATGGCGGCTCGATTTCGAAACCGCGAAGTTGTTGCCGTCCACGCCGACGGTTTCCAAAACTGTGTCGCGTAAGAGCCATGACGGCCAGCTACCTGAACTGGCTGCATCGCTCGCGCCGTCCCCTGTGAGGACTGAGGGAGCGAAAGAGTAAGGGGGGCAGCACAGGTAAGGAGATCACAGTGCGCGATCGGCGGAATCGTCACACCGGTGTCACATACGACAAGAACAAAGTGTGGCAGAGAAAAAAGGCCACGCCGGAAAAGATGAGAGAGCGCGTTAATGCACGCCGAGAAGAGGCGACATACAGTGCGCGTGTGGGGGGAGGGAGGGGGATGAAGCACGCGCTCTTCCCTCTGCGTGTCGCGCAGATCAGTTATTGCCCTCACAGCCGTTGGCGTTCACACCCGAGAGCATGAAGGGAAAGAGAGGGTGAGCGAGAGAGAGAGAGAGACGGACGAGAAAGCAAGAGGAACCACGAGATGCTCATGCATGGCGTCTTGGAGAAGAGCCCTCCCGTTGTGGTGATCGCAGGATGCGCTGCCATTCCTTCGATCAAGACCAGTCGTTGATGGGAAGCGACGAACGCCGCACATGCGCGGCTCGCGCAGCAGCGGTACATACAAACATGCATATATATATATGTGTGTATGTGTATTGTCACAGTACGGGCATGCCTCCATTCGAATCCCTCGTTAGGGCCCCCTATGCTTCCATGTTTTTTTGTGGACGTGTTGTACAAGTGCACGTGCGCGTGCACGCAGCAGTGACGCTGCGCCGGCGAGACACCGAGGAGGGTGGGGCATGCGCTTACTAGTCGCCTATACAGAAGCAGTCCTGCTTCCCTCCCCCCCCCGACCATCAAGTCTCAGACACAGACGTGGGCACAAACATAGACACAGAGAGAGAGAGCGTAACAAAGAGCGACAGTGACGCGACCGACCCAACAAACTGCGAAAGAGAAGCACCAGGAGCTGTGTGCAGCTCATCAGGCATGGCCAACCCCATCGTGTGAGGCAGGCCCTTGCGCTTCCTTGCGCGGTCGCTGTCACCCGTCACCCTTCCGCCGCTCAGCTAAAACGGCAACTTTGTCAGTTGTGATAGAGGGGCTTGTGGGGGGGCGATGAAAAGCGGGCCCGATTCAGCGCAGCCTCCAGCGACCGTACCGTCAGCCCTGCCTTCTCTATTTTCTTCTGTGTCTTCGACGACTTCATAGCGATCTCGAAGAGGAGCCCGTTATCGTGGAAGCACTGCCGCATTTCCTCGACCAGGGCTGTGTTGATAGTGTGCAGGCGTAGTACCAGCCCCTGAATGCGCTTCAACTTTGCGTCGATGATCACGTCTCTCTCCGCGTCCTTCGCAAGAAGCTGCTCCTCAAGTGACCGGATGCGACTGTGCAGCTGCTGCACGGTCTCACCAGCTGTAGCGCCGTCTTCGCTTTTCATGTTTGCCATCGCACCGAAGCTAGTAAGAGACCGCACCGCCTCTGTCACCTGGGTATCGCGCACGGTGGCCTTCGGATCTTTGATCTGCAGCGGCTTTCCCCGCGTCACGTGCGTGGCGGCACTCAGTAGACGCCAAAGGTACGAGTTGACGAGGTTGCCGTGGTCCCTGGCCTCGTCCAGCTCGTCTTCGAGTGTGTTGTTCCTCTCGGTTAGACGGCTCAAGCGCTGCATCAGCTCAGCCTTCTCGCGGTCTGCCTTCTCCTTGAGCTGACTGTACGAGTACTGCAGGCTTTGATGCTCAATGTGCAATTGGGTAAGCTCGGCGAGGTAGTCGTCGCCGCGGTGCTTCTCCAGTAAACGTTCCTGGCTCTGCTGCAACTGCGAACGCAGCAGCAGCACCTCCTCCTGTAGCGTGCCATGCTGCTCCTCGAAAGCGCTCATGAGCTCCTCGGCCTCGCTGTTGCGCCTTGTGAGTGCCTTTATCGCTTCTGCCTGAGACTTGTTTTCCCCCTCCAACTCGCGACAAAGGCTGTCCAGCTCGTCAAGGGACGCCTGCGTCGCCTCCAGAGCTGCTTCACGTTCCTTCAGCAATCGCCGCGTCGACGTGAGAGACTGCCGCAGCGATGCAACATCGACAAGGGCGGCTGCGCCATCGGCGTCAGAAGTGCCACCCTCGCGCGCGAGCTCCTCTCGGGCCTTGAGCTCACGAACCTGTTCTTGCAACGCATCCTTTTGTGCGGCGAGCTGCGCAATTATCATCGACTGCTGCTGCTGCTGGTTCATCAACGGCGCCGGGCCAGGGGCGCCCGGTGAGACTTCCTGCTGCGCCGAATCGGCTCGCCCAATACTGGACAGCTGTGCCTCGTATTGACGTATCTTCAGCTGCTTGCCCCACAGGTAAAGCGTCTGGGCGATAAGGAGCTTCTTCGTGTGCCGAAGTGCCGCCGTCAGTTCTAACACGCGCGTCCGCGCGTTGGCCACCTCGTTCACATGCACCTTGTTCTTGACGCGCTTCGCTCGAGAGGCGAACTGCAAGGTGCTGCGAGACTCGTTCGCGCTCTCGATAGCGGGGGTGATGCAGCAAAGCAAGACCGTGAAGGAATTGCCACCGATCGCGGTCTTCAACAGATGGGTTAACCGCGAGTCTCGGTAAGGGATGAAGGACGCGGCACCGCCGGGGTGCGGATGACTCCCCTCGCTTACCAGGCGGTCAATAACGGTGGTGAGGGTGGTGAGGGACTTGTTGATGTGACCACCCTCGATCATGCGCAGCCCAGTGGCACCCGTCTTCGCCACCCGCTCCGAGCCCGCGAGGTCAACCATATTCAGAGTCGAAAAAATCTTCTTCTTGTGTTTGACAGCCTTCGCTGAGGTTGCTACTCCGCCAACGAGGGCGGATTTACCGCCCGCGCCGCTGCGCCCCGTCTGTGTAGGCAAGGCGCATCCTTCATCGGCCTCTTCCTCCTCTTCCTGCGCAGAGATGTCGTCGACCTCGTCCCCCTCCTCGCCGACCTCGACTAGCGCGTCCTCGACGTAGTGCCAGCGCTCCACCATAACGCGTATCACACAGTGGGAACGGCTGGAGTGCTCGTTTACGGCTGTCGTTGCCGAAACCCGCGACGCGGCGTGGGCGTAGATGACGGCCGTACATTCCTGCGCCGACGCGACTCGCATCCGAAGGGCGTTGTGCACATAGACGCCATACTCGTTCTCACGGATGCTGAGTATCGGCGGCGATGCTGAAAAAGGCGCTACGTTCGATGGCGATGACGGAGACCACCATCCGCGAGCGTGGGTGGCAGGGGGCGCATCCCTTACACCGCTGCCACTAGCGTCGGTGCTTCGCAGCAGATCGCGCAGCTGCTCGTTGTATATTTCCAGGACCGAGACAAACACGTCCGTGTGCATGTGGGGCTTCTGCTCCTGCTCCTCAGTGAGAGCCTGGAAGAGATCATGGACGACAAGAGGCACGAGCCCAGGCGAATGGGCTGCGGTGTCGCCGAACATGGTGTACGACTTGCCGCTTCCAGTCTGACCGTAGGCAAATACAGTACCGTTGTACCCCTGCGCCACGCGCGCTACGATGCTGCTGCGCACATTGCGATCGTAAAGCTCCTCTGTCGTTGCACCGGTGTCGTAAACGCAATCAAAGGTGAAGACGTTATCCGGCTGCCCGATCTCCGTGAGGGTTGTCGCATCGACACGCCAGGCCGTCTTCGACTCATGAAGATCGCTGCGGATGGGGCGGAGGCGTACCGCCACCTCAATCGAGCTCGCCGTCTGCGTAGCGCCCATTACCCACGCGACCAGAGAAAGGAAAAGGACGCTGCAAAAGAATGTAGGAGAGGCGGCGCGGCCTTGGAGGCTGCACCGGAGCGAAAACGGGGAGAGGGGCTGAAAGGACGGTTCAGTACGTCGACTCGGTGTTGACGCGGAGACCCCTTCTTGCCCTCTCGCAGTCTACCACCGCTCTCACTTTCTCTCTTTGCTCTATGCACCCCAGCCCTCGATCGGGTTCGCATGCGCTCTGGACGCGGAAGGCGAACAGCTGCTGCGTATGGCGCCAGCGTGCACAGAATATCACGCGCGAGGGCAGCTCTCTCGACGCGACGGATACAGCGTGCCCCCTTTTTGCTGCTTACGTATGTATTTCTGAGGGGAGGGAGTAAACAGGGAAACGAAAAAAAAGCACTGCACCCAAATGGTTGAGGCTCTTCCCCTAAGCAGAGTTCTGCTGCGTCACAGACACACACGCCCAGATTCTCACAGGTGCACACACCCACATGTATGTGTACAAATATGTGCGAAAGTGTTTGGGCGAGTATACACGCGGTGCGCAGAGGCCAAGAGTTGGGCAAAGAAAGTGGCGAAGTAAACCACGATGCTCTCGCTTGAAAAGAGGCGCCGCGTCGCGCATTCTGAGCCTCGAGAGGGGAGAGAGGCCGTGGGTGGAAGCACCGCGATGGCGAAGCGGCGTTTGGCCAGTGGCTAAAACGGCATACCGACGAGGAGGCAGAAGTGAAAGAGAGAGAAAATGTGTGTGTGTGTGGCGAAAGGGGTTCGGACGGCGGCAATCACGGCCCGAGAAGGAAAGGCAAGGGGCCGACGAAAACGAAAAAAAAAAGACGTCCGAATGAAGGCTAAGGGGAGAGGAATCCACGGTGGCCTCTCACGTACGCAGCCTTGCGCTTCTGCTGCTGGCCCACCATCTCCTGCACACCCCTTCCTTAGCGTCCTCACATGCGGACGTCACCAGCCCACACCTCGGCCCTGCTACACTCGCACAGAGCGAGAGAGAGAGAGGGGGGAGGCAGAGGTGCTGGTATGTACACCAACTCATCTTGTAGAGCCGCTTACAATGCCACAGAGGAAAAGAGGCAGGCAGGCAACACAGACAGAGCAAGGTGCCTTTCCCCACCACCACCACCACCCCTTCTGCTCGTTGCCACCGCACCCACCGCACGCAAAACGACAGACAAACACACACGCGTGCGCCGCTCCCACTTCGCCACTGTGGCGCCTCGTCTCATCCTCAGACGAAAAAAAGGGGGGCGCTGAGCGCGCCCATTGCTCCTTTGGCTTTTTCTGCTTCGGCCTATGTTGGCCTTTACAAGAGCGCCATCAAGACAGAAAAGTGTCTGCATGTGTATATGCATGCGTGTGTGTGTGTGTGTTTGGGCGGGGGAGAGGGTTTAAAATGGCCGAGGAGTGGGGAGGGGAGGCTTGAGAGCAGCTATCCTCGCTCTCGCACAGCGGGAGAAGATGAAAAACAATTGCGAGCGACGTGCGACTCGCTGTGGTGGCAAAGAGGTATGCTGCAGAAAGAGTACACAGATGGCGTGGGCGCCAAACACAACAAAAAAAAGGGTGTGGAGCTCGCGGCAACGTAGCCGAGACGAAAACAGCAATCGAACGGAGAGGGAGACGTATCGTTCGACCAAAGATGGCGAAAGGAAGACGGTGAAAGCGAGGGAGGTTGACGTGCCGCAGATGTCTCTGTGTGTGTGTGTGTGTGGGTGGGTGTGTGTAAACATGTGTCACCGAAGCTGTCTCTTTACCGTAAACCTTCGCCTCCTCCCACACACACACACACACGCACACACACCAGCAGCAGCACCACCACCACCGCTCGCCTCTACTCCACCATGGCTCTTTTTCTCTTCAGCGCGTCAGCCGGTTCTCCCCTTCAACTGCGCCCCTCTTCAGCTGCCTTGCGCAGCGCTTCGTCGCCCTCGCCCATAACGGCCCCCACCCCCTTCACCATCACCGCGTAGCTGCGGTTCGCCGGACAGCGTCGTCGCAGAAAACATGAAATGTGACACCGCCTGTCCCACTCGCGCATTCATACATGTAAAACGAGGCGCCTCTACAATCCCCCGGCAGCGGGGCCATCCGGCATTCGCCCCCTCCTCCTCCTCCTCCTCCTCCCCGCGCACGCCTCCCACACACTCAGTTGTACACCATGTACTTCGCCGTCGCACTGAACTTGTGCTGGCCCTTTACCACCTTGTTCACCGAGTCTAAGAAGTCTTTCTCGTTGATGGTCTTGCGGCGGGCGCGGATAGCAAACATGCCGGCCTCTGTGCAAACCGAGCGCAGATCAGCGCCGGTGGTGTTCGGGCAGAGACGAGCAATCAGCTCAAATCGAACGTCCTTTTCACACGACAGGGAGCGCGAGTGGATTCGAAGGATGTTCGTGCGCCCCTCCAAGTCCGGCAGACCGATCTCGAGCTTTCGATCCATGCGCCCTGGACGGGTCAGCGCGGGATCCAGGGTGTCCGGCCGATTCGTTGCCATGATGACCTTGATGTTGCCGCGTGAGTCGAACCCGTCCATCTGATTCACCATCTCCAGCATGGTGCGCTGAATCTCGTCGTCGCCGTCACCGCTGCCGCGGCTGCCGCCGACGGCATCGACCTCGTCAAAGAAGATGATGCAAGCCTTCTTTGTACGCGCCAGCTGGAAGATCTCACGGATCATGCGAGCGCCCTCGCCGATGTAGCGCTGCACCAGCTCGGAGCCGATCACACGGATGAACGTGGCATCCGTGCGGTTAGCTACGGCCTTCGCGAGCAGCGTCTTGCCCGTGCCAGGAGGGCCGTAAAGCAGTACGCCCTTCGGGGGATCAATGCCAAGCTGCGTGTACTTTTCCGGGTGTGTGATGGGCAGCTCCACCACCTCTCGAATACGCTCAATCTGCTCCTTGACACCACCCACGTCGGCGTACGTCACGTCGGGCTTGTCCTCTACCTGCATCATGGACACAGATCGGTCGATGCGTGGCGGTAGCGGGATCTCAATCTGAATTTTACTGTAGCCCATCACAATGCCAACACGCATAGACTCCTCAATGTCCTCCGGGGCAACACGCTCGCCTATGGTGACGACATACTTCGCATGATCGCGGATGCTGATCACATACCGAGCGTCGTCTTGACCCTTGTTGAGGATGCGCTCGCAGCGGCCGACGTGCAGCGGGTTTTCGCGCTCCAACACCTTCTGGTCGCTGTTCAGGTCCCACTGCACGGCCGGCGCGAGGCCCATCTCACTCTCCTTCATGCCGCCCATCTTGTTCAGCTCCTCGACGTGCGACTTCACGAACTCCTCGAGCTCCTTGATGCTCGCGTGGTAGGGGCCGGAGCCGTAGAGGTTCAGCAGGGCGATGTCATCCTTGTCCAGAGGAACAATCTCCTTCTCCTCCTTGTCGTCGTCCTTCACGCGGACAGTGTTTTTGGTCTGACACGCACCCCTCTCGTTCGACATTGCGCCGATGTTACGTGTGAGTGAGCGAGAGCAACAAATGACACTGGTGGATGTGGCGGGGAGGGAGGGGGGATGACTGAGGTGCGCGATAGCTGTAGGGAAGACGTGCACAGGCCCTCACCGCTCCTCCACGCGTGTCTCTTCGTCTTTTTTACCCGACCGCCCCTCAGCCGTTCCGACGAGCGTCTCCTGTTCTCTCTTCTTCGGAGTCCGTGCTTCGCTGATGTGCTGTGGCAGCGGCGGCAGTGCTCCCCCGCCGAGGAAGGAGGGGGTGAATGACTGAGGGAGGGGGAGGGGAGCTGCGGACCTTCGCACGAAGGAAACGCAAGAGGCGAAAGAAATAATATATATTATATATATGCTTTCAGCCTATTGCCAAACAGTGTGTACAGCGAGACAGGAGTAGGAGCTGGGAGCACGCAGTCGATGAAACTTAGACGCTCAGAGCAGAGGTGAGGTAGGCAGACACACACAGACAGAAGGGGAGAGAGAGAGCAGGCAGCGTGATGGTGCAGTGGATGGGACAATAGGCTGAGAAGTTTCTTCGTGAAGAGAAGATCGAGGTGTCCGCCGCGTCCCTTTCACTCTCTCTTCAGAGCGAGCCGAGTGGGTAAAACCCATGAGCACGTGGCACACGCACCGCTGCCATCTTACAGATTTTCTTTGACGATGTTTCACATGCACGACTCAGCCGCGATGGGGGGAGGGGGGAGGGCAACTGTCTGGCCAGGTCCTGACGAGCAACAAGAGTGACACTTAACGGAAAGGAAAAGGAAGACTCATAACGCCAAGAAGAGTCGACGAGATCCCCCATCCGCGACGGCAAATGTGCAAGGAGGAAAAAAAGTGTGTGGGGGGGGGGCACATAACAGAAGACCTGCGGTCTGGTTTGTGCAGCTGCTGGTGCTCTAGTGTCGCCAGCGCACGACCGGCGTCTCCTCCTCACTCGGCATGACGCCTTCAGCGCAGACGAGCTTCAGTCTGTACTCCTCGCCTCGTCCTCCAACGTTCAATGCTACAGGAATGAGGAGCAAGAAAGAGGCGAACAGACACAGCACGCAGGAGGCGCTGTTGGGAAGGAGAGAGGAGGTGTACGATGCCTCCTCGCACCCGTGCTCGTGCGTCAGCGCAGGACGCTCTAACGGGAAGGGATGGAGATCTGCGTCAGCCACTTCTAGAAGATTGAGTACTTCATGCAACTAGGCGAAACCCGCTGCCGCCCGCCCGCCCGTCCGTCCGTCCGCCCCCCCCTCACACACACACACACTCTCCTCACCGGAGACCCCCACCCTACTCGGACAAGCACGCCTTGGGCACCTGCCAGGCCTGTGATAATGTCGGGGGCAGAAGAAGGGGTGAGAAACGAAGACAAGCGAAACTGTACGGCACCACTCTACGCCTGTGTGGACTCGCTCCTACTCGGATGTGCCTTTCCCCTTACCCCCCTCCCCGCCGCCCTTTTCTGTCTGCTCTCTTTCTAACTCCGATGGGAAGGGAAGGCGAACACACGCACACACGCACATCACAACGCCACAACGTCACCGAAAGGGAAACAGGGGGGGCCACCAGCGTCCTAAGCGATCAACGCCCAAAGATGGAGAGGAAAGAGGAGGGAGAGTGGGAATCAGGCACCCATCAACACCAAAACGGCACGTATCACACAGCCTGCAGCCACGCACACCCACACACGTCAAAGCACGCCGCAGAGGAGGAGAGGGGGGCGGGGGAAGAGTAAGGGAGCAAGCAAGAGCGCGCCCACAAGTGGTACTTGAACGTGCCCACCGCCGCTGAAAGAGATGTGGGCGAGAGCGAAAGACAGAGCGTAGAACCACAAGGGCGGCATTGCGGGAAGCAGAGAGCACGCAGTTTCGGCATGCACGCAGTTTTCTGCTCTTCTGCAGCTCTGCATATGCTCACCTCGCCGCACGCGAGCATCTTGCGCACGTCTGCTCACGGGCGTATCCCCTTAACGAGACGGAAAGCCGTCAATTCGTCTAGGTCCCGTCTCATCTCGATCCTTCCTCAGAAGGCCATGCATGCAGCTATCAGCAGCGAGCGAATTGCCAAGGGAGCTCTGCAAGATGTAACGCACACCCTCAACTCCACCCACGGCATGCAGTGGGAAAGAGGAGGTCCGGCATGGAAGAGACGTAGGGTGACAAAAAAAAGAAACGAGGCCGCATGATAGGTCGCCCCGGCTTCCTCACTTCCTTCACGAAGTGTTCTTGGGCACAAACTTGGGCTTGCCAGTGTTCCACGGGACATAGCCATGCCTCATCATGTGCCGCACACGCCCGCCCACCTGCGTGGCGAACAGCACCAGGAAGTAGAGCACCAGAATGGGCCAGAACACGGGGATGTCCAGAAACGAAAACATCGTGAGACACAGACACACGACCACCACTGTGAACATCTGCTTCCACACGACGAACTCCTGCACCTTTGGCATGAACGGGCGGTAATCCTCGCCCTCTGCGTGAGTCGTCGGCAGCGAGGTGACGTCGCCCTCATCCGGCTCGGACAGCGGCGTGATGAGCAGCAGCAACAGGTAGAGCAAGTGGATGCAGAGGCCGTACGTGATCACATAAAAGCCCCCAAATGTCACCACGCGGGCCACGTACAAGAGCGCTAAGAAGGCAAAGAAGCACCACCGCATCGCACGGTGCGGCACAGAGGCATCAAGGTACCGCTTGTAGGTGAGGTGTGCCTTTCGAAAAAAGGAGTTGCCGTTACGCGGCTCAAGGAAGTCGTGGGAGAGCGACATCGCAGCGGCGAGAGATCCTGAGAGAGCGAACGCGCACACCGGCAACGCGAGCGAATAGCAAAAGGCAGCGACAGCTGAGGTTTGTGTCGGTGTGTTTGGGGATGGGGGGAGAAGATAGACCACGACCAATTGTAAGGCTGAGAACCAAAAGCCCTACAGCGTTGCTTATGATGAGGGAGCGCTGGCGGAGGGTAGAGCGACAGCGCCGCCACTCACGCGTAGAGGTTCACGAACCGAGTGAAACGAGGGCGCGATGAGGGCCCACCAACGTGCCGCTCCTTCTCCGTGTGCGGCGGAAAGAGAGCCGCAGCGACTGCAAAAGGGTTCGGGGGGTCTTAGAAGAAGTGCGTTGCAGTCTCTATCTCTTGCTGCACAAGCCACAGCAGCAGCGATACGACCAAAAAAAGGGTGGCTACACCGGTCTGTATTAGGTCGACAGAGGCACAGCCACGCGCGAAAGTGTGTGTGGGGGGAGGGGGGAGGGAGGGGGTTCGCTGCGTGCGTGTCTTCGGTCTTATTTTTCTTTTGTGTGTGCACGCGCGTTTGGTGCTTCCTCTTGGCTGATGGAGGGAGGAGGGGGGCAAACGTTGCTCAGCGAACTCATCTTCGCGCGCGCGCGCGAAAGAGAAGGGGGAGGGAGATGAGGAAGAAGAGGGAAGCAGGTGAGGGCCCGCGTCGCAGGCGGTAAGAAGAAATGAGAGTAGAGCAGCAGAGGATCTGCACTTGGCAAAAGAGGATGTATGAGGAGCAAGAGAGAAGCAAGCACTTACCACCATCACCCGCATCCCGCTCCACCCTCTGTCGCTCTGCACGCTCCTCTTCATAGCAGCTTCAAGGATGCTGTCCTCGCTTCGCACAGCACTCATAGTGTAACGCCTGGCCTCAGACGAATGCATCAACAGGCATGCATGTCCCTCATTTCTGCGCTGTTACCGTTTTTCTGTGTGCTGACTCGTTACGCGACACGCGAAGCGTGTCCTTACCTCTGATGCTCGGACACCCTTTCGAGCGCTGGTGGCAGGGACGCAGAAGAAGTCATCTCAAGAACACCGGGTCGTGGACTCTGCCGACGGCGTATCGAGAAGAAACCTCGACCCATCCACCCACCCACCCCCTTATAGGTTCTCGTGCACTATGGGGTTCATTTGCAGACGCTTTCGGTCACTCAAGCGTCACACGATGGACCTGTGCGGCTTGCGTATCATACTTGTGATCCCCTTTCACCTTGCCACTGGCCTCCAGCGTCTCGACCCACCCCGCGCGCGCATCTGGGTGGGCGTCGCAGAAGGGTAAGTATGGCTTGATGTCTAGCACTGGCGTGCCGTGCAGCAAGTCGTGATCAGCAATGTGGATATCCAGGCCATGCACAGCGACCAGGCGCACACAGGAGAGGCCAATGAAATTGGGGCGATGCGGACTGCGCGTGGCGAAGACGCCGCGCCATTCCTCATCACGCGGGGGGACGATCATCGTCTTGAAGCCGGCCGCCCTTTCGAGTCCCTGCCGCCGGCGAAACGAGGAAAGCGCACACGTCGTCAGCTCTTCAGGTTCGCCGTCACGGCAAAGAGGGGCTTGCGCACATACTGTCCGTGCTGCTCTTTCCTCCGTGGTGAGATCAGGGACCGGCGCCGGCGATGTGGATTCCAACACGCCTGAGGCATGGGCTTCTTGTGCCTCGCGAAGCTTTCGAACCGCCTCCTGCCCCTCCCCGGAAGCCATTGGGGCAGCGAATGAGAACTGGAAGAGCACCCAAATGAACTCGAAGCCCGCCAAGTCCCGCACGGCGTTCTCGAGCCCCTTTCGAAGGCGAATAAGCCCCGTCTGGGGCTCGAACGCCCCAGTGTTCGGTTGACGCGGCGCGGCTATTTGGTTTCGCATCAGGCTGTGCACAATGCCCACGGCGCACACCTCGTAGGGCTGCAGCCCCTCCGGGCTGAGAGAAATCCTGACGAGCCGGTTAGCTTGCAGCACGGCTTGGGTGAAGGAGCTCTCATAACGCGATACGTCGTGCCTGCTCCGTTGCAGGCGACTCTCTAGGCAGGCGTCCAGCTCCTCGGCAGTGCGCAACTTGTCAAAGAAGTACACCACCTGCCCGGAGCTTGTGACCACGTCTGATTGCGGTTCCTGCAGCGCAGGGGTGGCATTATGGGGGACAAGCGACGTGCCACTTTCCAGCCCTGGTACGCATGTCACCGACTGGGAGTGGGCGCGCGACGCCTCGTTTCCTGTCGAGGTCTGCGAGGCTGATCCGCCATCCTTCTTGTGCATTTTGGCGAGCCGCGCCCCTTCGCGCTTGCACAGCGCCTGATGCTTCCGCTGCTCCTCAGCGAGATTTGCAGCGAGGACGGCCGCGGAAGGTGGTGCGATTAAGCGGGCCCGCACGCGGTTAGCTGTCTCGTCGCACTCGATTACCTCTGCCGGCCAGTACGGCAGCTTCGCCGGACGCACCCAGACCAAGTCGCCGACAACGAAGTAGTTGGCCCGCACGCGGAAGCGCCTCCTCAAGCTACCCTCGCCACGAGCTAGCACCGCAGTCGGAGCTTCAGCACTGGCGGCAGCATCGTGTGGCGCTGATGATGTCGGGGGAGAGGCGCCAGCGACTGCTGCCTGTGGAGACAGGGACAAGGGAGCGGTGCTCATGGTGTAAGCTGAAGCAGTTGGTGCGCTAGAACAGCCTGTAGGGGTAGGCGACCGGTTGAGTGCCTGCCGGCAACCGGAGGAAGGTAGCGCACGGTGACAGAGGTAGAGCGCGTGTAAGCAGGTGAGGATGCTCAGGGCAGCGTCGCCCCCTTCCTTTCTCGAATCGTGCGTCGTCGCAGCCCTTTCCCTCTGTGAGATGACGATGTCAAGAGATAAAAAAGCACAATGAACAGCGATAGAGCAGAAGGCGTTTGTATGTGTATGTGTAAACGTGTGTGTGTGTGTGTGTCGGCGGGGGTGGCCGGTATCCTCCAGGATGCGCGCAAGGAGAATGACGAAAGTACGTGCAGAGATACACAAGAGCACTCGTTCGCAGTGCCGATGAAGTCGGGAAGGAGAGGAAGAGCGTAGGCGAGTGAGTGGGAAATTCTCAAGCACCTGCGCGAACGCTCCCCAGCGCGCGCGCCGAGGCGTTGCCGCAGATGGCCTTCTTCGGTGGCTGGAGCATCCTCCTCCTCAGTGCCTCTTTTGCAACGTGACAAGAGAGGGGTGTGAGAAAGAAAGGCGCTGCGCGTGATGACGCACTGTAATCACAGCAGAGCAGACGCGTACGCTGACAGGCAATAGAAAATTCAGGCGATACTTAAATCTTCCACAGCAGCAGCAAGGCCTGCCTCCCCCCTTCTTCAACATCGACCGGAGAAGGACCTCACGAGTCATCACCATCGTTCGCCCACTTCACTTTCGCTCGCCTCCGCGCTGCGCCACTTCCGCACTGCACTTCGTTTATTGTTGTCGGCTGTCCTCTTAGGTGCATGCCTCACGGCACCTGTGTGAAAATTTCAAGCGAAGCCGCCACCGCCTCGTCCAGCGGTGCGCACCAAAACGTTGGGCTCATAGCCCACCCCGTCTGCTCGGAAAGGGTCGGCGGCACGGACAGCAGCGCCGCCGTGCGCTCTGCTCCTCCTGAATCATCTGATGAGGAAACTGCACAGCTCCCGCATCGCGCCGCCTGACTGTGCAGACAAGCTTTGCCACACACGGCGCGTTCGAGCCAGCGGCGGCGGCACTCCAACTCCCACGCTCGGCGCTCCCCCTCCGTCCTGAGCGAGCGTGTAAAATGGACCTCATGGAACACCTTCACCTCCTTGAACGGCGCAAACTTGAGGCGCTCCGTAAAAAGCGCGATACTGCTGGTGTTTGTCTGAAGGATCTTTGCCACGAAGCGGGTCGCGCCGCACACGGCGACAGCGTATTGCATGATCATACGCACGGCACTCTCGGCTAACCCGCGACGCCGAAATGCAGGGTCAGCAACCATCACTTCGACCTCGAACGTACGCGAGGGGGCCACAGCGGAAGCCGAAGAAAGCGGCGGACTTCGCTCGGACAGTATCGCAGTGGAAATAGGGGATCGGCAGCGCGGTTGTGGTCCGCTGGCGCTCGACCCAGCGCATGCGGGGAAATCATCAGCCTCTTCACTGTCGTCCTCTTCCAGCAAAAAGAGGTTGCAGTCACCGATCATGACGTATGTCTGCGCCAGCGCACGGCGCTGCGCCTCGTCACCTCCCACATAGGCTCCTTGCGACTGTGGCGCGGACGATACTTCGCGGTTGAAGAGCTCTTTTACGTGCGAAGGAACGTACCGCTTCAGCAGCGGGGAACCATTGCCTAATGGGCTATGCATTCCTTGCGGCGGATGCGGCCTTGCCACCAAGGACGTCCGATCCGCGGCGGTGACAATACTACCAGGGCATGACGCCGCAGCTACTGGGCGGCAACAAGATGCCTGAGAGGCCCCTGGTGAAGACGGCGTTGCCGCAAACACCTCCGCGAGTGGCCGTACAGCTTCCCTCAAGCACACGCGGCAAGCGCGGGTGTCGACCCTCCGCTCCTGCGAAACCTCTGCATTCCTACCAGGACTGTTGCACTCACCGGCGGAGGCTACATCAGGGTTGGCAGTCAGCGGCGCCAGCAGGATGAACGTCAACTTGTCCGTCGAGTGCAGCCACGACCGCTGATTTTCTTGCTCCTCCTCGAGGGACAGCGGCTCACTTTCGGTGGCTGCGAGAAGCACAGGGTTGCACATCCATTCATGGTAGCGCGGAACGAATGGTGCGAGGTATGGCACCAGGAGCACCTCTTTGCTGATGAGGTAGACGTGCTCGTTTATCATTCGTGGCCAGAAACGCCCTCCCTGTACAGGACGCAGAGTGAGAGGGCGAGGCGGCAGTGCGGAGACATGAAGAGAAGGAGAAGGGGAGAGTTCGTGCGAGGGCCGAGGACTCGCCCGGACGCATGGCGACGGACACGGGAAAGGGACGAGGCACATCGCTGGCAGATACACGCAGAGAGCGACCCCTTGGGCCCTCAGCTCGCCTTCTCACAACGGATCCTTCAAACAAGCACATATGCGCTGCCAGCCACGGTCCAAACGCCTCTGGCGCGCCGCGGCCACATCCCGGGTCCATCCACGACGCGCCGTCCCGGCCGCGGAGCCGGGTCCGTACGCCCGGCGGGGTTCTGCGGGCCCGCCCCCGGGCCCTCCTCGCATACGCCCTGCGCGATCGGCGCCAGGTGGACCTGAGTGGAGTGCACACGCCGATGCCATCAGCCCGGCCCATCACATCGACAAGGCGCCGCACATGTCGCACACACACACACACGTCCTGCGGGGTCGGCTGGCATCGACCTCCTCCAGCCCACACCGTCGCTCATCCTCCGCTTCGGTCTATCCCCCCCCGCTGGGCGCGCGTCTGGAGGCTTTGCCTGCATGCGCTGCGGCAGGTGAGACGCCGCAGCCAGTCGGTGGCACCAGCGGTGCCCCGTCCTCTCCTGGATCTGAATGCCGCCACAAGGAGCGGCCGCATCCGGCGGAGCCGCCCACAAACAGGCGTGTGCATGCGGACGGCAAGCACACAACTGGTCATCCGGAGGTGGCGCAGAGGGAAAGGGATAGACGCCCGAAGGGGGAGCTCATGTAGGGTGAGGGAGATGTGGGTCATAACGTCACTGCATGCAAGATTGCTGCGTGCAACGAGGTGTACAATCAGCCCCGCTGGGCCCTCCTCGTCTCGCGCAGCGTATTGGGCGCGCCGCCGGGTCGGATGCTCGGCGGGGGTGAGAAGAGTGGGTGCCACAGTGCCAGCGCGGTAGCAGGCACCACTTCATCGGCCGTGAATACAGCCACCGTCACGCAGCGAACGCACAATCGCACTGGGCTCGTGCGCACATTCCTTGAACAGCCCACACGGCACGCAGTCATCTAGCGCCACCGTCACCATGACCGCACGCCGCTGCGGCGCAGCGCACGCCCAGTCCTGTCCGCCGGGGCCAGGAGTCGGCAGCTGTGCACAGGGGCAGGCTGCTGGCTCTCGGCGTCCCGGGCCCTCGTGCCGGGGCGGGAGGAGTGTAACCGCGTCGATAGGACAGGTAGAACGGCGCGTAAAGCAGATGCAACAAGACGACAAGCATTCAGAGAGAGAAGTGAAGAGCCGCGAGCAACGATGCGATGCGCTCATCCCATTCGTACGCTCACAATGTCTCTTTCAGCGCAGCGACGAGGGACGAAAGTCAGCGAGAAAGGCGAGCAGCCACAGCTGCCGCTCCGACGCCCGGTGTGCCCCCCCTCGCTCCACACGTTGGCGAGCCGGAGCGCACGCGCACGCATGCGCACACAAACCTAGACACAGACAGAGAGTTAACACAAAAAACATTAGGAAGGATGACGCAGGCACTTTCGTGTCGCGCAAAGGTGCCCCACCACCACCATACACACACACAGAGAAACGCGCACAGGCAAAGACTAAAGCTGAGAAACAGTCGTGGGAGGTTCACCGAGACACGAAATCCTATGATTGGCTGTTCGAGAGAGAGAGCAGCAGCATCAGCATCGACTAGTCCAATCGCCCTCAGCGTGGACAATGAGTGATACGGCGAAGAGAGAGGGAAGGGACGGGTGGGGGAGGCAGGGGGGAGGTAATGAGGCACAGAGAGGCACGCAGTGGGGGATGAGACGTCATGCTCCCCAACCCTCTCTTATCGGCATGTGTGTGTGTGTGTGTGTGCGTCCGCAAAGAGAGCGGTGTTAGGCCGAGACGGAGATGAAGAGGGGGTGATATACCCGAAAGCAATGGAAAGAGAGAGGCATCGAGAAGAGCGCACGGGTAATAACAAAAAAAAATCGCTAATAAACGGAGGGAGGGAGGAAGAGGTATACAACAAACCCACAGCCAGCCGCGTGCCCCTTTAAATAGGAGAGAGACGAGCGGAGAGAAAGGGGGGGGCCGGGAGGGACCGGGAAAGAGGCACGGCGGGGTGTGCGCTCACACGCACGCGCGATGGAAAAGAGGCGCAAAGAAGCAAAAACGTCCAACACCAAATATGAAACACCACAGAACGTCTTCCTCTCCATCAGAGGTATCGGGCATCGAGACAAGAGGCGGCAGAGACACAGCACAGCGACGCAGCGCAAGATGCGACGGCACATGCACCTACACGATCGTGTCGCGCATGTTGCATCTGGGTGAAGGCACTACCCCGCGTCCCCATCAGCCACCATGTCATCGCTATCATCATCCATGGAAAAGCTCTGCTCCAAGCTTTCCTCTACCAAAGCACGTATCTTTTCGTCGTAGGCGCTGCGGTTCTCCGTTAGCAGCCGCGCCGCCGCTCCGTTAGCGGCGGAGAGTGGGTTTGGGTCTGACAGAAGCGATTGAATCGAAATGAGCAGCGCCTCGAGGTTCAGTGATGACTGCCAACTGCTCTTCAGTGTGTCCATGCATATATTGCCGTCTACATACACATTCGGGTGGAAGACGTCTTTGGTGAGGAAGCGAACCTTTGGCGGCGAGAACGGGTAATCGTCGCCAAAGGTGAGGTCTAACTTAAAGAGCCCCCCTTCCCACGGTGTGTCGCACGGACCGGAGATGACGGCGTGCCAGTGGAAAAAGTCACCGTCGACCGGCACCGCCGTGATGTTGGAGCTGGTCCCCTCAGCCATATGTTTTTGAAAGGCACGATAGTCCTGCATTAGGCGACGCTGGGCCGTCGTGTGATCCTTCAGTTGCTGACCACCGCCCATCTTCTCCGCAGCGGCGCTGTTGCGGCTCTGCCGAGCGGCCAGTTCCTCCGCAGATGGCGGCTGAAGCCCCGCCTCCTCCGTCGCCACCGTTGCGCTCACAGTCGGCTGGGCTGGTGCCGTCTCTGGCTCGTCCATGTCGGCGGTCGTCGTCGCGGTGTGAGTGGGTGCAGGCTGCGGTGCATCATCGCCGCCGCCGGGGTTGTTACGACGAGGGAGACGCGCTGCCTGCATAACGAGTTCGGCGACGAGCAAGTGAGGCAGAGAAGAGAGAGAGGGGGGGAATGGGAATGGGAAGAAGGACGGTGCTCACAGCACTGCAAGGCAGAAGAGCGCTTAATACAAAACGAAAAAGGCGGTGAGTGAAGACTGACGATAAACCTCACCGAGTCGCCGGCAGGCTGACTTGGAGAGGGGAACGGAGGCGAATCGTCTTTTTACCCTCTTTTTCAGGCCCGCTGAAGATGGAAAGAGATAGACTGGCACCAGTCGCCAACGCTCTCACCGGGGAGATGGGGGGGAAGGGGAAGGGGGGAAGATAGCAATGTCAAACGCCTTTCGGAGAGTCAATTTCTCCGCCTGCCTTTGCGAAATCCAACGCACGTGGTGGTCTGGCGCGCGTCTAGTCACTGGACACCTTGACAGCAAGGAAAGGAGCTGGGCAAAACGTTGCGACTGGACAGCTCTTTTTGTTGGATATGTGTGTATGTATGTGTGCTTGCGTGTGTGGCCAGCGAGTGTAGCAGCGTGCAAGGAAGGAGGAGGAAAAAGGAGGTTAGAAGAAGCACCATGCAAGGCTCGCGGCACACGCACACACTCAGAGGCGCACGTTTCGCTATTGCCACCGCACATGGACGCCGACGCTGTCCTCCGGCTTGCAGACGGCTATTTGGTGACATCAAAGGCACTCCATGCGCGCCGCTGAGCCAGTGGAGTGCACGCAGGCGGCTGCAGGTGCGTCCTGCTCGCCGTCCCCTCTCAAAAAAAAAGAGGCGCTGCTCCTCTGCGCCAGAACAGCAGCGCCCGCCGGAAAGAGGACAGGACGCAAAAGTCATGCGTCCCCTCCCCCCTCCCCCCACCACACAGCCCACCCCCACCATTATCACCTCCAGCGAGAGTCACTGGCACGGGCGCGTACGCGCACATCCATACACGTACACCCAAGCACATCAACGCGCACACCCGACCAGCCAAGACGTGGGCAAAAGCGATCCGCTACATGGGGAGGGGATGTGTGGGGGTTCCGCCGACGCCATGCCACATCGCTCGACAGCATAGGCAAGTCTAACTGCAGCCGCACAGCAACCGCAGGACACACACATACACACACACACACGCGCGCACGGACACACCTGGAGAACGGAAATAACAAAGAAAACAGCAAAAGTAACAACAGAAAAAGATGCAGGCGGCCATTCATGGAGTGAAAGGGGGAAGGGGGGAGGCAGAGAGAGGGGGAAGGAGAGTCCAGAGAGGAAAAGAAAGCGGTCCTCTCCCCCCTCCCCATCACCCGCACGCTCTGCTACGTCTCCAGTGTCACGGTGGAGAAGGTCAATGCGCAACGCAGAAAGGCGAAACGAACTCACACGCACGCAGAGCAAACAGCGCGGCATGCGCCCGGTTGCGAGAGGAGGAGAAGTTATAGAGGAGAAAAAAGAGGGGGAGGAGAGAGAGCCGGCAAAAATGCATCGGTCTTGCCAGCAGTCGCACACTTCGTACGGTGAGAACGAGGTGCGCAAGTATGTGCGTGTGTGTGTGTGTAGCCATCGCTCCTTCTTCCACCCACAAACTCTGTTTCTCCCTCTGCTGACGGAGAATAAGTCGCCTATGTCGCCGGCTCATCACTACGCTTCCTCCTTCTGTCACCTCCCTTCGTGCAGGGCGTCGACTCAGAATCATTCGTGCACTTCGCGGGTGCCAAAAAGGGGGAGATATACCACAATGTGCGTGTGTGTGTGCGTGTGTGGTGTGCTTAGGCGTAGTAATTGAGGTTTGCCTTCTTACGCGCCTGCACTGCAGCCACCCCCTCAACGAAGTCCTCGTGTGCCACATACGTGCGATCATGGCGGAGGGCCAGCATGCCAGCCTCGACGCACACGGCCTTCAGCTGCGCACCATTCATGTCGTCTGTGCATCGAGCGAGCTCCTTGAAATTCACATCCTTGTTGAGATTCATGCGGCGCGAGTGGATCTCCAAAATGCTGGCGCGCGCCTCCTCGTCCGGCATAGGAAATTCAACTTTCCGGTCGAGACGGCCACTGCGCAGCAACGCCGGGTCGAGCACGTCAATGCGATTCGTGGCGGCGATCACCTTTACATCGTCGCTGCTGCCGAACCCGTCCAGCTGGGAAAGCAGCTCGAGCATGGTGCGCTGCACCTCGCGACTGCCGTGCTTGCCCTCGTCCGACCGCTTGGAGCCGACAGCATCCAGCTCGTCAATAAAGATGATGGACGGCGCCTTCTTCTTCGCGAGGGCAAACGCATCGCGCACGATGCGGGCACCGTCGCCGATGAACATCTGGACAAGCTGCGGCCCGGCAAGGCGCAGAATGCACGCGTCCGTCGCTGCTGCACAGGCGCGCGCCAGCATCGTCTTGCCTGTGCCGGGCGACCCGTACAGCAGGACACCCTTCGGAGGCTGAATGCCTATCTTCTCGAACTGCTCCTTGTGGGTGATGGGCATCACCACCGCTTCGATCAGCTCGTTGATTTGCTTGTCCAGTCCGCCAACATCGGTATACTTCTCCTTCGGCTTTTCATCAATCTCCATTGCCTTGACACGGCTGTCGTAGTCCGGCGGCAGCGTGTCGAGCACTAAAAACGTGTCTTTATTGACCCCTACGAGATCCTCTGGCGACAGCCGCTCCGCGTCCACGAGGCCGGCAACGGGCAGGAACACAGTGTACCGGTTCGTTGTCTTGACAACAGCACTTTTCTGCTTCCGCTCTGGCTTCTTGCGGCCCACGGCGAGCTCCTCCGCCTCATCCTCATCGTCGCTCAAGTCGAGCACCTCGGCAATGCTCGCGACGAGGTACGGCAAGCGGTTGTTCTCCTTGATGCGCTTCTTACCCATCTCGACATCGCGCTTGAGAGTGATCAACTCCTGCTTGGCGCGGTTCTCGAAGCTTCGAAGCGTCTGCGTCTCCTGATGCAAATTGCGTGCGCGAGTGCGCAGCTGGTCGTTCGTGAGCGTGTCCAGCTCATTCAGTTCCGCCTCGCTGATGTTCTGCAGCTTGCGCTTCTCAGCCGCCTCCTCCTGCGCCTGTGCGTAGGCGCGCGCCTCTGCGACTTCCTTCGCGGACGGCATCGCTCGTCTCCAATCGGTGCCAGCGCAGTGCCGCCACACAAGTAGATTCGCTGCTTCGGCTTTGCACTCTCTCACGTACAGATCTCTGAAAAGGCCCCACTAACGCCGCGATCTGCCCTTTCCCTTTTCACGTATGCTGGGCGAACGGGGAGAGAGGGGGGGGCAAAGAGGCCGAGAACCGAAGGAAACAGAAAAAGGAAAACAAAGTCGGCGCACTCGTCCACGAAAAGGGCGCGTGCGCACCGATTCTGATAATGGCGAATGGCACGCCTGTGCGTGGGAGGGATGGCAAGAGGAGGCAACAGGTCTGCTGGCAAGAAGGGAAAGAGAGCAGGGAGAGAGAGAGGGGGTGAGCCGCCTCCCCGAGGGACAGAAGGGGTAGAAAAAAAAAGAGAGCTGAGTGTATGGGCGGCCGTGTCTGTTCTCGTTTGGCGTCCGCTTCACCTCTCCTTCCTGCTGCTGCTTTTTCGGTTAAAAATAAAAGCGGATGACTGCCAAAAGCGGGCCGGTTGTGAGGACCGGTTTCTTCGTTTTCTTAAATATGTTGGTAATGGTGATGTGAAATGGGAGAGAGAGAAAGCAGACACGGGAGAGGGGTCAAGGGGAAGTGGGCGGTGGTGCGGGAGGGAGGGAGGGAGGGGCTCATGGCGACTGCAGCGGTCACGAAGCCACACCAACGCGTCGGCAGAGGCGAAGAAAGGGGTTGCAGAGAGAAAAGGTGGCACAGTGGCTCAACAGAGTAAGACACATAGTGGGAGAGGGAGCGAGAGCGACAGGTGGCCATAGCGCCTGCAGCAGTCTCCTCAAAGTGTGTGGCAACGACACAGAAAACCGCACTCTCTGCCTCGCTGGCTGAGCTTCTTTCCTTTGATCTCTGTATTTCTGGCGCATGTCGGGCAAGCGTGCCGCAGTAGCACACACACACAAACGGAGGCAGAGAGGGCTCTGCATACCTTTGCACATTTACACTCCATAGAATTCGGGGGGACGTAGATGACAGCCCAAGATGAGAAAAGAATGATGGGGTGGGTGCAACGCCACACACACCCTCCCTCCCCTTCTTCTCGCCTGCCGAAGCTACCATGAAGAAGGACATGGCGCACTGACAAACAACAGAGGGAGGGAGGAGAAAAGGGCAGCGGCGGCGGGGCAGAGACAGTGGGGGAAGGGAGGGGGGAAAGGGAGGCGGTGGAGCGAGCGAGAGAGAGAGGACAGAACAAAACAAAGGAAGAAGGCCAAAGTGTCGCAGTGCGCAAAGAGAGACAACGATGCGACATGCAGATGGCCGATGTTCGCTTGTTGACTTGTGTCTGTGTGTGCGTGTGTGTGTGTGCCTTTACACAGATAGACGATGGAATAGAGCCGTTACAGATCTGCCGGCATCGCTTCACAGGCGTGGGCAGACGCAGGCGCCAACGTGGCGAGGCGCTGGTCCGGTGTGGTTACCGGGCCTATATACACGGCTCTCGCCCTCTCTCTATCTATATCACATCTGTGTGCGTATGAATATGTTTAGATTTGGGGTACGTCAAGGAAGGGCACGTAGGGAGCGCCGAGTGGATGAGGCGTATGGACGGGAGGGGGAGAAAAAATGCGCCTTGTAACGCGTGCAGCTGCAAGGGAGGGAGGAGGATCGTGCAATCACACATACACACACATAGAGAAGCTTTCAAGTGACGCGGCCGCACCTCGCTCTCTCTCTAGCAACCGAGGCACCTGGCGAGTCTCTTCAGCTGCATCGGCGTTCGAGACGAGGGGCAAGGGGTGCGCGTGCGAGATGTCTTGCCGTTCGAGGACCGGTGTGCTTCGAACTCGCTGGAATGCAGGCCTGTTGCTTTCGCCAGCCACGGAAACGTGTACTGCGGAAGTGGCTGCGACGAGCTGTCGGCGTGGTGCGTGGGTGAGATGCACACGGCAGCCGAGAAGCAAGGAATCCGTCCATCATAGCTACTTTGGTGGGGAAGGCCAGCGCTCTCCTGCGGCGCAGACGGCACCGTCCCCTCCGCGAAACGCTCCGAGCAGTGGCGCAAAGAGGAGTGGCACTTCCTTTCGCGTTCCAGCAGAGATCGATGGCAGCGCTGGTGCGGCGACTGCTTCTCCTCGGCGCTTACCAATATGTTTTGGGGTGGGTGGTCACCGCCGTCGCCGACAGCGTCACTCTCGCAGACGTCTGCCGGGACAACGTGCGCAGATGCGACTTGCCCAACCTTCGCAGGGCGTGACTGCGCCTCCGCGGAGAGGCTGGTATATCCGTCAGAAGTCACAAAGCCACTAGCACCTCCGTCGCCGGTATCGGGCACGCTGACGGCTGTGGGAAGCAACTCGACGTCATCCTTCACGGTGGCAAGGGCGTCGCCTTCGCAGCCTGTCACCCCCCTCGACGCAAGGGCCGGTGACGCAGCGGATATGGGAGCCGCTGCTGCCGTCGATGACGCTGCGAAGAAAGGAATCGTGAAATGGGGTACCGCTTCTTCGCATTTCTGCCGCTGCTCCGGCTGTGGCGGCGGTGCTGGTAGTGGTGGTGGTGGCGAAGGACGAAAGGGAGGAGGCACGGGAATCCTGACGCAGCTGCTGAGACGGCGCTGATTGGTCTCCATCATCGGCCTTTCCGTGTCAGTCGGCTTGGGCATGTTCCGAAGCGGAGACACTAGCGCACTGTCGCTCGTGCTACCCTCACCGCCTGGGGCACCAGAGAGAGCCGGATTGCGGCAGAAGCTGCTCAAGTACTGGTCGTTGCGGCTCAGTATATGAGAAGGCACCGTCGTCGCACTCCCTGCTGCGAGGCTGGTAGTATGTCCGCCCATCACGCCCGACGGTAGCACGCTAGACGCATGAGCGCTGCACGCCACTATCCCAGCTGTGGCAGGCACCATGCTGTACTTCGCGGTCGACCAGAGCGACGTGGACGATGGCGACGTGGGGAGACTAGATTCACTCGTCACCGCCGGCATCGTCACCATCAGCCCTGGCGGCGTACTCGGCGACCGTCGCAACTGCGGCAGTGCTTGAGTGGTGCTGGCAGATAGTCTGTCTTCATGGATTTCGGGGGCCGACGGGCACGCTGCCTCAGCACTCGCTACCGACATATAGAAGCACGCGCTGCAGCGGGGACGGACGCTGTTATCTATCCTCCGCGTCTGTGTCGTAGAAGATGGCTTAGTGGCTACTGGCAGCACAGCTGTCTTCGTTGCGGTAGACGCCTCCACAGTGCTGGGGATGCCTGCTGGCTTATTCCCCACCCCGATGTCGCCGCTCGACGCACTGAACGAGGCGGCAGAGGTGTGACGCGTTCGCAGAGAGCTCCCGATAGCCCACCCAAAGAGGTCATATTCGTCCCCGTCTACCACGACGGCGCTGTGTCCGGGACTGCCGTCGCCGCCGCCATTCACGTCTCGGTTCGCTGCAGGGCCATCCGTGGTATCGATTCCACCGCCGTGAGGAGCCTCCAGCGAGAACGCCATCGCATCTGTCCGACAAGTGCAGCTGCGCTCAGACACAAGAAATGTCTGGCTGCTCGTGGAGGTTGGCCCAGCCGGCGCGGCGAAGGCAGCGACGCCGTGTCCGCGTGGTGCGATGCGATTTCGAAAGCTGCGCAATTCGGTGTTCGTGTGGGCATGCAATGGTGATGTTTCCTTCGCCGGCACGATGCTCGAGTAGAAGCCGCCGCCGTCACGGCTGCCGTCCAACGCGCGCAGGATGCAGGGTCGGGAGTAGGGAGACACGAGAGCAAAAGTGCGCCATCTCTGTACCTGCGATTCCTCATCGCTGTCCTGCGCGTCGCCCTGGTGCATCGCATCGCTGTCGACTCTGTGGGTCGCCAGTGTGCTTTTGCGCGGCACCACTAACGGCCCCATAACTCCCACACCCCTTTGGGGAACGAGCGTGTAGTCGGTCAGCGCTCCATACATGCAGCTCAGCTGCGCGCTTGTCTCCTTCAGCAGTGCCGGTGACCCCGAGACGGGCAGCGTCGGGCTTTTCGGTGTATCTCGGCGGCCGCGGCCGCCGTCCGTAGTGTCGTACTGCGTGCGCGGTGGCAACTCCGCGCAGCTGCTTGCCTGCGAGGCACCCATGTGGTGTACAGCGGCCGCGTCAGTGGTTACCAGCAAAACCGCACTCGGAGAGCGTGTCGCAGAGGGCAGAGTGCGCGTCTCGGGCAGTTCCTGACCGACAGCCATCAAAGGCAAGCCCCGGTCGCGGTCGTAGTACGAGTCCTGAGCCAGCCCACTGTCGCCGCTCCCCGCCGTGATTGTTGGGTTGCCCCAGTCAGCCTGCGCTCCTGTCGCCACTCCGTTGGTCGCCTCTGTACTCGGCCCGTCGCTGTGCGGAAGGGACGCACGCGTGCTGGCCTTTGCCGCGGGAACCGGCGCGCCGCAGGCCGCCATGGATGGCGATGACGGACACTCTCCATGTGACACGGGCGCGCAGTCGCCCTGGAAGGCGCTCATGCAGTCTGAGGAGTCCTCTTCGTCGAAGAAGGTGCAAAAGATGGACGGGGCCGCCGAGACAGCCTTTGCCGTCTCCCGCCCGGTCCCCCCGGCGACGGAGGCGGCGGGTGAGGAAGGATGCTGCGGCGTTGGTGTGGCCACGGTCAGTGAGCCAATCTCGATGCCGTCTGCAGGGCCCGACAGACGCCGCGGAGACCCGCCGCCGCTCAGAAGCTCCCCCGCCTCTGAAGGGCGGCGGGGGAACAGCCCAGCCGATGCCCTCTGCTGCCGAAAGACCGAAGCGCCATCAGTAGAGCTGCTGCTCATCAGTGTGCGATCAGCGTCGCTACTGCTGTCGCTGCTGCCCGTGGTCGAGCTGGGTAAGCGCTCGTCGCCGTCGCCCTCGAAGTGAAGGGCAGGCGGTACAGGCCGGCGTCCTCCCGGCACGAAGAAAAGACTGCCCCCGGGCACAGCCGTCAACGACCCGGTACTGAGCTGTGGAGGCGAGTCCCTTTTCTTCTCGGTGTCGCCCTTCTTCGGCCAGCATCTCTGCGCATTAGCGTTCAAAGGTGCATGTTCTATCTGAACAGGCTTGCCGTTGCGCAGGGTAGCGCTGTCGCCCATGTCGCCACCGCCGGGCGCTCTCGGGTGGAGATGAGCGCCATCATCGCCGCTTTTCCTGTTGAAGTGGCGACGGACGCGCGCAGCCTCGTGACCACCGCGGTGGTGGAGTGCAGTGGAGGGTGGCGCTATTGGAATCCCAAAGAATAGTGGTGCAATACGAGCCATCGGTCGCTCGCGCAATGCCGGCCTGCAAACGGGACGGTTGGCACCGCGGCACGCAGAAGGCACGCCTGTGGCAGCCTGTGCACGCGAAGGCGTTCGCCTGGAGCTGATGTCGGCCTCCTCTTCACTCCACTCCGGCGACTCGAGAATGGGGATGTTAGGGAGAACAAAGTCGCGTCCGCTCCTGGCGCGCGGTGGCTGCAGTGAGCCCAGTACGGCGGTTCTCACTGCCGTTGATGGAGCGTTGGAGGTGTGCATGCAGTGAGGCTGTTCGCGTGCTTCGTGTCGACCCCACTGTCGATCGTCACCTGGCGCAGTGACCTTGTGCTATCCGCGACAGTCGCTGACGTCAAACGCATGAAAAGGTAAGGAGAGCGTAAGCTGCGCGAATGGGAGATGCCGAATACGCACGCACAAACGCATAGAAGAGTGGTCGCCGCCCGTGGCGCCGGAGCGAGCACCGTTACGCAGGCGCACACGAGGACTCGCAGTCGAGAAAGAAAGGGGGAGGGGGAGGGAGGCCTATAACGAGGGAGGGCAACCACCACAGCAACAATCGCCGCCCGAGGAGCGGAGATGCAGAGGGAGCAAATCCAGAAAGGAAAGGGCAGATGTGTGGGGTTCGAAAGGAAAAAAAAACTAGACGGAGAGAAGGGCACACATATACGCTCGGCCAACGAGAAAGGCGAACGCCGGACGATGAAGTTCAGGGAAGGGTCCGCGCCAGGCGACCAGACAGCAGAGAACGAGGATGACGCCACTCGATCGGCGGAAAGCCTTCTTTGGAAGAGAGAGGGGGGAGGGAGAGCGGGCGGGCGCCTAGGCAAGACAGGCGTGGGAGGACGACCCAGCCGATGGCAAGCGGTGACAAACAGAGGGACGTAATCGGCTAAAGCCGGCCGTGCCGACGGCTTCACCGCCTCCGAGGGGGGGGAGAAAACAGAGCGAGCCTCTTGACGGAATGGGCGGGAACACGCACAGGCTCACACAGGGGGAAAGGAAAGAAAGAGGAACACCAAAGAGAGGATCTGCTGTGTCGGCGTCGGCACGGCGGGTCAACAGCAGCGATGCGCGAGAGAGCGAGGGGGAGCAGAGCCACGCCACTGCGCGATGATACGAAGAGGATGAGGCGGAGAGAGAGAGAGCAGTGCGCAATTAAAAAAAACTTAGGGAAAACACAAATGCTGGGAGCGCTCGAAACAGGAGTGAATATGCACACGCATACAGACAGATACTATGCACAGGAAGTGATTCACCCCCTCAGGGGTATTTCCTCGGTCCCCCTTCTCGAAGAAAAAAAAATAAAAACAGAAACAGAAACAGGAAGCGGCAAACTGCACGCCGCCACCAACGCTGCTGTCACAAACTTCTGCGAAGCAGCGCTGCAGAGGCCAAATCGAAAGGAAGCAGAAAGAGGAGAATAACAGGAAGAAAAAAGGGGGGTCTGGGGCCGAAGTCGCAGATGTAAAACGGAGCCACGGCCGCACACAGCCGAATCAATCAATCAACATATGAGGGAGGAGGGAAAGCTCGTTGAAACAGAAACAGAGGATGTGTGTGTGTGTCTCTCTCCCACCCTCTTCCGTTTTTAACTTCTTCGCGGTTGCGTGCCGCCCAGAGAAATATGCGAAGGGGAGGGGAGGGAAGAAAGGGAGCGAGTAGGGGGTGCGGAGCCTTCGAGTGGGGGAGGGGTAGAAAGAGGGTGGATAGAGTGTACCATCACATGTGGCGGTGGAGGGGGGGTAGTGTGTGGAAGTGCGTCCAAGACGAGTCTGAGCTCTCGTGTCTACGTTTGTGTTAGCTACAGGACAGTCAACATGAGGAAGCGCAGCAAGGATGAGCACTGAGCAAGCGTAACAGAAGACGTCAAGACACGCCAGTGGCGAGAGCCGTTGAAGGAATGAGGTATGCGCAGTGCACGACGATGAGGAGCCTACTAAACTACACAGCGGGACGGAAGACCGGGTGCGAGCTCCAAGCAACTCAAGTCGGGCACGCACACACGCATAAACGCGTATCTGCGCAGATAGAAAGGGAGAAGAAAGTCTGATACACCCTGGAGCGGATAAACGGCTGGTCACACGCGCTGGCCGGCGCTTAGAAGTGCGCACACAAAAAAAGTCGGGAGACTCTGCAGGAAACTCGAGACAGCACACCAGCAATACGATACAGCGGCGCACAATTCACTTTGCCGGTTAATGTTTGCAGCGAGCCACTGAACTTGCGAGAGAGTGCCGAATCGTGTTCTGCTTCGTGCTGCTCGTGGGATGAGTGTGTGTATGGGTATTGCGTGCGTGACGTTCGCCGTGTGGCGACAGTGTGGATTCTCTTCTTTCGCTAGCCAACTGCGAGCTGCCTGCTCAACTTGCTGCTGATCTTGTTGGTGTGGACTGAGCTGCGCCTTGTAGGGGCCAGTGCGTGCTCACGTGCACCTAAAAGGGCTTATCTGCTGCTTCGAGCAGGGAAAGTGTAAACGGAGCGCTGCGGAGGCGCAGCGCCACAACACGATCGAAAACGGCCTTCTCCGCGGATGAAGAAAACGACACACACAAACACACGCACACACACATATATATATGTATGTATATATGTATGTATGTATGCGACCAAGAAAGAGACAGATAGAGGGAGAGAGAGAGAGCAAAGTGTGCGTGGAGAGAGAGGACGATGAGGACCGGTATGCTAGAGGGAGGGAGAGAGGGAGGGAGGGTTGTGAGCGCCGGGTGTAGGCGAGGCGGAAGAGACGGAGAGGGAGGAGGGGAGAGAAGGGGAGAGAAGGGTAGACAGAGAGGGAGCAGGGAGCGAATCAAGCACAGCCACGACAGCTCCTCCCTCCAGCTCAAACACGCACACACACAGACACACACATATTCACACACCTATGCATGTATCTGTGTGCCCATGGCCAATCTCGGACTGCCGTGTGTGCGCGCCAATGGTACGACTGGCATCCGCGCTGAGGAGTCGTGTTTGGTGCTTCAATGCGTTGACGACGGAACAGAAGAGGTTGGAGAGGAGGAGGGCCGCGGAGTGGGTTGGAAACGGCGAATACGCGGTGGGCCGGGGGGAGAGGGTACGATGTCGCCAAGATGTGTACGTGCGTAGGAGCACACGAGGTGAAGGAAAGTGGGAGGGGACGCATGTGAACTGACGGTGAAAGGGTTGGCAGTCATGAGGAGGTGATGGCGGCCCAGCAATCACTGAGGTTTGCTCCTCCTCACTTTCTCTCTCTCCCTCACATACTCCTTTCTACGGACCAAGCGAGAGGATGGTGGAACCGAGTGGCATGCAAAAGTGCTTGTCGGGCAGAGATGGAGAAGAACGTTGTGCGGCTCTTCTTCCCCTTCTATAGAGTACACCCCACTAGGCGGCCCAATGCCGCTTCGCCTGGATTGTGCAAGATTACGTGTCTCTATGCGGTCAGCAATTCACGCAAGTCTGTCTTGGAACCTCAGGGAAGGGGACTGTGAGCGGCACCTTGTGTGCTCGCATGGCGTGTGTATGCGTGCGCTTTGTCTTCGCTGTTTCTTTGGGGCTGTCCGTGCGGCTCATACGCTGCCGCTCAGCAAAGCACACGCGCGCAGCTGGTCGGCGATGCACCCGCCACACGCACGAGATCGGGGTCGACGGCGGCGTACACGAACACTTGCTCGTAGTCTTCTGTCGATGCAGCCACAGCAGATCGCTCGAGAAGGCGCCGTAGACGATGACCCTGTACGCTCAAGCAGTAGCACTCCCGCTGGGGATGTGGTGCAGCCGCAGCAGCAGAGCCCGTACGAGTGCCTTCACAGTAAAACTGTGAGGGCGCCATCATCGCGTTGCCGACGTTCTTCCTCATCTCAGCGGACGCACTGGTCGACGGCGGCATTACCGCTAAGGAGGAGAGCGTGGCAGAAGGAAGAGGAAGAGCTCGCGTGATGGCAAGCGGCACGTGATGCTCTTCGACTCCACCAGCTCCTCCTGTCATTGCAGTGCCCGCGGGCGCCGGGCCACCGACGCAGTGGCCACCAGGAGCGGGGAGCGGTGTAGAAACGTACAGCGGAATCCAATGCCACGTGGAGAGGGGAAAGAGACGTCCTGCGGCAGCAGAGCAGGGCGGCTGCAGAGGCGGCATCACAGACGCATGAGCAGGCACGCTGCAGAGTAGATACGAGACTGCTTGGGCATGTCTCCAGTCAGCACAAGTCGCAGCCGCAGCGCACCCAACCCCACAGCTGGCCGGCGCGCCGGGGAAGGATCTGGTCGAGCCGCCTTCCACCGGGGTGGGCTCGTCCTTGCACAGCAACATGGTGCACAAGAGCACGTGCCACGAGGAGGAACCTGGGGAGGGCCGCGCCGGCTCAGTGCTGGGTGCGCCTAGTAGTAGCGAGCCAGTCACCGTCCTATTCTGAGACACCGATTCGTGCTCGTCGGCACGCAACTCATCCGCACATACGCGGAGGCTCAACGGGGAGACATACAGGACTTTGCGGCACGTTCGTCTACACAGCGAGTCGACGTCTCGTCCTGTCTCCGGTGACACGAAGGCGGCACTCGCGTCGCAGCTGTCACTGAGCAGCGACCGATAGACAGCGTTTAGTGGCACACCGAGTGCGGCCTCGGTCGCTCCGCCGGTAAGCTGCTCCATCGCACAGCAGGCACCAAATTCATGACGAAGGAGCAAGAATGAGGGAAGCGAAGGCCGCGGAACAAGACTACCCCACCTGAGAAATCGCAGGGGCAGTCGATGTCGGGGGACAGCGGTCATAGAGAGCGGAGAAGAACGAGAGCCGCTTTGTTTCATCGGCATATGGGTCCCATGAGAGGTCGCCATGACTGGCCAGAGCGCTCGCAGCAGAGCACCATCGCTTACGTTCAGCAAGGGAAAACAGCCGGCTGCGCCGGCTAACGCTCCTTCAGTCTCCTCGCCGGCTGCCACGCCGCGCGGTGCTGCAGGAGAAACGCCAGCGTCGACGCCCGCCATGGTGCACGGCAGCCACCCAACACAGGCAGCAGCAAAGCTGTCGGCACCTCCTGCTGAGATACTAAGAGGAGGAAGCGCACAGAGAGAGGAGACTGAAGTGCTCTCAGCGGGCGGGTCAGTCTCTCCTAGCCAGCAGGCGTCAACCTGGATCGCTACCAGTGGCAATGGCGAAGGCTCCGTGTCGAGAGTGGACGCCACCAGGGCCGTAGATCCAGCGGCAGAGCTGCTCGCCGCACCCACGTGCGCCGACACGACGTCCGCCCAGTGCAGAACCGAAAGTCGAAGTGCGAAGGCCAGCGAGGAGGGGCCATGTTGCACCTCCCTTGCACCACACCACAGAAAGCACCAAGACGCGCCCACAGCAGCGCCTGCACCTCGAGTCGTATCACCAAACGCAATCCACCCACATGGACTGACTACGGGAAGTCGCTGCAGGCGCAGTACCCATGTTGCAGCGGGGGTAACGCCACCCGCAGTGGCTGGAACAGCAGCGGGAACGCGTTCTTTGCCGTCCTCACGCTCCGGGAGGTCGGGTACGTCCGTGCGAAGGTCCCGTACCGTCATCACCGCTCCAGTGGAGAGGTCCACAACGCCAACAAGCGATCCGACGGCGAGGACAAGAAGCACTGTGCCTGTGGCCGCCGTCTCCGCCACCGCTTTCGTCGGCAGGCCTGCAGGCGGTTGCTGATGTCCCGGCCATTTCAGCGCGCCCTCGTTCGGCGTCATAATCACTTTCAGATGCACAGCATCGGCACCGGCACCGCAGTTCAGCAGCGACTCGAGAAACAGCCGCTTCAGCGGCACAGCGGCGTTGTCCTCATAGCCCCAGCAAAGGGCTCCAAGATGCACCACCGCGCCCTCGCCACTGGGTAGGCCACCAGTGGCCGAAGCCGCATCACGGGAGCGGGAGACGCATCTCCAGCCAACAACATCACCGCTGCGCAGCAGTGCCACCGCATCCATCTCCCTCACATGCGACGGCAGTGACGACTTGAATGATGCAGCGGTGGTCGCTGGGCATGGATCTCGTCCAGCAAGGCCATCGACTTCGCCTTCGTACAAGTCGCCGGCCAGCCACGCAACTGCAACAGGCACCACACCATCATTCACACTCGCCCCTAGCCTTCCTGCAGCCACTGAGAGCGTTGGCGTGTGCGACAGAAGATCGAAGGGGGTCGTGAGCGTGTCAGCGGCGCTTAGGCTATGGAGAAGACCCGAGAAGGCGGAAGGCAACACGACTCGAGTGCAGCTACCCAATGCCCACGGGCAGGGGCCCGCGAACGCAGTCGACGGCTCGGACAGCGGCGCAGTCGCACTCGAGCTTGGCCTACCTTCCTTCGCCGCAACACCCAAGGCGGTGCTCGTCGCCCCGGCAACGGCTGCCGCGCGACCACCCAAAACATCAGTTCCGTTCACATCTGAAGAGCACAGCCGAAGCTCAAAGACGCCCTCGAGGACAGTGTGGTAGGGCGTATTCGCCTCATGCCCGATGGTGTCGTCGGCATGAGGCGTTGTGGCGTATCCGCACACAAGGCAGCTGATGTCGCTGGCTGTTACTTCGGGGTTCGCTGCTGTAGACCGCCAGCAGAGAATCCGCGCAAACATCTGCAGAGGTGCGTTGCGCAAAGGTCGCGGCAGCGACTCAAAGGACGCCGCTGATGAGCGCAGTGCATGTAAAACATGCACAGAGAAGCTCCAGTGTTCGTCAGCAGTCATGCCGCTGTTGCGGCAGACGCTGTCGCTGCGACGGCCGTCAGTCACCATTGGCATCGCTCGCGTCCACTGCGCCTGAATGGTGATGACAACAGCGCTGCAGCAGTGCGCCCTCGCCTCTGGAGGTGCCAAGGGCTTCTCAAAAAGAAGAGCACACACGCGCGCAACCGTTCGCCTCTCTCCTTGACTGCCGCACCTTGTCAGGTCTACAGATGTACGGGAGCCGTCGCCCCTGCGAGCGGTCATGATGCGTGGTTCCAGAAAGGCTGTCTGCGCATCATCTACGTAGCCGTCCAGTTTGCACCGCGCCTCTTCGCCGTTGGGACCATAAAGAACGAAGGCGAAGACACTTGAGCTGCGAGCCATGTTGAGGTCACCCTGCGCCCTAGTGGCACGCTGAAGTGGTGCGCGTTCTCCTGTGCGCGCCGCACCGTCCCTCACGAGCGGCGCGTCAGCCGCAGTCCCTCCTCCGTGCTCACGGCCATCGACGGCGGCAGCAATACTGCGATAAAGGCTACTCGTCGCGTATGGCTGCTGCGCTGGACGCTGAAACACGCCGAGGAGCACCGCGGCCGCATCCGTGGAGGAGTGGATTGCGGCGCGAAACCTTCGCCCAGCCGAGGGCGCGGAGGCCGTCGGAGCCGTAGCGGATCGCTTATTCGTGGTGGAGGGAGCAGTCTGGGAAGGCGAGCGCAGACTGGCAAGCGCCGTGGCAAAGAGAAAATGCGGGTGAGCGAGGGAAAGTCCGCGCACGGACCACGGCCCCTCCAGCAGACGCCCCGCCACTATCGTTGGCGTCCTGTGGGGGGTGGCGGCAGCAGGATCAGTGGCGGCGCTCAGCTGGTCGCCCTCTTCCTTGAGGTAGCACACGGCCAGCGAGTCCAAGCATGGCTCAATGGGGCCACCGCTGGCGACGAAAGTGCGACGCGATGGCGTGATTGGGGCCGCATAAAGCACGGCTAGGAGTGGGTACGATTGCTTAAAGTCAGCTGTCCCGGGCAGCCACTGAAGGCTGCGCACGCTGGCATACGGCAGGATGCCAAATGATGAAGCGGAGCTGCGAAAGTCTCTGCTCGACGGTGACGGCGGCCACGCGAGGCGCAGCAGCTCACTTATGTCAAAGATGGCTTGAGCGTGCAGTCGCCACTCACCGGCGGCCACAGACGCCTTCTGTAGGCACCCGCCGCAGCCGCGGAGACTGGCATACCGCGCAACAGGGTGCGCACAAGACGAAGAAGGGAGGGTCGGGAAGGAAGACGCGACGGTTGGGCTGCACCACACAACAAGCAGCTCCAGCAGCGACTTGCTGCCGTCACCTATGGCATCTGCAGAGGCTTCGCTGCGTGCAGTGAGTGGCAGCGTCCGCACGAGCGAGCTCACGAGAGGAGCCCCAGTAGCCCATGTCTGCTGGCAAGTCCAGCCCCCAACCGCGTCGGTGCCGGGCCGCGGCGCCGACGTTGGTGACGGGGTAGACGGAATCCACACGCAGCCGCTCAACTGCACCGACCACTCCGCTGGCGGCGAGTGGCGCGTGAGCTTGTATGTCGCCAAGGCGGCACATCCGCAATCAAAGCAGCACAGCACTTCCGCCAAGAGGACAGTAGCGGACGAGGCATCGTGCGTCATCGCAACCAATGTTGCCGCGTGTGCTGCGCCAGGGGAGCATTGCCAAGCCTCCTGCCGTACTAAGTGGAGTGCCACCAAATGGTCACCAGAGAAGCGGGTTGGGGAACGCTGGGAAGAAGTTGCTGGCGCTCCAGCGGCACGGCCTGCGGGAGATGCTTTGGCGGCTGCTTCGCCACGCAGTAAAGAATACATGAGCTGGGAGGCCCGAAGGGCCGCCGTGGAGCTGCTTTGGGTGTCTGATACTGACGCTGCAGCGGCTGCGGAGTGCTCGACGGGCAAGCAAAAATTCGATGCGTGCGAACGAGCGGTGGCCAGAGTCGATGCAGCGCCCGCATCACCAGCGGACGCGGCCGCCCGGCGGCACGCAGAGCACCCCTCGCACCCGTCGTGTGCACTGAGTGCGAGGTCCGACCCACGCGAGCCTCCCAATGAGCACGCGTAGAGAGCCGCGCGAATGGCTCTTTGGGGCGTGGCAACGGAAGACGAAGGTCTCGGCCCACGAGGATCGGCCTCTGAAGACCCATGGGCGGTCTTGCCAAAGGAGAAGAGCGCGACGTCGAAAGAGCTGTGTCGCGCAGAGCCGGTGCCCGCAGCGGAGGCGATGGCAAAGACCAGCGTATAGCCGTCGGCCGCGCAAACGGCGTGGATCAAGTGCGCACCGCCGCCAGAGCCGACACTGTTGGTCGGCGCGGTGGAGCCGACGAGGAGCATTTCATGTAGAAATGCGTCGCCCCTCTGCGTAGCAAAGGTGCTGTGCGAAGACTGATGACAGCGAGAGTCTTTGCGCGTGTGGGGGACAAGCGAGAGAAAGATTGAGGGGGAGGGGGGTGGGAGAAGCAGGCGGTGGCGAGTGCTTTTTTTTCGTCAGGTATCCAAAGCACTCGCAAAAGGGCGCGTGGCTTCGAAGCTGCCTGTGAATCGTACCAAGAGGAAACGTGGGCATGCCTAGTTTGTACCACATTAAGCAGAAAACACAGCGACGCCGACGAGATTCGCCGTGAATGCGTTCCTATAGCCGGCCCTTCTGTGTCGGTGAGCACATGTCTGCGTGGCGCGCATCACCATTACTAGAGGGAGAGAGAAAAACCGGTGATAGTAGCCGTGAGCAAGGCAGGTGTAGAAGGACGAAGACAGCCACGTAGCGTGACCACCACCATCGCTGGCACAGTACACAGCACCCCCCCCTTACACACACACGCCTCTTCTCCTGCACTTGCATGCCCTCCGCTCTTTTCGCTTTGGTGTGCGTTTGAGCGGGGACAGAGAGAGAGATGGCGAGGGGTGGGGTGGGGAGGGGGCGCTTATCCCTCCCTCATTTTCTTTTAATTCGCAGCCCCTTCGGCATCAGTTCATAAATACTTCGTCTCTTCTACGCTCGCAGCACTCCAGCGAAAGCGACACAGACAGACACAGAGAGAGGGAAGACTGGGGAAGGAAGTCGCTCAACACTGCAGGGCCCTCAGTCCTCCTCCCGCGAAGTTGCCTAGACCGACACCCACACCTATACCGGCGCACCGGCCGTTGAGCGATGCGCACATCAACGACGACGGCAAATATATATATATATATCGAAGAAAAAAAACAGTCATCCAAAGGGAAGAGGAGGTGCGGCATATCGGCAGCAACCAAAGCGGCGTCTCCGGCGCTATCGTGTGGACAGGCTACACGCACCCGCACACGCACACACACACACGCACACGGTGAGTGTGTAAGTCAGAGAGAGCTTGCGCACCACGGCCCCCAGATGCGATCGGCGTGCCGTGGATACGAAAGCGCCCTAATGCGTGTGTGCGCGCTCGGCCTTCCGGACGGCGCTGCTTCTCACATTTTGACCTGAGCCTCTGTGACGATATGGGCCAACCAGCAGTGCCCCGTAGACGCACCACGAACGACGGTGGGAGAGGCACGGGAGAGCGAAGGGCGAAGCAATGCACGGGACCGCGCGGCGCACACACGCACACGCCGACGCACATCCGCGCACAAACACGGAGAATGGTGTGCTCGATGGCGCGCGTTACCAACGAGGGCAACGCTTCGTGCCCCGTACTGTCGCACGTCGCACGTTCCCCTTCTCTTTGGGTGCCCCTCGCTCTGTCCTTATCCCACTCCCTGTCGACTTCTAGGCGGCCGCGGCAGCGCTACCGGCAGCGAGCGCAGGAACGCAACGGTACGCCTCGTTAAAAGGCTCCTTCAGAAGAGTCGACAGTTCATCAGACAGGGTCAGTACCTCCAAGCCAACAGCGCGAACGTCCATGGAGTGGCTGCCAGCGCTGGCCGGGATAGTGACGCTGATTTGGTACTCCAGCCGCGGATCCTCCTCCTCGTCCCGTAGCACAATGAGCGGCTGTCGCCTCGTCTCTCGCACAGCGATGGCGATGCCCCTCTCGTTCAGCCGCTCGAAGTGGCGCGTCTCGTTTTCAGATAAGTACACGAGTTGGCCGTTCTCCGGCGGCAGCACATCACTCACGTCGTCATCCGCGAGCTCGATGATGGGGATGCGGGCGTACGTCTCGCAGTCCTGGGCACTGACGGCGGGGCGTGAGCGTAGCAGAATGCGGCAGTCTGGCCGCTCCACCGAGGTGCAGAAGGCCGTCTGCACGTCCACCCACTCTCCGTACACCCCCTCCACCTTCATGTGCTCGTTCAGCACCACCTCTAGCTTGTCCTTGGCGCGCTTGATGCCGCCCTCGTAGGTGAGACGCGCGTTCTTGCTGACGGGCTGAAATCCACGCTCCTGCAAAAACGCCTCCACAAGGGGAACGGCGCTCTCCGGCGCTGTGGAGACCCACGTGTACGGCTTCGTCAGCTGGAGCCGCTGCTGTAGCGTGTAGGCGGAGACGACAGCCTCGCTGTAGCGCATCGCCGCAGGAGTCAAGAGCAGTTTTCCGATCTCGACGGTCAGCTCCCCATCCATTCGAAGGTTGCTCATGTTTAGCAGACACCACTGGAGCACCTTGCTGTAACGCGTCTGCAGGGCTCCGGCCGCATCGGATGAGGAGAGGGTGTAGCACTCTGTGTTGGCCGGAAATCCCGGGAAGGTGGACGTATTGACGCGACGGACAACGGCTTCAGCACAACTGCCTGTCGTAAGCAGCTGAAACGCCTTGGGAACCATGTTGGCGGTTCCTTTATAGAAGCCTGCCTGAGCCAAATCCAGCAGCGGCTCTGGCTGAGTCGTGCCAGCGCCAGCCCAGTTGCCATAGCCCTGCTCATTCTCTCTGCCGGCGCCTTCCGCAGCCCCCGCGGCCGCAGAGGCGCTGCCGCGCTGCTCAGCACTGTCCTTTTTGTGCAGATATTCTTCCATACGTCGCACGACTGCCGCTTTCTTTGCCGTCGGGTCGACAGTGATGCCGACATCGGCCAGAAAATCGCGCATCTGAGCCACCTGCAGCGAGAACAGGTTGCCTTCATTCCACAGCTGCCACACCTCTTCGTACTTCACCTTTACCATCTTGTTACTAAGCGCCACATGTGGCCCGGAGGCACGGCAGTCGCCGGTGGTTGGGCCAGCGCTACTCTCGTACCGACGGGACACGCAAAGAGCAGCAGCGGTGACCGTCCGAGAGCACGTGCCACGGAAGTGGGCAGACTGCCATGAGGGCCCCTCACAGCTGCTTCGCAGCAGCAGCAGCAGCGCCCGTCTGTGCGAGCGCAGCATGTGTATTTTCTAGAGAACCGCGGGCACGGTGTTTGTTAGGCGTGCGAACGTGTATGCGTGCGGGCGTGCGTGATCACATGCAAAAAAAAGGAGAGAACCGCGTGCTCTGAGATACCACAGCCAAGGACGCAAAGGCGCGTCGATGGATCAACGTCCGCCTTGTGTGCCCCGACCCTGCCTTGCACAGCGGTCACTCTTCACTTTGGCGTTCTCGTTGCCGCGCAGACAGAAACCCTTGTCCTTTTCTTCGTTGACACGCCTCTCACAAGGAGCGCGTACTGTACGAAAGACCCTCGCCCGCGCACACGCGGACGGAGAGGCCGACAAGTCCTCTTGAGTATCAACGGCTGCGGAGAGGACGCGAGGCGACTCCCCAAACAAAAAAAAGGGATGAAGTTGTGGAGAGAAGCGCGTACTGGTGGTGTGGTCAGTCGGAGGAGGGCAAGGCGCCCAAGAAATGTGGATCTCGAGATACGGCAGCACGACAAGGGAGGGTCCCGCTTGCCAGTGCGAAGGCATGTGTGCGTTACGAGCAGGGAGGGGACCGGCATAGATGAAGGGAAAATGGGAGGCGATGCAGGCCGGGGGTCCGCGCCGCTGAGTCAGAAAGGGGAGAGGAGAATCCGCCACTGCACGTGCGGCGCAGTCCCCAAGTCTGCATGGGCTCGGCACATCACACTGATATCCCTTTTTCTTATTGCTGTGGGCGCTTCCCACACGCATCGTCGAGAGGTGAGGAAACCGAGAGAGCGATGGGAAGAGAGGCGGAGGAGGGGAGGGGTGGGGAGGGGGAATAGGGCACACGCGTGAGAGCTCTCCCGCCCTGCCGCACCCCCCTCACACACACACACACTTACCCTCTCCCGCTCTAGTGCAGTTCACCTCTTTTGCGCCCGTCTTCTGTGCGTTGGGAGCATTTTCATTGCTGTGTGTGCTTCTTTTCTTTTTTCGCATATATGTCGATGGCAATGTGACGTCAGCGAGAACGCCAACACCCGAAAACACTCCACCGAAGATGATGATGATGACAGAGGATCTATTGTTTCAACAGACTGGCAGTGATGGGCCCGTAGAACGGGGGGAGGGAGGGAGGGGCGAAGACAGGTATGGGTATGGATGTGTGACGGAGGAGACGGGGGGAAGGGAGGGGGGAGGGTAAATGAGTGTATCCACTGCTCTTGATGCCTCCCCCCTCTGTAGCATCCTCGCGCGCGCCACCCTTCGCCACCGCGTCTAGCTCCCTCCCCCTCCTCTTCCTTGACCAAGGCGCTTAACACGCTCTACAGGATGGCATGCTGGGAACAAAGGGCGAGGCAGCGATCGAGCAAGCGCGTGGGGATGGCCGAGGAAGAGGAGCACGGTAGCGAGGGGTGGGGGGCCGGCGGATGTCGCTCACGAGCGCACAGGGCAAGCCGCACGAAGATAGAAAAGGGGCGAAATGAAAAAAAAAGCGAAAGGGATGGCGCGTACGCGCGGACATACGGAATGCACAACTCGAGAGGCAGCCAAGACGGCTGACGATACCGGTAAACCCCCAACCGTTTCGCGCGCATAGAAGAGACGCCCGAGAGGGGAGACGGGGGAGACAAGCACGAGCGCAGAGATGCAGCGGAACAATGAGATGGATTGTAGGCGAACAGGAAGCGCAACACAGCTGATATACACACCTGTCGTCTGCCACACGAGCAGTCTCTACGGATACCGTGGCGACTGCATCCGCGTGCGCGTGCCTGCCGCAGGAGCGGAGAGGTCGCACTCGTCATCCACGTCAGCTAATGCCCCCGCCAAGTCACCCTCAGGCCGAGCAGGGATGACTTCGAGAGTTTCCTTACCGTCGCGCACACAACCGCAGATGGATCTGATGCTCTTCACATTGGTCGGCAGCGGCTGCGCTGACAAACCCATCACCGCGCTGCCTGGCCGGCCATCGTCCCGTTCCGGCACCGCCGTGGCTGCGCGATCGAACTCGGGTCCGAGGTACCGGCTGACGGAATTCGCACAGCTGCTGCCGCCCTCGGCGGTGCTACAGCGACTACTGCCAGTGGAGGACGCCATGCCACTCCCAAGACCTCCCATTGGCACGCTGACAGAGCAGAGGCATGGCGGAATGATCACGGCGGCTGTACCAGCGCCGGCATCGGTACTAAGAATGCCGCCTGTGTACTGCAGCATCTCGTGGTCCACCGGCTCCTCGGCCTTCATGGCGGGGTCCATGTGAGAGGAGTCCGACGAGCTGACGACTCCAACCGCCACCGTGTCGGCGCCGCCGCCTCTCTCCATCGCCATTGTAGAGACACAGATCTCCGCATCACGCCCATACGAATGGCGGTGGGGCGTGCTGCCGCCGCCAGGGAAGGTGTCCTTACAGATCGACTGGTTCGTTGGTGTGCGCACAGCCGCACTCGCTTCGTCAGGCTCTTCCGTCACAGCGGGGCACACCGCAAGGGCTTCGCCGGCACCAGCACAGTACCCCGCCCGCTCCGTGGCGGCAGCATCAGCATTCGAGCTTGCGGGGGAAGCCGTAGCCGCGCTTCCGCCCACAAACGGCCCACGTGCCTCCCCGCTGGAGACGGGGAACGGGGGCGGAATAGGGAGGGCATGGCCGACAGATACCCGAGGAGCGCTCGCGGTCACGGGCGTCTCACGACGTACAAGACCGTGATTCAGCTCGTAGATCCGACGAACTTCTGGCGGACATGGGGAAGGGAGTCTGTGCACGCCGCTGCACTCGGTGCGGGCCATGCACGAGCCGCGAATCCAGTTTAGGCACACGTTGCGCGGCACACTCGCGTACGCGCAACTTGTCGCGTTCCGGCACGCGCCGTACCAGCGGAGACACGGGTGCAGCTCGGTGCTGAAGGCGCGCCCCTCCGGACAGTGGAGGTCCTCCGGCACCGTCGCGGTGGCCGCCCCCTTAACGCCCGCCGGATGAGAGCGCCTGGCCCCAGCTGGGGAGTCGGCGCAGTCGCAATCCTCGTCATCTGCCACCTCCACAGGAAAGATGCAGCGAGCGATGTTGTGGTCGTGCACCGCTGCAGCGCCGCTGAGCATGATTGAATCTGCTGCTGCGTGCTTAAGCACACACGACTCTTGCCGAGGACGGTCGCCATTAGGCACCCCCACAGCCTTCGGAATGCCGCTCGCACCCGATCCTCGGTGACGAGCTTGCTGCCACGCGTTCTTGTCAGCACCAGCCGTGGCCGATCTCGTTACCAGGCTAGCTGCTGGGCGTGCCTCACGAGCATCGACGGCCTCACCGCCGTATCCGCGACGGAAGGCGAAGAAGAGCGCCTTGGAATGAATAAAGCGCGATGCCTCCGGGTTGCAGCTTGCCAGCTCGACGAGGATCTGCGCCAGGTCACCTTTCCTGGCGTAGAGCAGCTGCTTCTCCAGAGCTAAGCCAGGCGGGCCGCTCGTTAAAGTCGAGAAGGACGACCCTCCGCCTGCAGCACCTGGCGCTGTTGAGGCGGTTGGCAATGCGCTCGTCCGCCCTTGGCCTGCTGTCATGGCCGCCGTTGTCGCTGCGGAGGCAGCTACCCGCCCAGACGTCCAGATAGACAGCGGCGTCACCGTTGGGTTTGAAGACGAGGACGGCAACCGGCCGCTATGGGTACCGTAGCCACCAACCCCACCGACGCGGCACTGCGGGTGTGACATGTGCGCACTCGTGCACGGAGAGCTGCCGGCGGTGGTTGTTGTCCGGCAGCTCCGCCCGTTGCCGCCGGAAGTTAGGAGAGATGAAGAGCTCTGGTCACGGAGACTGATGTGCGTCTGCGAGGGCAACGGCGGTAGGGACGTGCAGATACCGCTGACGTGCGTGCAAGAGCTCTCCGGCGATGTCGAGTGGCCAGCAGAGCTCATCGACCTGCACTTGTCCGCAGCCACGGAGACAAGCCCGCGGTTCCTCTGCGGCCCAGTGCTGCACATCGTGACGCTTTGCGATGTGGACAACCCACCCGGCGTGCCAGAGAGTTGCGCCATATCCGAAAGCGAGGCAGACTGGGACGGAAGCTTGGCAAGCGCGCCTTGGCTGATGTTGCACACGCACGGAGAGAGCATCACCTGCTGGCCGGAAAGAACTCGGGAAGCGGGGCACGGCGGTGGGTGAGTGTGCGGCAGCGTGCCCCACGGCAGCGCGTTGCCCGCAGCAGCGGCGCTGTAGTCGCCCACAAGTGGCAACGCTCGCGAGGGCGCGTTGGTCACCATGGGACTAAGCACTGACGGCATTGCGCCGGCGTCGTGGTCGGCAGTTCCGTCGCTGTACGAATACTGTCCGATGCCGCCCAAACTTTGCGCGGTTGTACGTGGGTGGCTGAGCAGCTGCGATTCCTGCTGGGAGTCACCCGCGTTCGTGATGGGTGTCACGTCCTGCAGCTGCAGCATTGAGCTTTCTTGGTCATCCTCTGCGACCGCACTCACCGCAGCAGCAGCAGCGCGCGGTGCACCCAACGAAGATTCCGACGTCGGTGCTCCGTCGAGTGCCCGCTGGAAAAAGGGCGATGAAGCGTAGGTGCCCGGCAGGTTATGAGGCGTTTCAACCGACGCGAGGGGACTCCCACTGACGCTACCAGCTCTGCAGCTGCAGCTGCTGTTGCCTTCGACTCTGCCACTGCGAAGCGGCGCCTGAAGCTGCTGCGGGATGATGTGTGTGGGTGCACCTGCGCGAGTTGCCCGCCTGACTGCGGTGTTTGGGGTGGGCTGTGGTGTGTCGGATACACTTCGCAGCATAGCGAAAGCGACGGAACCACCAGTGGAAGCAGTGTGCACGTCCATCACCGGCGGTGGAAGTGGAGCCGGTAACCCTTCGTCCAGGGGCTGATCAGAGGCCTGTGTGGCAGTTGTGGACGCGGTGCTGTTCGCCGATGCGTGAGAGGCCACCGACGCTGTGGCCGCTGAAACGGATGGGGGTGCCGGGGCAGCCGCGCCGAGTGCTCGCTGTGAAACACGCGAGAATTGTGGGTGCACTGCCACCGCAATTGCACGGGGAGACGCAGCACTTGTGCCAGACGCTTTGCCGCGGTTTGAGCTGTGGAGATGATGCGGGAAGGCAGTGTCTGGCGCATTCTGCTGCTGTCGTAGCTGCGCGGAGGCGCGGCCAGTTATTTTGGTTGCCGCCTGGCTGCGAACGTGCGACAGGGGACTGCGTGCGTGCTGAGACGCCATCTCGGGCATTTGTGTTGCGGGTGCTACGTCGTGGGAGGTGTTGTTGAGGAGAGCATCCGCCCATCGCCCCAATGGACCCCTCCCGTTGCTGGCGTCCTCCCCGGCTGCGTCCCCTGACAACCGCGCATACGACCTTAGAGACGGCGCTGCCTCCGTCGAAGAGGGCGGATGCGGGGAACTGCGTCTCATGTCGTCCGGGTCGCTCGCTGGGGAAGGCACGAATTCCTCGCGGAAGTCGAAAAGGGGGGCAAGGCAGAAGTGTGCTGCCACGGGCTACGCTATAAGCGGGACACTCGCCAACACGAAGGAGCACTATGAAGCAAGGCAGACGGGTACCACTCCTGAAACTCAGCTCAATGGACTCAACGTCGTTGGCGCAACAATGCTCTGGAGTAGCGCACGTCGATCCCCAGCCAAGGTGTCGGCTAACGCAGCTGCGTTTCAATCAGTGATGCAGGAGGGAGGTGTGTGTGTGTGCTGGCAATCGTATTCCGCGGGAATTTGGTATGTATGCGTGCGCAGGTGTCGCACTGCGTGTGAAGGATGTGTGGAAGCCTGTCGCGAGGCGGACGTGTATATTTCTGTGTATGGTGGCGGTGCTGCAAAGCTTCTGTATGTCTATGCTAGTCTGTGCTGAAGCGTGTCACTCTTGTAGGGAGAGAAAGAAAAAAAACCGGGGGTGAAACGTGCAACGACCTGTGCGCCCCTTGTCGCCGCGGCGGTGATACAGAGAAAGCGAAGAGGACACTCACGATGACGGAGAGGCGGGCACAGAAAACGGAGACACCCCAGACGCACACGAGAAAAAAAAGACGAAAACAGACGGGAGAAGGCGTCTGTCTCTGTGTGTGTGTGTGTGTGGAGTTGAGAGCTCCGGGTGTACGTCTGTGACTGAGTCTATAAGCCCCTGAGGGACGGGTCTAAGGGATATGTTGCTGTCCGTTTCCTTCTAGTCTGTGTGTCTGTATGTGTGCGTGTGTGTGCGTGCGCCCTGTCCTCCTCCTCCTCTGAGTGTCCTTGTATGTAATGTGTACGCCAATGAAGACGGCAGGTGTGTGTATGTATTTAAATACGTGTAAGTGTGAGTCCTGTTCCGATGCGTCGAAATACGTCTGGAGAGCAGAACGTGGAGGGGCAACAGTGTGCATATAGTGAGACAGAGGGGTGGGTGATAGAACGCGAAGCAGGGGCAGGAGAGGTGACTTAGCGTCACCCAAAGAGATGGCGGCGTACGCAGATGCAATGGCAAAGAGTGCTTGGTGTGAACAGGAAGGCGGGCAGGGAGCCCGCATGCGCACCGCCCAGTAGCGCCAACGTCAGCCCCCCACCCCACCCCCACACCCCTACACCCCTCCCCCATTCACCACTTCTCCACGATGTCCCCGTTTTCTCCCTCACATACCCCAATGCAGTGCGGCCATTGATGCGGGGGCTTCGGGATTCGCCTTCGCGCATGAAAGCGAATCGGGGAAAAAAATGAGGAAGAGGGGTGTATTGCAGCCGTCACACACGGGTCTTTTTTGCCGCAGGAAAGAAAGCGCAACGCGCAGTGAGGCGTGCTCCTATCACTGCGGCTCCTGCTGCGCGTTTCTGACATCTTCAGAAACAAACAGAAGTGTGTCTCCGTCCCCCCGTCTTTGTCGACCCTCTTTCTGGAGGTGAGTGCCTGCGACGTAGTGGATGAAGGCGTGCCTGTACACAATTTCGCTTTCTCTGCTCATCATGCGCGTCGGCTCTTCGTGGTGCGTTGTTTACCTTTCGTGGGCCAGAAAAAAAGGGGTCCGCTGGATCATCTCTTCTCCCCCGTCGCTGTACTCACTCTCTCTTCCTCACAGACACGCTTACACACACACAAAAACACACAGGCGTGCCGCACCTCTCCCGGCGCGCGTCTCTTCACAGCGAGATGCGTACACGCAGATTCACGACAACGAGGAGAGGGCGTCGGTAAGAGAAAGGAGAGAAAAGACAAGAGGGAAGGTGGGAAGCAGGCGTTGTCGTGGGCACCGCACACAAAGAGGGCAGCATCACTTCGCTGCAAGACTGTAGCCAATAGAACGAGAAACGGGAGCACACAGGCGCCAACAAGCACACAACAAACAATGTCGTTTTAGTTACAAGACGGTCACAAGTGCATCGACAAGCGGCTAAAGCGTGCGCCGAGAGCCCTGGCAGGCGGGCAACCCAACTACCAAAGCACCAACATCCAGTCGAGAGGCGGTGAGGCACGACCTTGTCGAAGGGAAGGAAAGAAGGCAAAGAGGACGCAGAGAAACAGGATGCTGCTACCCAGATACACAGAGGGAGTGCCTAACCTTGCACTGCCCTCGAAAGCTCTCCACCATCACCGGTCGGTAGCCCATCTGCACCTCCCCCTCCCGTTGTCGCCACCTCTTGCTCCCATTAAGCCTCTCCGTGCTCCTCGCGATAGCGCTGCATCGCCAGTGTCTTCTGCTGCAGTGCGTCGATGACTTGGTTCTGCTGCCGCTGCTTCATGGAGATTGTTTGTTCCACCTGGTCCATGCTCTCCTTGATCTGCGCCGCACGGGACACGAAGTACCTCTTCGCGTGCTCTATCGACTGCTCCAGGAAGTAGCCGGTGCCGACGTCCACCAGCACCTTGTCGCTCGGCACGACGGTGCCCCGCACAAAAAGCGAAGATGTCATGCACACAAGTACCTCCTGCGCCGCCTCCGTCCTCGCAGCGTTCTCGCAAACGATACGGTACTGGTCAACCACGTCGCGGTTGTTCTGGTAGCGACTGCGGCCGCTGTAGAGGCCATCGTAAGCCGCCCCGAGGCTACGCATATCGTTGTCCAGCTGCTCCTTGAGGCCCTCGAGCTGCTCGATGGGCAGTTGATAGACATTGATGCTCATTGTTCTGCGCGGTTGTGTACCTTCTATGAGTGAAGGGAGGTAGGAATGGCAATGTGCTGTGTGTAGCGGGCGGAAGGAGGGGGGGCGTGCGCGTCGCGCAATACGTACCTGCTTTCGTTGTGATATTACCGCCTGTAAAAAAAAAGTTACCTACGGCAGTTGTGCTCTTCTGATCTCCTCGCACGAGCACGAGGCGGTAACACGTGCTCCACGTAGCGGGTTCGAGGAGGAGAGGAGAGGGGAGGAAAGGGGGCAGGTAAAGTACGGTGGAGACAGAAGAGAGGGGAGAAGAGTAATGCACCGGAATGGATTGGCGCCTTGCTAACTTTGTTCCGTTTTTTTTTTCGAGGGGGGACTTTGTGCGTAACGCTCTGTTTCACAGCGACGCTGAGCCGCACAAACGTCTCTGCGCGCCTAAACACTTATGATGCAGACAGATAGCACATACAGGCAGCTTGCGTGAGTCCACTCATGCGACTTACTCCTCTCTCAAAAGCGCAGAAGCGTCGATGGCAATACCGCGGCTCGAGACAAGCACGACGAGGCGGTCACGTCGAAGCGCCCCTCTCTCTCTGTTTCCTTCGCCTCTTCTCTTTGCCCCTTATCCTTGTCCTTGCTGTTCGAGCACAGCAAGAATCTCATAGGAAAGCGTGCGCACAGCATTGACAGCCCAGGCTGAATGAGTCACTTCGCGACCGCGTTCTCCGACGCTGACAAGAAGCGCTGAAAATCGTCAAAGGGCGGTGTCGGCAGGTCCTCCCAGGCAACCTCAACCGACCGGTGGATGCTCAGCGCAGGGGGTGCGTACTCCTGCAGGTAGTGCGGCTCAATGGAATGCCACTCCTGGTAGGGCAGTCCTGGAACGAGATCTGGGTACTCGCCGCGTGCGTTCGGCACACTTACACGCCATACCGGGTCGCCGGGCACGAGGTAGAAAAGCACGCACGGCGACGGCGGCTTGTAAGGGAGCGTCGCGTGGTCCCACACACAGGCGCGCAGCATTCGAGCGGCAGCAAGACCCTCTTGGAGCATCCACAAAGGTCTTCGACGTTAAAAGGACTGAGCTGGCTTGCGGCAGGATTGGGATGTGCCACTAAACACACAGACCCCGCCCCGCCCCCTTTCCACTCACAACCAGTCTCTAAATCACTGGTGCATCGATAATGGAATGGCATGGATGCGTGTTCGGAGAGAGAGTTGTTGGGGTAGGAGTGGGTGCGACGCGGACTCGAGACAGAACGGGAGGGTGCGCGCCGAACATGTACACACATACTAACAGGCAGGCACACACCATGCCGAAGCGTAAGGGCGGCGGAATGCGAGCCAAAACGCAGCAGCGTCACACCACAACGCATGAATCATGTGCTCCACACGCGCCGCATTCCACAAGGACGGAGAAGGCGGGGAAGGGAGAGCGCCAAAGAGCACGTCGAGGCTGATCGTGTGAGTTCCTCCTTCGCACGTTGCACTTTCATTTGTTTTTTTTGGTGCCGCGCCGGTGGCCGCCGTCGCTCTCCGAAGAGCGCCCAAGGGCTTTCCAAAGAGGGCGAGAAGGAATGTGTTCGTTGCGATACAGCAGCCCACCCACAGGACAACCTCGCCCGCATCCAACGACTCCCCCCCCGCTTCATCCGCTTCGACCGTTCTTCGCCTGACCAGAGCCCTCAGTACATGGCTGCGCGGGGCTCACCCCGCTCGCGCTGCTGTACGCCGCAATACACGTGAGCAACGCTCATAGAAAACGAAGGAATAAACAAAAATATATATGGCACATAATAGCATACCGAACTCATCGCGTCGTAGCGAAGAGAGCGCGTCAAGTGTGGGCCCAAGCACGCATGAGGTGTGCCGCCCTCTGCTGCCCTCCGACTACCGCTTCCTTGCCCTCGCTTTCAGCATGCCCCCCCTGCCCATCGTGGCAAGTAGCGACCGCTGCACTTGAAGAAAAAGAGGTGGATGGGGGGAGGGGGGCTGCTCGGCTCTCCCGAGCACACAGAGTAGGCGGGTGGGGGTAAGGGGTACTCGATCTCCCGAGATGCCGCCACGCACCGGGGTGCGTCTCCTCCCCTGCCACCGGCCATGCAGGGGGAGAGTGGAAAACGTGCCGGAATGCATCCCTGACGCGCTCACACAAAAGAGCCTGCGAAACGGCGCCCGCCTGAACTCCTCGTCATTCGAAGGCACGCACAGCCGCGTGCATTAGTGTGTGTGCAAGCGCTTTCCTCGCTCCCCTACGCTTGCCTCAGCAAAGAGAACGAGCTGCCGCTGAGTGTGTAGCGTACTCGGCGCTAGGGGCTCCCGCACCGCTGCTAAAACGCGGCAGCGACCGGTCATCATCGCCCTCCTCCTCTTCCTTGTATGTCGCATCGACTTCTTCGTCATCGTAGAAGGCCTGCTCCTCTTCAGCGCTCCCTTCTGCTTCGAAGACCCCCTCCTCGATGTGGCTCTCACCTGCCTCCCTGCCTCGTGCCGCAGGCGCAGTCAGAGCTTTCGGCTCCCCAGCACTGCCACTGCTCGCGTTGTCGACGCGCTGATGAAACGCCATGCCCGGCTGCAGCGGCGCCGCGGTGGACGAGAGAATCTCCGCAAAGGCTGTCTTTGGTTTTTCCAAAGCCGCTTTGCTTCCACCGACCGCGTTGCTCATGGCTGGTCGAAGGCTTGGCGGCCCACCATCACTGCCACCTATCACTCCCGACGGCGTCATCGGTGGCCCACCACCCTCGCCCTCTGTCGTGTAGCGATCCAGCAGCACGCGCGCCGTCTCATTGAAGTACTGCGGGTTACGGGCAAGCTGCGGAACGACGGTGATCATGGGGTTGGCGACAGCAGTACCGCTGAGGGACGGGCTAACTCCTGACGAAACACCGGCGCCGGAAGCCCCAGTACCTGATAATACGAGGGTAGTAGCAAATATCTCAGCTGAATTGCCGGCGCCACGTCCGCTGCCGCCACCGATGTGGCCGTTCACTGAAGAGGGATTGTCATCGCCCTCTTCATCGCTGGACCACATCTCCAACTCTGCAGCACCACAGTCATCGCCCAGGGGGGTCGCGAGGCCGCCGCTACGGCCACGGCTCGTTGGACTGCCAGCGGCTTCAGCAGCCAGAGTCACACGCCGCACACGCTTGCGCTGCCGCGCCTCCGCCGCCTGCTGCCCTATCGGATCGAAGATATCGTCTGCACAGCCTCCCGCAATCGTCAACGGAGCTGAAATGGAAAAACACGAGTGATTCGCGCCGATTCCGGGCATGCCTCTAGTGGCGGTGTCCAGGTCGAGCCAGTCACCGCCCTTGACGGCGTTGCCCAGGTCCTCGTCGTCCACCTGGCCAGGGCGACGTGCACCATGAAGACGCAAGTTCTTCACCCTTCGCGTGTACCGCCAGCGGCGACAGACGCACCACACTGCAACGCCTATGATGGCGGTGGGCACCACAAGTGCGACGAGACCAAGAAGAGCGAGGCGCATGAGAGGTCGGCAGCGCGTGCTGTTGTCAGGAAAGAGAAAAAGGGGGGAAAAGAGCCAATGCTTCGAGTGGTTGCCCCTTTCAGCGACCGAATGGAACGCCGTAAAAGAGGGCTGAGGCGAATGGCCACGGCATTCTCCCTGAAAACGCGAGGAGCGAACCTGGCACCGACCACGCTAAGAAGAGCAGGAAGGATGCTGTAAACTTTGCGGCTTCAACTCCTCCGCTGATGCTCCCCCCTCGCGCGCGTGTCCTCACCTAGGTGCGGCATCAACGTCCAAGACAGAGACAAACAGTCCCTCTCGCCAAAAACTCAATCGGCCACTTAAGAGAAAGTACCCCTGTTCTTGATCTACCCTACAGGGCGCCAAGCCCCCAGCCCAGCAGTCGCGTTAGCGCACAGATAAAGCCCGCGCCCAAAAATCGAAGGCCCAGGAAGCGAGCGGCTCCGAATTCGCCGCCATGCCGAGAGTATAGCCCGTAGCCGCACAGCAGTACTCTCGGCCGTGCGCTACGTCATTCATCCAGCCTGTGCTTCAGGTGATTGTACATGGAAGGAGACAACGGCAGAAGCGACACGCTCAACCACTCAATCAGGGAGCCGCTACCAATAACCTCCTCGTCGCCCAACAAACGCCCGCTTCCTTCCCAACTGCTGCCTACATCTCACTTCCTCATTGTTCGCGTATCGGGAGTAAACCCCTTGCCAGTTCAAAGGGTCCTCAAAAAAAAAATTGAACCCACAACGTAGAACCGTAATCGCTGTCAGCGTGCGCGGAGATGCCGACACGGGCACAGAGGCAGGCGAGACGAGGGCAGCACGCGCGCCAAGCACAGAAAAGCCGCAGCCCCTCCGCCAGCCGCACCGACGAGTCGAGCCGGCAGAGAAGAGAGGCGGTGGGGTCCGGAGCACGAGGGAGAGAGCTGACACGCGTGGCGCTCTCCCCTCCCCTCACCCCCTCGCACCATGGCGGCGCGAACGGTGCGCACACACGCTCGAGGTGCCGCCTTCACCTCTCTTTCCCCGCTGCGCTCCTGCGGAGGGCGCACCACACACCTGGCGCCGTTGGCCACCTCCACTTCCCTCCGGCTGCCCGCCTGCATGCCCGCTTTTCGGCGTCGACGCCTATCGGCTTAGCGGGGAGGGAGGGCGCAAGAGGAATGGGATGGCGGCGTGGCAAGCAGCGCCGCTGCCCGTCGGCCTCTGACAGCTGTGCCGGCGTACGCGCACACGGAGAGAGGCGAAACAGAAGAGAAACGGTGTGGCCCGGCAGCGGCAAACGAGATCGGAGGTGCAGTCCGCGCCTGTTGCAGCAGGTCGAGCAGCAACAAATGGGAGTCAGCCGCACGAGGAGGAGAGGGGAAGGCACGGGAAGAGGGGGACGAGAGGGACCGAAAGATGAGAGAGAGAGGCGGGGCGAAACATGGGGAAGGGGGCCCAGCGACCAACGCGCAAACGCAGGGGCGAGGAAGGGAGGGAGGGGCGCAGAAGCCGCCCACGGTGCCGCGGACACAGAGAGGGGGCAGCGGCGCACGCCGTGCTCGCCCATGTAAGCGGCCAGTCTTCGCCCCTTCGGCGCGGCGGGCGCGCTCGCATTGTTCTTCTCGCCCCTCATCGTGCGCTTCGTGTCCATTTCCTTTGTGTCTCATCGAGCACATAATAGATTTGCTCTCGAGCACCGCGGAGAGGTGCCGAGAAGTAAATAGAGACGTAACCACTGCCCACCCACAACGGACAGGCCCGCGAGCGCACACGCACGTACAGCCACAGCGCACACCGCAGGCTGCGCCCAGGACCGCGCTCGGCACCACCGTCACGCAGCCAATGCACAATCGCACTGGGCTCGTGCGCACATTCCTTGAACAGCCCACGCGGCACGCAGTCGGCCGGCACCACCGTCACCATGGCCGCACGCCCAGTCCTGTCCGCCGGTGCCACGAGTCGGCAGCCTTGCACGGGGGCAGGCTGCTGGCTCTCGGCGTCCCGCGCAGAGTGGGGCACCAGGCCCTCGTACCGCGGCCAGTGGGCGGCAGCCGTCCGCCTTGAGCCGAAGCACAGGTATACGAAATACAAGAGAGAAAGAGGAGAGGGGGGTGATATCAGCATGGAAACGCTATGCAGCCAAGTCGACAGACTTTGGCGGTAAAAGCACATTTGTCCCGATAAAGACGGAAGGAGAGACCGTCGGCCGGAGCACTCGCGGCACACCGGCAGACGCGCATGCGCATTGACAAGGGCAACAGGATGTGCAACGACAGCGCGTGCGCGTGGGGGTGTGCGTCGTGGATCACGTCTGGGGTACTCGTCGCCTTCGGTGTTGAAAGAGAGAGAAAACGAAACGAGTTCACGCCTGCCGCCACGTCGCCGCTGTTTGGCCTGCCCCCTCCCTCTCACCCACCGGCACTCCTGCACATAGTGCAGACAGAACAGAACCCGGCCGTACGGCCGTCGCGAAGCGGAAGTGGAGAGGAGGGGAGTGCGCACACGTCAAGCGCGAGGGGTCAGCGCGCCACAGACGGCGGATGCGGAGCCATCGAGCGAGGGCAGTGTGAGTCGTTCACTTATAAAAGGAAAACAGAGAAAACAGAAAAGAACGAAGCAGTTAGAGAAAAGAAGTGCGCAGAGGGCGCAGACTTCCCGTTCATCGCGCCCCACTCCACACACAGCGAGCAGGCCTGCGAGCGCATGCGCACGCTCAGCCATAGCGCACACGCCCCGGCTGCGCCACGGCCACATCCGGGTCTTCCGCAACGAGCCGCCCGCCGCTCCGTCAGGCTATGCGCCGGCGGGCTCTGCGCCGCCTGCCCCGTCCATTCCGCGCACGCGCGCTGCGCAGGCGGCGTCAGACGGGCATGGGCGGACGGCACCCCTTCATCCGTGCGGGCCGCGGTGCCCGTGCTCCGCGGGGGCGGAGGCCTCACGTCTCTCCCCGTGGTCGCCCTCACACCACGTGCGCCGCGAGGAAGCGCTGCAGCAACGACGCTCGGAACGGCGCACACGCTGCCGCGGCAGACGGCCGCTTTGTAGCGTCGTCGCGTACGGCTTGCGGCCGCCACCAGCGTCGCGCTGCCGCCGCTCCCACTCGCTAAGGGCGCCACCCAGGCGACTCGGTCGCCCACATCGGGTGTCGCGCGTCTGCGTCGTGAACGCCGGTGCTGCCGGCGACCGCGGAGTCCGTCCTCCGGGGCAGTGCCGCCACGGCGCACACACCGTGGTGCCGCTGCCAGCCGCAGCGAAATGCGGCACGCTACTCGGTCAGCACATCGGCCATGAGGACGCACAACAGGGGGGCCGGGCAGTCGCTCTCGCCACACTCGCAGGACGCAGTGGCGCCGTCACCCGACAATGAGCACCAAGAGAAGAGGCTGCTTGGGTTAGGCAACACAAAGGCACAGTCGACGGTGCGGTCAGAGCCCGCGGCGCCTCTGTCTGCTCACCACTCTGAAAATAGCCGTGGCTGCTTCCAGGCGCGGATCGCGACGCTGAGTGACCGTTAGTCCTCCGCCGTCTCAGCGGCCTACATACCCTTGGAAGTCTTACTGAAAGCAAAGGGGAGAGGTACCACTGAGACATTGTTTAGATCATCCTCATCACCAGTCGATCGCTCCGCTGCTTACGGCGCTGACGGCGTGCGAAGTCGGTCGCGAGCAGCGAGTGGAGAAGGGCCAACGGACAGCGGACCGACGCCAGCAGCCGCAGCCGGGCCCACCGACATCGGGCCCACGCCAACGGACGCAGCCGGGCCCACGGACAGCGGACCCACGCCAGCAGCCGCAGCCGGGCCCACCGACATCGGGCCCACGCCAGCAGCCGCAGCCGGGCCCACCGACATCGGGCCCACGCCAACGGACGCGGCAGGGCCCACCGACATCGGGCCCACGCCAGCAGCCGCAGCCGGGCCCACCGACATCGGGCCCACGCCAGCAGCCGCAGCCGGGCCCACGGACATCGGGCCCACGCCAGCAGCCGCAGCCGGGCCCACCGACATCGGGCCCACGCCAGCAGCCGCAGCCGGGCCCACCGACATCGGGCCCACTCCAGCAGCCGCAGCCGGGCCCACCGACATCGGGCCCACTCCAGCAGCCGCAGCCGGGCCCACCGACATCGGGCCCACGCCAGCAGCCGCAGCCGGGCCCACCGACATCGGGCCCACGCCAGCAGCCGCAGCCGGGCCCACCGACATCGGGCCCACGCCAACGGACGCAGCCGGGCCCACGGACAGCGGACCCACGCCAGCAGCCGCAGCCGGGCCCACCGACATCGGGCCCACGCCAGCAGCCGCAGCCGGGCCCACCGACATCGGGCCCACGCCAACGGACGCGGCAGGGCCCACCGACATCGGGCCCACGCCAGCAGCCGCAGCCGGGCCCACCGACATCGGGCCCACGCCAGCAGCCGCAGCCGGGCCCACGGACATCGGGCCCACGCCAGCAGCCGCAGCCGGGCCCACCGACATCGGGCCCACGCCAGCAGCCGCAGCCGGGCCCACCGACATCGGGCCCACTCCAGCAGCCGCAGCCGGGCCCACGGACAGCGGACCCACGCCAACGGACGCGGCAGGGCCCACCGACATCGGGCCCACGCCAGCAGCCGCAGCCGGGCCCACGGACAGCGGACCCACGCCAACGGACGCGGCAGGGCCCACCGACATCGGGCCCACGCCAGCAGCCGCAGCCGGGCCCACCGACATCGGGCCCACGCCAACGGACGCGGCAGGGCCCACGGACAGCGGACCGACGCCAACGGCGGCCGCTTGTGGCTCAGCGCACGCGGTCAGCGCAAGCACAGCCACGACGCACGCCAGCAGCGTCGCAAGCACACTCGCACGGCTCATCTTCATGGTGCTCCTTCACAGGGGGACTCGTGGAAGGTATGCGCGCACGCGGGGCGAGGGGGTACGCTCGTACAGCTGTCAGCGAGAGAGGGCAGCACCGGAGATGGGGGTGTTAAAGGGGGCGAAGGGCGTCGGCGGAGGGAAGAGAATCGGTAGTGGGGAGAGCGATGGCGCACTTTTTGTATGTCTGAGGCGTGCGTGTGCGTGTGTGGGTGAGGGTCAGGGCGCACGGCGGGAAGCCGCGTGGCGTAGGCCGGGTCACAGACGCATCGAGAGAGGTGTGGAGGAGAAGTGGGAGGGGAGTCGGCAGAGAGAAGGGCGTGCGGCAAGCACAGAGGCGACGGGCCGCGAGGGCGGCCTGCAGCAGCACGCGCATGCTCACAGCCGCGGACGCGTACGCACATGCACAGTTGCTGACGGTGTGAGGAGGTGTGTCGAAGGCGCGTGGGCTTCGGGGCGCCACAGCGCCAAGACGTACGGCGCGGCGGCCGGCAACGCGTATCGCACTCATCGGCGTCGCCCAGCCCGTACGCGCGCACCGACCGGAGCTGGCGAGACGGCAGCGGATTCGCGGGGCGCTGTATTGCCAAGTGCAGCCGCAATCGGCAAGAGAGGGCACAGAAGGACGAGAGAGTGGGTGAGTGAGGGAGCAGCAGCAGTCGGGGGCCCGCTTCGCACACCAGGGCGCGCTACCGCGCCGGCGACGGAATGCCGCCATGATGGCCCCGCGCGCAAATCCACCGAGGTCGCGCGAGGTGCCGAGGGCGCCCTGGCAGTCGGGCCCAATGGCGTAGACGGGCGCTTCAGCGGCGCAGCAACGGCCGGGCTGCTGCGCACCCAAACGGCTGCGCTACGCCCCTCCTCCGCTGCAGCGTGGCAGAGGCGCCTCCCCACGCGCTGGTGGCGGCGCGTCCCGCGGACTGGCTCAGAGGCGTCCGCTGCAGAAGGCGACGTCCCCAGGTGACAGCTTCGCGGGCGCCCGTCGGGCGATCGTTGCACGGCCGGCGCAGATGCGGCCCTTCCAAGAGCGCCGGCCGCGAATCCAAATGGAGCGCGTCGCGCCACTGGATAGGGCGGCGTGCGCACTGACAAGCCTGCTTGCCTGTGCAGGTGCCGTTGCCCTCGCGCCGGCTGCGGAAGCAGTGCCGCACAGCGCCGCCGTGGCTCCTCGGCATCCGGCGACCCGCTCAGGCACAGACTCCACGGCGCGGCATCGGCCATCGCCGCCGACATCCGCACTCCGCTCCGCCGAGGCAGCGTGAGCGTGCGCTGGCCTCGGCAGCGAGGGGAAGGACCGCGACGGTACGCCGCCACTGGCAGAAGCAGCAGCGGCACCCGCAGCCCCCACTGCCGGCATGGCGCGACTACCACCATGTGGCGTTGGCGCACCAGGCGGCGCGGAAGGATGCACGCCCGTTGCTGTTGCACCTGCAGCGGCGCCAGGGGCTCCCAAGAGGGTCTCGCGCGCCTCCAGCACCCGGGTGGCAAGCAGGCGAGGGCCGCACACGACAGCGTAGCCAGGCGTCAACGGAGAGCCGGGGAGGAGGCCCCCAACACCATCGAAGGCGGCGCCGACACGCCTCGTAGTTGCAGTACGCTCCCCGACCGCCAGCGGCACGAATGAAGCAAGACGCGCCGGCTCCGTCGACGGCCCACGGTCACGCGGGTCGCTCCGAGGGCAGCCGGCCGGCGCCGTTCCATGACGCCTAGACGGCGCACCGGCCACTGCCACCGGCCTCTGCGACGCCCGCGGACCCCGTGGCCCTTGTCCACGCCGATGCGCTTCGTCTGCGCACCAGCGGCTCTGGCAATCGCTCAGGGTGTCGAGCCAGCACCGCAGCCATTCCAGCACGGCGTGCATCGCCGCCGCGCCTCGACACGCTTCCCGGCCACCACCACCGTCGCTCGCAGTGCCCGAGGCGCTAGCGATGCTCGCGCTGCACACGCGCGCGCAACCCAGAAGCTTTGCGCACGGAAGGCGGTGTCAGCAGAGTCCCAGACAGGCCGACCTCCCTGCCAACAGAGCTGGGCACACAACGCACAAGGTTGACACCACCTGTGAACGGGCTTGCTGCCGCCCTGCCATCCCCGCGGCGTGACGGCGGCGGGTGGCCGTCGTCGCGCTCGGTCACTTACTGCGCCGCCGAGCGCAGCGGGGAGTGCGTGGCGACCGGCGAAGAAGACAACGGCGCGGCGGTCTCACCAACCGCGCGGCGAACGACACACCCCTGACGGCGCCACAGGCCCGGCGCGTGCCGCGCACCATCAGCCGACGGCGCAGCACCACGGTGGGCCCTTCACCCCCGGCGCACCCCCACACAGGCGACAACGAGGCGCGGGACTTGCGGGCAGCATTCGCCTCAGAAGCTGCACAGCCTGTCGCGCGACGCCATGTGCGTCGGCGGCACTGCTCATGCGCTGGCGGTGCCTCCGAGTACGGCCCGGTTCGATGCAGGAGGCGCCACCGCCGGCTCGCCATGCGGCAGGTGGGAGCGGTGGGCGGCTTCCGTCAGCGACGGTCGCGGCACCGCCATCACCACCGCTACCACGGCACCCCACAGCCCCCTCCGTTGGTGTGGCTACAGGAAGCCGCCGCGCGGCCAGCTCCGTCATCTCAGGACCCGTGCTGCGCCACCGAATTCTTGCCAAGCCGTTCTCATCCTCTCTCTCATCCCCACCGGACCCCCGACGGTGCTCTGAGGTGACAGCGGCGCGGACAGCGGCGATCTCACCCCGAGACAGCGCGAAGCTACTGGAGATGGCGCCGTCGATGACCCTCGTGATGCGCCGAGCGCCTGCCGCGTCTCGTCGGCCCGCTGGGCCTCGCACGAGCGGCGCTCCCTCGCGCTGTCGCTGTTGCTCCGCAGCCTGTGGCACGCAAGCGGCAGCGTCTGCGCCAAGAGCAACGGTGGGTGAAGCAGCGCCGGCGCCTGCAACGGCGGCCGCGCACCGTCCACCTCAGGAGCACCGTGCGATCCGCGGGCGGCGCCCTCGTCGTCGTCCGCGGCGCCGACGGCGAGATGGTCGGAATGGGACCGTCCCCAGCGGCTGCAGTGACGGTGGTGGTCCTCATCACGACCGTAGCGGTCGGAGGACGCCACGGATGTCACCCCTGCCTCGCTCAGCGGCGCACGCCGTCCCGCCGCGTGCGAGAGAGACGCGCAACTCGCCAAGTCAGGCGACCGCAGCGGCAGTGTCGACGTGCTGCTCTTCACGCGTGCATACCGTAGCGCCCGATCGCAGTGTGGTCGGGTGTCCATCACTCCCCGGGCGCCATCACCAGAGAGGGGCCCCAGCACGAGCATCCCAAGCGGGCCACAGCGGGCACCGCGTGCTCCCGTGCCGGGAGACACCTGTGGCGGCGTTGCGCTCAGCACTGCCGGGTGCCAGCTCCGTCTGCGCAGTCCCGCGCAGCGGTGATGACCTCTCCGTCCCGGCAAAGGCGTGACACATCAGATGCATTCGTCCCTCTAGCCACCGGGTCGCGGGTGCACCACCGGCGACCACAGTAGGCCCACCTGCTCTTGCATCACCCTCCAGTAGCGAGGCCTGGGGTCTCCGCTCGCCCACTCCGCCACTGGTGCGCTCGCTCTCCGCCGCTGGGCGTGACGCGCCGTCGGACGACGGTGCCGTCCTCACCGGCAGGATCGACTCACGGCTCGGCAAAGCGCCGACAAGCTCGCCGATGGCCTGACGCTGCGGCGACCCTGCCGCGCGGGCGTTCGGCGGTGGTGGTCTGTGCGTCCTCTTCCCCTCGCTCAGTGAGGGCGCTGATCCGCTCTCGCCCACCGCCATCTGCTTTGGCCCACTGCTGTCTCCCCCAACGCCGCCACGTGAGCGGGTTGCGCTGCAACGGGCGTCATGGCGTTCGCTCCCACCATCAGTGCCGTCCAGCCCCACGGCATCCCCAGCAACTTCGTCCCCCGGCCAGCAGCGCTGCTGCCACTGCTAGAAGACGACGAAGACGAGCCGATTGCGATATCCGTCATGGCTCTGCAGAAGGGGAGGGGAGGGGAAGGAAGGGGGCCGCAAGCTCAAGGAGCGAGAGAGGTGGAAGACGGCAACGCCTAGCACCTGCGGCCCCGGCAACAGCAGGCTGTCGCGCCACTGCCTGTGCACCTGTCAGTCAGTCAATCTGTGTGCGTGCGCGGGATCGGCAGACCGCCGTGTCCGTCAGGGAAGACAGACAGGAGGAGCGAAGCAACGCGAAAGGCACACGAGAGGGCGCACAAAGGAGGTGAGGGCCGTCGGCGCGCGGAGATGCCGACACGGGCACAGAGGCAGGCGAGACGAGGGCAGCACGCGCGCCAAGCACAGAAAAGCCGCAGCCCCTCCGCCAGCCGCACCGACGAGTCGAGCCGGCAGAGAAGAGAGGCGGTGGGGTCCGGAGCACGAGGGAGAGAGCTGACACGCGTGGCGCTCTCCCTCCCCTCACCCCCTCGCACCATGGCGGCGCGAACGGTGCGCACACACGCTCGAGGTGCCGCCTTCACCTCTCTTTCCCCGCTGCGACTCCTGCGGAGGGCGCACCACACACCTGGCGCCGTTGGCCACCTCCACTTCCCTCCGGCTGCCCGCCTGCATGCCCGCTTTTCGGCGTCGACGCCTATCGGCTTAGCGGGGAGGGAGGGCGCAAGAGGAATGGGATGGCGGCGTGGCAAGCAGCGCCGCTGCCCGTCGGCCTCTGACAGCTGTGCCGGCGTACGCGCACACGGAGAGAGGCGAAACAGAAGAGAAACGGTGTGGCCCGGCAGCGGCAAACGAGATCGGAGGTGCAGTCCGCGCCTGTTGCAGCAGGTCGAGCAGCAACAAATGGGAGTCAGCCGCACGAGGAGGAGAGGGGAAGGCACGGGAAGAGGGGGACGAGAGGGACCGAAAGATGAGAGAGAGAGGCGGGGCGAAACATGGGGAAGGGGGCCCAGCGACCAACGCGCAAACGCAGGGGCGAGGAAGGGAGGGAGGGGCGCAGAAGCCGCCCACGGTGCCGCGGACACAGAGAGGGGCAGCGGCGCACGCCGTGCTCGCCCATGTAAGCGGCCAGTCTTCGCCCCTTCGGCGCGGCGGGCGCGCTCGCATTGTTCTTCTCGCCCCTCATCGTGCGCTTCGTGTCCATTTCCTTTGTGTCTCATCGAGCACATAATAGATTTGCTCTCGAGCACCGCGGAGAGACGCCGAGAAGTAAATAGAGACGTAACCACTGCCCACCCACAACGGACAGGCCCGCGAGCGCACACGCACGTACAGCCACAGCGCACACCGCAGGCTGCGCCCAGGACCGCGCTCGGCACCACCGTCACGCAGCCAACGCACAATCGCACTGGGCTCGTGCGCACATTCCTTGAACAGCCCACGCGGCACGCAGTCGGCCGGCACCACCGTCACCATGGCCGCACGCCCAGTCCTGTCCGCCGGTGCCACGAGTCGGCAGCCTTGCACGGGGGCAGGCTGCTGGCTCTCGGCGTCCCGCGCAGAGTGGGGCACCAGGCCCTCGTACCGCGGCCAGTGGGCGGCAGCCGTCCGCCTTGAGCCGAAGCACAGGTATACGAAATACAAGAGAGAAAGAGGAGAGGGGGGTGATATCAGCATGGAAACACACTGCAGCCGAAGTGAGAAATGTTCGGCCGCTGAGAAAGCACATTTGTCACGAGATGAGAGAAGAGGAATGATGGACGAAAACAGAAGAGGGGGGAGGGGAAGAGGACAAAGAGAAGAGATGAGAGAGACCGTCGGCCGGAGCACTCGCGGCACACCGGCAGACGCGCATGCGCATTGACAAGGGCAACAGGATGTGCAACGACAGCGCGTGCGCGTGGGGGTGTGCGTCGTGGATCACGTCTGGGGTACTCGTCGCCTTCGGTGTTGAAAGAGAGAGAAAACGAAACGAGTTCACGCCTGCCGCCACGTCGCCGCTGTTTGGCCTGCCCCTCCCCTCTCACCCACCGGCACTCCTGCACATAGTGCAGACAGAACAGAACCCGGCCGTACGGCCGTCGCGAAGCGGAAGTGGAGAGGAGGGGAGTGCGCACACGTCAAGCGCGAGGGGTCAGCGCGCCACAGACGGCGGATGCGGAGCCATCGAGCGAGGGCAGTGTGAGTCGTTCACTTATAAAAGGAAAACAGAGAAAACAGAAAAGAACGAAGCAGTTAGAGAAAAGAAGTGCGCAGAGGGCGCAGACTTCCCGTTCATCGCGCCCCACTCCACACACAGCGAGCAGGCCTGCGAGCGCATGCGCACGCTCAGCCATAGCGCACACGCCCCGGCTGCGCCACGGCCACATCCGGGTCTTCCGCAACGAGCCGCCCGCCGCTCCGTCAGGCTATGCGCCGGCGGGCTCTGCGCCACCTGCCCCGTCCATTCCGCGCACGCGCGCTGCGCAGGCGGCGTCAGACGGGCATGGGCGGACGGCACCCCTTCATCCGTGCGGGCCGCGGTGCCCGTGCTCCGCGGGGGCGGAGGCCTCACGTCTCTCCCCGTGGTCGCCCTCACACCACGTGCGCCGCGAGGAAGCGCTGCAGCAACGACGCTCGGAACGGCGCACACGCTGCCGCGGCAGACGGCCGCTTTGTAGCGTCGTCGCGTACGGCTTGCGGCCGCCACCAGCGTCGCGCTGCCGCCGCTCCCACTCGCTAAGGGCGCCACCCAGGCGACTCGGTCGCCCACATCGGGTGTCGCGCGTCTGCGTCGTGAACGCCGGTGCTGCCGGCGACCGCGGAGTCCGTCCTCCGGGGCAGTGCCGCCACGGCGCACACACCGTGGTGCCGCTGCCAGCCGCAGCGAAATGCGGCACGCTACTCGGTCAGCACATCGGCCATGAGGACGCACAACAGGGGGGCCGGGCAGTCGCTCTCGCCACACTCGCAGGACGCAGTGGCGCCGTCACCCGACAATGAGCACCAAGAGAAGAGGCTGCTTGGGTTAGGCAACACAAAGGCACAGTCGACGGTGCGGTCAGAGCCCGCGGCGCCTCTGTCTGCTCACCACTCTGAAAATAGCCGTGGCTGCTTCCAGGCGCGGATCGCGACGCTGAGTGACCGTTAGTCCTCCGCCGTCTCAGCGGCCTAGCTGTCACCGGACGTGTTATTGTGAGCAGGGGACAGAGATGCCATGGAGGTGACTCTTTCTGAACCAGATGCGGAAGTGAGAGACGCCCATGAGGTGGTGCTACCAGAATAAGATGCGGAAGTGAGAGACGCCCATGGAACGCTGCTCCCCGCATGAGATGCGGACGTGAGAGACGCCCATGAGGTGCTCGTCATATCTTCCTTATCCACAGCCGCCCGCGCTGCCGCCAGCGACGCTGGTGGCGTACTGACTCGGAGGCGAGCAACGGACGCGGCCGGGCCCACCGACATCGGGCCCACTCCAGCAGCCGCAGCCGGGCCCACCGACATCGGGCCCACGCCAGCAGCCGCAGCCGGGCCCACCGACATCGGGCCCACGCCAGCAGCCGCAGCCGGGCCCACCGACATCGGGCCCACGCCAGCAGCCGCAGCCGGGCCCACCGACATCGGGCCCACGCCAGCAGCCGCAGCCGGGCCCACCGACATCGGGCCCACTCCAGCAGCCGCAGCCGGGCCCACCGACATCGGGCCCACGCCAGCAGCCGCAGCCGGGCCCACCGACATCGGGCCCACGCCAGCAGCCGCAGCCGGGCCCACCGACATCGGGCCCACTCCAGCAGCCGCAGCCGGGCCCACGGACAGCGGACCCACGCCAACGGACGCGGCAGGGCCCACCGACATCGGGCCCACGCCAGCAGCCGCAGCCGGGCCCACGGACAGCGGACCCACGCCAACGGACGCGGCAGGGCCCACCGACATCGGGCCCACGCCAGCAGCCGCAGCCGGGCCCACCGACATCGGGCCCACGCCAACGGACGCGGCAGGGCCCACGGACAGCGGACCGACGCCAACGGCGGCCGCTTGTGGCTCAGCGCACGCGGTCAGCGCAAGCACAGCCACGACGCACGCCAGCAGCGTCGCAAGCACACTCGCACGGCTCATCTTCATGGTGCTCCTTCACAGGGGGACTCGTGGAAGGTATGCGCGCACGCGGGGCGAGGGGGTACGCTCGTACAGCTGTCAGCGAGAGAGGGCAGCACCGGAGATGGGGGTGTTAAAGGGGGCGAAGGGCGTCGGCGGAGGGAAGAGAATCGGTAGTGGGGAGAGCGATGGCGCACTTTTTGTATGTCTGAGGCGTGCGTGTGCGTGTGTGGGTGAGGGTCAGGGCGCACGGCGGGAAGCCGCGTGGCGTAGGCCGGGTCACAGACGCATCGAGAGAGGTGTGGAGGAGAAGTGGGAGGGGAGTCGGCAGAGAGAAGGGCGTGCGGCAAGCACAGAGGCGACGGGCCGCGAGGGCGGCCTGCAGCAGCACGCGCATGCTCACAGCCGCGGACGCGTACGCACATGCACAGTTGCTGACGGTGTGAGGAGGTGTGTCGAAGGCGCGTGGGCTTCGGGGGCGCCACAGCGCCAAGACGTACGGCGCGGCGGCCGGCAACGCGTATCGCACTCATCGGCGTCGCCCAGCCCGTACGCGCGCACCGACCGGAGCTGGCGAGACGGCAGCGGATTCGCGGGGCGCTGTATTGCCAAGCGCAGCCGCAATCGGCAAGAGAGGGCACAGAAGGACGAGAGAGTGGGTGAGTGAGGGAGCAGCAGCAGTCGGGGGCCCGCTTCGCACACCAGGGCGCGCTACCGCGCCGGCGACGGAATGCCGCCATGATGGCCCCGCGCGCAAATCCACCGAGGTCGCGCGAGGTGCCGAGGGCGCCCTGGCAGTCGGGCCCAATGGCGTAGACGGGCGCTTCAGCGGCGCAGCAACGGCCGGGCTGCTGCGCACCCAAACGGCTGCGCTACGCCCCTCCTCCGCTGCAGCGTGGCAGAGGCGCCTCCCCACGCGCTGGTGGCGGCGCGTCCCGCGGACTGGCTCAGAGGCGTCCGCTGCAGAAGGCGACGTCCCCAGGTGACAGCTTCGCGGGCGCCCGTCGGGCGATCGTTGCACGGCCGGCGCAGATGCGGCCCTTCCAAGAGCGCCGGCCGCGAATCCAAATGGAGCGCGTCGCGCCACTGGATAGGGCGGCGTGCGCACTGACAAGCCTGCTTGCCTGTGCAGGTGCCGTTGCCCTCGCGCCGGCTGCGGAAGCAGTGCCGCACAGCGCCGCCGTGGCTCCTCGGCATCCGGCGACCCGCTCAGGCACAGACTCCACGGCGCGGCATCGGCCATCGCCGCCGACATCCGCACTCCGCTCCGCCGAGGCAGCGTGAGCGTGCGCTGGCCTCGGCAGCGAGGGGAAGGACCGCGACGGTACGCCGCCACTGGCAGAAGCAGCAGCGGCACCCGCAGCCCCCACTGCCGGCATGGCGCGACTACCACCATGTGGCGTTGGCGCACCAGGCGGCGCGGAAGGATGCACGCCCGTTGCTGTTGCACCTGCAGCGGCGCCAGGGGCTCCCAAGAGGGTCTCGCGCGCCTCCAGCACCCGGGTGGCAAGCAGGCGAGGGCCGCACACGACAGCGTAGCCAGGCGTCAACGGAGAGCCGGGGAGGAGGCCCCCAACACCATCGAAGGCGGCGCCGACACGCCTCGTAGTTGCAGTACGCTCCCCGACCGCCAGCGGCACGAATGAAGCAAGACGCGCCGGCTCCGTCGACGGCCCACGGTCACGCGGGTCGCTCCGAGGGCAGCCGGCCGGCGCCGTTCCATGACGCCTAGACGGCGCACCGGCCACTGCCACCGGCCTCTGCGACGCCCGCGGACCCCGTGGCCCTTGTCCACGCCGATGCGCTTCGTCTGCGCACCAGCGGCTCTGGCAATCGCTCAGGGTGTCGAGCCAGCACCGCAGCCATTCCAGCACGGCGTGCATCGCCGCCGCGCCTCGACACGCTTCCCGGCCACCACCACCGTCGCTCGCAGTGCCCGAGGCGCTAGCGATGCTCGCGCTGCACACGCGCGCGCAACCCAGAAGCTTTGCGCACGGAAGGCGGTGTCAGCAGAGTCCCAGACAGGCCGACCTCCCTGCCAACAGAGCTGGGCACACAACGCACAAGGTTGACACCACCTGTGAACGGGCTTGCTGCCGCCCTGCCATCCCCGCGGCGTGACGGCGGCGGGTGGCCGTCGTCGCGCTCGGTCACTTACTGCGCCGCCGAGCGCAGCGGGGAGTGCGTGGCGACCGGCGAAGAAGACAACGGCGCGGCGGTCTCACCAACCGCGCGGCGAACGACACACCCCTGACGGCGCCACAGGCCCGGCGCGTGCCGCGCACCATCAGCCGACGGCGCAGCACCACGGTGGGCCCTTCACCCCCGGCGCACCCCCACACAGGCGACAACGAGGCGCGGGACTTGCGGGCAGCATTCGCCTCAGAAGCTGCACAGCCTGTCGCGCGACGCCATGTGCGTCGGCGGCACTGCTCATGCGCTGGCGGTGCCTCCGAGTACGGCCCGGTTCGATGCAGGAGGCGCCACCGCCGGCTCGCCATGCGGCAGGTGGGAGCGGTGGGCGGCTTCCGTCAGCGACGGTCGCGGCACCGCCATCACCACCGCTACCACGGCACCCCACAGCCCCCTCCGTTGGTGTGGCTACAGGAAGCCGCCGCGCGGCCAGCTCCGTCATCTCAGGACCCGTGCTGCGCCACCGAATTCTTGCCAAGCCGTTCTCATCCTCTCTCTCATCCCCACCGGACCCCCGACGGTGCTCTGAGGTGACAGCGGCGCGGACAGCGGCGATCTCACCCCGAGACAGCGCGAAGCTACTGGAGATGGCGCCGTCGATGACCCTCGTGATGCGCCGAGCGCCTGCCGCGTCTCGTCGGCCCGCTGGGCCTCGCACGAGCGGCGCTCCCTCGCGCTGTCGCTGTTGCTCCGCAGCCTGTGGCACGCAAGCGGCAGCGTCTGCGCCAAGAGCAACGGTGGGTGAAGCAGCGCCGGCGCCTGCAACGGCGGCCGCGCACCGTCCACCTCAGGAGCACCGTGCGATCCGCGGGCGGCGCCCTCGTCGTCGTCCGCGGCGCCGACGGCGAGATGGTCGGAATGGGACCGTCCCCAGCGGCTGCAGTGACGGTGGTGGTCCTCATCACGACCGTAGCGGTCGGAGGACGCCACGGATGTCACCCCTGCCTCGCTCAGCGGCGCACGCCGTCCCGCCGCGTGCGAGAGAGACGCGCAACTCGCCAAGTCAGGCGACCGCAGCGGCAGTGTCGACGTGCTGCTCTTCACGCGTGCATACCGTAGCGCCCGATCGCAGTGTGGTCGGGTGTCCATCACTCCCCGGGCGCCATCACCAGAGAGGGGCCCCAGCACGAGCATCCCAAGCGGGCCACAGCGGGCACCGCGTGCTCCCGTGCCGGGAGACACCTGTGGCGGCGTTGCGCTCAGCACTGCCGGGTGCCAGCTCCGTCTGCGCAGTCCCGCGCAGCGGTGATGACCTCTCCGTCCCGGCAAAGGCGTGACACATCAGATGCATTCGTCCCTCTAGCCACCGGGTCGCGGGTGCACCACCGGCGACCACAGTAGGCCCACCTGCTCTTGCATCACCCTCCAGTAGCGAGGCCTGGGGTCTCCGCTCGCCCACTCCGCCACTGGTGCGCTCGCTCTCCGCCGCTGGGCGTGACGCGCCGTCGGACGACGGTGCCGTCCTCACCGGCAGGATCGACTCACGGCTCGGCAAAGCGCCGACAAGCTCGCCGATGGCCTGACGCTGCGGCGACCCTGCCGCGCGGGCGTTCGGCGGTGGTGGTCTGTGCGTCCTCTTCCCCTCGCTCAGTGAGGGCGCTGATCCGCTCTCGCCCACCGCCATCTGCTTTGGCCCACTGCTGTCTCCCCCAACGCCGCCACGTGAGCGGGTTGCGCTGCAACGGGCGTCATGGCGTTCGCTCCCACCATCAGTGCCGTCCAGCCCCACGGCATCCCCAGCAACTTCGTCCCCCGGCCAGCAGCGCTGCTGCCACTGCTAGAAGACGACGAAGACGAGCCGATTGCGATATCCGTCATGGCTCTGCAGAAGGGGAGGGGGAGGGGAAGGAAGGGGGCCGCAAGCTCAAGGAGCGAGAGAGGTGGAAGACGGCAACGCCTAGCACCTGCGGCCCCGGCAACAGCAGGCTGTCGCGCCACTGCCTGTGCACCTGTCAGTCAGTCAATCTGTGTGCGTGCGCGGGATCGGCAGACCGCCGTGTCCGTCAGGGAAGACAGACAGGAGGAGCGAAGCAACGCGAAAGGCACACGAGAGGGCGCACAAAGGAGGTGAGGGCCGTCGGCGCGCGGAGATGCCGACACGGGCACAGAGGCAGGCGAGACGAGGGCAGCACGCGCGCCAAGCACAGAAAAGCCGCAGCCCCTCCGCCAGCCGCACCGACGAGTCGAGCCGGCAGAGAAGAGAGGCGGTGGGGTCCGGAGCACGAGGGAGAGAGCTGACACGCGTGGCGCTCTCCCCTCCCCTCACCCCCTCGCACCATGGCGGCGCGAACGGTGCGCACACACGCTCGAGGTGCCGCCTTCACCTCTCTTTCCCCGCTGCGCTCCTGCGGAGGGCGCACCACACACCTGGCGCCGTTGGCCACCTCCACTTCCCTCCGGCTGCCCGCCTGCATGCCCGCTTTTCGGCGTCGACGCCTATCGGCTTAGCGGGGAGGGAGGGCGCAAGAGGAATGGGATGGCGGCGTGGCAAGCAGCGCCGCTGCCCGTCGGCCTCTGACAGCTGTGCCGGCGTACGCGCACACGGAGAGAGGCGAAACAGAAGAGAAACGGTGTGGCCCGGCAGCGGCAAACGAGATCGGAGGTGCAGTCCGCGCCTGTTGCAGCAGGTCGAGCAGCAACAAATGGGAGTCAGCCGCACGAGGAGGAGAGGGGAAGGCACGGGAAGAGGGGGACGAGAGGGACCGAAAGATGAGAGAGAGAGGCGGGGCGAAACATGGGGAAGGGGGCCCAGCGACCAACGCGCAAACGCAGGGGCGAGGAAGGGAGGGAGGGGCGCAGAAGCCGCCCACGGTGCCGCGGACACAGAGAGGGGGCAGCGGCGCACGCCGTGCTCGCCCATGTAAGCGGCCAGTCTTCGCCCCTTCGGCGCGGCGGGCGCGCTCGCATTGTTCTTCTCGCCCCTCATCGTGCGCTTCGTGTCCATTTCCTTTGTGTCTCATCGAGCACATAATAGATTTGCTCTCGAGCACCGCGGAGAGACGCCGAGAAGTAAATAGAGACGTAACCACTGCCCACCCACAACGGACAGGCCCGCGAGCGCACACGCACGTACAGCCACAGCGCACACCGCAGGCTGCGCCCAGGACCGCGCTCGGCACCACCGTCACGCAGCCAACGCACAATCGCACTGGGCTCGTGCGCACATTCCTTGAACAGCCCACGCGGCACGCAGTCGGCCGGCACCACCGTCACCATGGCCGCACGCCCAGTCCTGTCCGCCGGTGCCACGAGTCGGCAGCCTTGCACGGGGGCAGGCTGCTGGCTCTCGGCGTCCCGCGCAGAGTGGGGCACCAGGCCCTCGTACCGCGGCCAGTGGGCGGCAGCCGTCCGCCTTGAGCCGAAGCACAGGTATACGAAATACAAGAGAGAAAGAGGAGAGGGGGGTGATATCAGCATGGAAACGCTATGCAGCCAAGTCGACAGACTTTGGCGGTAAAAGCACATTTGTCCCGATAAAGACGGAAGGAGAGACCGTCGGCCGGAGCACTCGCGGCACACCGGCAGACGCGCATGCGCATTGACAAGGGCAACAGGATGTGCAACGACAGCGCGTGCGCGTGGGGGTGTGCGTCGTGGATCACGTCTGGGGTACTCGTCGCCTTCGGTGTTGAAAGAGAGAGAAAACGAAACGAGTTCACGCCTGCCGCCACGTCGCCGCTGTTTGGCCTGCCCCCTCCCCTCTCACCCACCGGCACTCCTGCACATAGTGCAGACAGAACAGAACCCGGCCGTACGGCCGTCGCGAAGCGGAAGTGGAGAGGAGGGGAGTGCGCACACGTCAAGCGCGAGGGGTCAGCGCGCCACAGACGGCGGATGCGGAGCCATCGAGCGAGGGCAGTGTGAGTCGTTCACTTATAAAAGGAAAACAGAGAAAACAGAAAAGAACGAAGCAGTTAGAGAAAAGAAGTGCGCAGAGGGCGCAGACTTCCCGTTCATCGCGCCCCACTCCACACACAGCGAGCAGGCCTGCGAGCGCATGCGCACGCTCAGCCATAGCGCACACGCCCCGGCTGCGCCACGGCCACATCCGGGTCTTCCGCAACGAGCCGCCCGCCGCTCCGTCAGGCTATGCGCCGGCGGGCTCTGCGCCGCCTGCCCCGTCCATTCCGCGCACGCGCGCTGCGCAGGCGGCGTCAGACGGGCATGGGCGGACGGCACCCCTTCATCCGTGCGGGCCGCGGTGCCCGTGCTCCGCGGGGGCGGAGGCCTCACGTCTCTCCCCGTGGTCGCCCTCACACCACGTGCGCCGCGAGGAAGCGCTGCAGCAACGACGCTCGGAACGGCGCACACGCTGCCGCGGCAGACGGCCGCTTTGTAGCGTCGTCGCGTACGGCTTGCGGCCGCCACCAGCGTCGCGCTGCCGCCGCTCCCACTCGCTAAGGGCGCCACCCAGGCGACTCGGTCGCCCACATCGGGTGTCGCGCGTCTGCGTCGTGAACGCCGGTGCTGCCGGCGACCGCGGAGTCCGTCCTCCGGGGCAGTGCCGCCACGGCGCACACACCGTGGTGCCGCTGCCAGCCGCAGCGAAATGCGGCACGCTACTCGGTCAGCACATCGGCCATGAGGACGCACAACAGGGGGGCCGGGCAGTCGCTCTCGCCACACTCGCAGGACGCAGTGGCGCCGTCACCCGACAATGAGCACCAAGAGAAGAGGCTGCTTGGGTTAGGCAACACAAAGGCACAGTCGACGGTGCGGTCAGAGCCCGCGGCGCCTCTGTCTGCTCACCACTCTGAAAATAGCCGTGGCTGCTTCCAGGCGCGGATCGCGACGCTGAGTGACCGTTAGTCCTCCGCCGTCTCAGCGGCCTACATACCCTTGGAAGTCTTACTGAAAGCAAAGGGGAGAGGTACCACTGAGACATTGTTTAGATCATCCTCATCACCAGTCGATCGCTCCGCTGCTTACGGCGCTGACGGCGTGCGAAGTCGGTCGCGAGCAGCGAGTGGAGAAGGGCCAACGGACAGCGGACCGACGCCAGCAGCCGCAGCCGGGCCCACCGACATCGGGCCCACGCCAGCAGCCGCAGCCGGGCCCACGGACAGCGGACCCACGCCAACGGACGCGGCAGGGCCCACCGACATCGGGCCCACGCCAGCAGCCGCAGCCGGGCCCACCGACATCGGGCCCACGCCAACGGACGCAGCCGGGCCCACGGACAGCGGACCCACGCCAACGGACGCGGCAGGGCCCACCGACATCGGGCCCACGCCAGCAGCCGCAGCCGGGCCCACCGACATCGGGCCCACGCCAGCAGCCGCAGCCGGGCCCACGGACAGCGGACCCACGCCAACGGACGCGGCAGGGCCCACCGACATCGGGCCCACGCCAGCAGCCGCAGCCGGGCCCACCGACATCGGGCCCACGCCAACGGACGCAGCCGGGCCCACGGACAGCGGACCCACGCCAACGGACGCGGCAGGGCCCACCGACATCGGGCCCACGCCAGCAGCCGCAGCCGGGCCCACGGACAGCGGACCCACGCCAACGGACGCGGCAGGGCCCACCGACATCGGGCCCACGCCAGCAGCCGCAGCCGGGCCCACCGACATCGGGCCCACGCCAGCAGCCGCAGCCGGGCCCACGGACAGCGGACCCACGCCAACGGACGCGGCAGGGCCCACCGACATCGGGCCCACGCCAGCAGCCGCAGCCGGGCCCACCGACATCGGGCCCACTCCAGCAGCCGCAGCCGGGCCCACCGACATCGGGCCCACTCCAGCAGCCGCAGCCGGGCCCACCGACATCGGGCCCACGCCAGCAGCCGCAGCCGGGCCCACCGACATCGGGCCCACGCCAGCAGCCGCAGCCGGGCCCACCGACATCGGGCCCACTCCAGCAGCCGCAGCCGGGCCCACCGACATCGGGCCCACGCCAGCAGCCGCAGCCGGGCCCACCGACATCGGGCCCACTCCAGCAGCCGCAGCCGGGCCCACCGACATCGGGCCCACGCCAGCAGCCGCAGCCGGGCCCACCGACATCGGGCCCACTCCAGCAGCCGCAGCCGGGCCCACCGACATCGGGCCCACTCCAGCAGCCGCAGCCGGGCCCACGGACAGCGGACCCACGCCAACGGACGCGGCAGGGCCCACCGACATCGGGCCCACGCCAGCAGCCGCAGCCGGGCCCACGGACAGCGGACCCACGCCAACGGACGCGGCAGGGCCCACCGACATCGGGCCCACGCCAGCAGCCGCAGCCGGGCCCACGGACAGCGGACCCACGCCAGCAGCCGCAGCCGGGCCCACCGACATCGGGCCCACGCCAGCAGCCGCAGCCGGGCCCACCGACATCGGGCCCACGCCAACGGACGCGGCAGGGCCCACGGACAGCGGACCGACGCCAACGGCGGCCGCTTGTGGCTCAGCGCACGCGGTCAGCGCAAGCACAGCCACGACGCACGCCAGCAGCGTCGCAAGCACACTCGCACGGCTCATCTTCATGGTGCTCCTTCACAGGGGGACTCGTGGAAGGTATGCGCGCACGCGGGGCGAGGGGGTACGCTCGTACAGCTGTCAGCGAGAGAGGGCAGCACCGGAGATGGGGGTGTTAAAGGGGGCGAAGGGCGTCGGCGGAGGGAAGAGAATCGGTAGTGGGGAGAGCGATGGCGCACTTTTTGTATGTCTGAGGCGTGCGTGTGCGTGTGTGGGTGAGGGTCAGGGCGCACGGCGGGAAGCCGCGTGGCGTAGGCCGGGTCACAGACGCATCGAGAGAGGTGTGGAGGAGAAGTGGGAGGGGAGTCGGCAGAGAGAAGGGCGTGCGGCAAGCACAGAGGCGACGGGCCGCGAGGGCGGCCTGCAGCAGCACGCGCATGCTCACAGCCGCGGACGCGTACGCACATGCACAGTTGCTGACGGTGTGAGGAGGTGTGTCGAAGGCGCGTGGGCTTCGGGGCGCCACAGCGCCAAGACGTACGGCGCGGCGGCCGGCAACGCGTATCGCACTCATCGGCGTCGCCCAGCCCGTACGCGCGCACCGACCGGAGCTGGCGAGACGGCAGCGGATTCGCGGGGCGCTGTATTGCCAAGCGCAGCCGCAATCGGCAAGAGAGGGCACAGAAGGACGAGAGAGTGGGTGAGTGAGGGAGCAGCAGCAGTCGGGGGCCCGCTTCGCACACCAGGGCGCGCTACCGCGCCGGCGACGGAATGCCGCCATGATGGCCCCGCGCGCAAATCCACCGAGGTCGCGCGAGGTGCCGAGGGCGCCCTGGCAGTCGGGCCCAATGGCGTAGACGGGCGCTTCAGCGGCGCAGCAACGGCCGGGCTGCTGCGCACCCAAACGGCTGCGCTACGCCCCTCCTCCGCTGCAGCGTGGCAGAGGCGCCTCCCCACGCGCTGGTGGCGGCGCGTCCCGCGGACTGGCTCAGAGGCGTCCGCTGCAGAAGGCGACGTCCCCAGGTGACAGCTTCGCGGGCGCCCGTCGGGCGATCGTTGCACGGCCGGCGCAGATGCGGCCCTTCCAAGAGCGCCGGCCGCGAATCCAAATGGAGCGCGTCGCGCCACTGGATAGGGCGGCGTGCGCACTGACAAGCCTGCTTGCCTGTGCAGGTGCCGTTGCCCTCGCGCCGGCTGCGGAAGCAGTGCCGCACAGCGCCGCCGTGGCTCCTCGGCATCCGGCGACCCGCTCAGGCACAGACTCCACGGCGCGGCATCGGCCATCGCCGCCGACATCCGCACTCCGCTCCGCCGAGGCAGCGTGAGCGTGCGCTGGCCTCGGCAGCGAGGGGAAGGACCGCGACGGTACGCCGCCACTGGCAGAAGCAGCAGCGGCACCCGCAGCCCCCACTGCCGGCATGGCGCGACTACCACCATGTGGCGTTGGCGCACCAGGCGGCGCGGAAGGATGCACGCCCGTTGCTGTTGCACCTGCAGCGGCGCCAGGGGCTCCCAAGAGGGTCTCGCGCGCCTCCAGCACCCGGGTGGCAAGCAGGCGAGGGCCGCACACGACAGCGTAGCCAGGCGTCAACGGAGAGCCGGGGAGGAGGCCCCCAACACCATCGAAGGCGGCGCCGACACGCCTCGTAGTTGCAGTACGCTCCCCGACCGCCAGCGGCACGAATGAAGCAAGACGCGCCGGCTCCGTCGACGGCCCACGGTCACGCGGGTCGCTCCGAGGGCAGCCGGCCGGCGCCGTTCCATGACGCCTAGACGGCGCACCGGCCACTGCCACCGGCCTCTGCGACGCCCGCGGACCCCGTGGCCCTTGTCCACGCCGATGCGCTTCGTCTGCGCACCAGCGGCTCTGGCAATCGCTCAGGGTGTCGAGCCAGCACCGCAGCCATTCCAGCACGGCGTGCATCGCCGCCGCGCCTCGACACGCTTCCCGGCCACCACCACCGTCGCTCGCAGTGCCCGAGGCGCTAGCGATGCTCGCGCTGCACACGCGCGTGCAACCCAGAAGCTTTGCGCACGGAAGGCGGTGTCAGCAGAGTCCCAGACAGGCCGACCTCCCTGCCAACAGAGCTGGGCACACAACGCACAAGGTTGACACCACCTGTGAACGGGCTTGCTGCCGCCCTGCCATCCCCGCGGCGTGACGGCGGCGGGTGGCCGTCGTCGCGCTCGGTCACTTACTGCGCCGCCGAGCGCAGCGGGGAGTGCGTGGCGACCGGCGAAGAAGACAACGGCGCGGCGGTCTCACCAACCGCGCGGCGAACGACACACCCCTGACGGCGCCACAGGCCCGGCGCGTGCCGCGCACCATCAGCCGACGGCGCAGCACCACGGTGGGCCCTTCACCCCCGGCGCACCCCCACACAGGCGACAACGAGGCGCGGGACTTGCGGGCAGCATTCGCCTCAGAAGCTGCACAGCCTGTCGCGCGACGCCATGTGCGTCGGCGGCACTGCTCATGCGCTGGCGGTGCCTCCGAGTACGGCCCGGTTCGATGCAGGAGGCGCCACCGCCGGCTCGCCATGCGGCAGGTGGGAGCGGTGGGCGGCTTCCGTCAGCGACGGTCGCGGCACCGCCATCACCACCGCTACCACGGCACCCCACAGCCCCCTCCGTTGGTGTGGCTACAGGAAGCCGCCGCGCGGCCAGCTCCGTCATCTCAGGACCCGTGCTGCGCCACCGAATTCTTGCCAAGCCGTTCTCATCCTCTCTCTCATCCCCACCGGACCCCCGACGGTGCTCTGAGGTGACAGCGGCGCGGACAGCGGCGATCTCACCCCGAGACAGCGCGAAGCTACTGGAGATGGCGCCGTCGATGACCCTCGTGATGCGCCGAGCGCCTGCCGCGTCTCGTCGGCCCGCTGGGCCTCGCACGAGCGGCGCTCCCTCGCGCTGTCGCTGTTGCTCCGCAGCCTGTGGCACGCAAGCGGCAGCGTCTGCGCCAAGAGCAACGGTGGGTGAAGCAGCGCCGGCGCCTGCAACGGCGGCCGCGCACCGTCCACCTCAGGAGCACCGTGCGATCCGCGGGCGGCGCCCTCGTCGTCGTCCGCGGCGCCGACGGCGAGATGGTCGGAATGGGACCGTCCCCAGCGGCTGCAGTGACGGTGGTGGTCCTCATCACGACCGTAGCGGTCGGAGGACGCCACGGATGTCACCCCTGCCTCGCTCAGCGGCGCACGCCGTCCCGCCGCGTGCGAGAGAGACGCGCAACTCGCCAAGTCAGGCGACCGCAGCGGCAGTGTCGACGTGCTGCTCTTCACGCGTGCATACCGTAGCGCCCGATCGCAGTGTGGTCGGGTGTCCATCACTCCCCGGGCGCCATCACCAGAGAGGGGCCCCAGCACGAGCATCCCAAGCGGGCCACAGCGGGCACCGCGTGCTCCCGTGCCGGGAGACACCTGTGGCGGCGTTGCGCTCAGCACTGCCGGGTGCCAGCTCCGTCTGCGCAGTCCCGCGCAGCGGTGATGACCTCTCCGTCCCGGCAAAGGCGTGACACATCAGATGCATTCGTCCCTCTAGCCACCGGGTCGCGGGTGCACCACCGGCGACCACAGTAGGCCCACCTGCTCTTGCATCACCCTCCAGTAGCGAGGCCTGGGGTCTCCGCTCGCCCACTCCGCCACTGGTGCGCTCGCTCTCCGCCGCTGGGCGTGACGCGCCGTCGGACGACGGTGCCGTCCTCACCGGCAGGATCGACTCACGGCTCGGCAAAGCGCCGACAAGCTCGCCGATGGCCTGACGCTGCGGCGACCCTGCCGCGCGGGCGTTCGGCGGTGGTGGTCTGTGCGTCCTCTTCCCCTCGCTCAGTGAGGGCGCTGATCCGCTCTCGCCCACCGCCATCTGCTTTGGCCCACTGCTGTCTCCCCCAACGCCGCCACGTGAGCGGGTTGCGCTGCAACGGGCGTCATGGCGTTCGCTCCCACCATCAGTGCCGTCCAGCCCCACGGCATCCCCCAGCAACTTCGTCCCCCGGCCAGCAGCGCTGCTGCCACTGCTAGAAGACGACGAAGACGAGCCGATTGCGATATCCGTCATGGCTCTGCAGAAGGGGAGGGGGAGGGGAAGGAAGGGGGCCGCAAGCTCAAGGAGCGAGAGAGGTGGAAGACGGCAACGCCTAGCACCTGCGGCCCCGGCAACAGCAGGCTGTCGCGCCACTGCCTGTGCACCTGTCAGTCAGTCAATCTGTGTGCGTGCGCGGGATCGGCAGACCGCCGTGTCCGTCAGGGAAGACAGACAGGAGGAGCGAAGCAACGCGAAAGGCACACGAGAGGGCGCACAAAGGAGGTGAGGGCCGTCGGCGCGCGGAGATGCCGACACGGGCACAGAGGCAGGCGAGACGAGGGCAGCACGCGCGCCAAGCACAGAAAAGCCGCAGCCCCTCCGCCAGCCGCACCGACGAGTCGAGCCGGCAGAGAAGAGAGGCGGTGGGGTCCGGAGCACGAGGGAGAGAGCTGACACGCGTGGCGCTCTCCCCCTCCCCTCACCCCCTCGCACCATGGCGGCGCGAACGGTGCGCACACACGCTCGAGGTGCCGCCTTCACCTCTCTTTCCCCGCTGCGCTCCTGCGGAGGGCGCACCACACACCTGGCGCCGTTGGCCACCTCCACTTCCCTCCGGCTGCCCGCCTGCATGCCCGCTTTTCGGCGTCGACGCCTATCGGCTTAGCGGGGAGGGAGGGCGCAAGAGGAATGGGATGGCGGCGTGGCAAGCAGCGCCGCTGCCCGTCGGCCTCTGACAGCTGTGCCGGCGTACGCGCACACGGAGAGAGGCGAAACAGAAGAGAAACGGTGTGGCCCGGCAGCGGCAAACGAGATCGGAGGTGCAGTCCGCGCCTGTTGCAGCAGGTCGAGCAGCAACAAATGGGAGTCAGCCGCACGAGGAGGAGAGGGGAAGGCACGGGAAGAGGGGGACGAGAGGGACCGAAAGATGAGAGAGAGAGGCGGGGCGAAACATGGGGAAGGGGGCCCAGCGACCAACGCGCAAACGCAGGGGCGAGGAAGGGAGGGAGGGGCGCAGAAGCCGCCCACGGTGCCGCGGACACAGAGAGGGGGCAGCGGCGCACGCCGTGCTCGCCCATGTAAGCGGCCAGTCTTCGCCCCTTCGGCGCGGCGGGCGCGCTCGCATTGTTCTTCTCGCCCCTCATCGTGCGCTTCGTGTCCATTTCCTTTGTGTCTCATCGAGCACATAATAGATTTGCTCTCGAGCACCGCGGAGAGACGCCGAGAAGTAAATAGAGACGTAACCACTGCCCACCCACAACGGACAGGCCCGCGAGCGCACACGCACGTACAGCCACAGCGCACACCGCAGGCTGCGCCCAGGACCGCGCTCGGCACCACCGTCACGCAGCCAACGCACAATCGCACTGGGCTCGTGCGCACATTCCTTGAACAGCCCACGCGGCACGCAGTCGGCCGGCACCACCGTCACCATGGCCGCACGCCCAGTCCTGTCCGCCGGTGCCACGAGTCGGCAGCCTTGCACGGGGGCAGGCTGCTGGCTCTCGGCGTCCCGCGCAGAGTGGGGCACCAGGCCCTCGTACCGCGGCCAGTGGGCGGCAGCCGTCCGCCTTGAGCCGAAGCACAGGTATACGAAATACAAGAGAGAAAGAGGAGAGGGGGGTGATATCAGCATGGAAACACACTGCAGCCGAAGTGAGAAATGTTCGGCCGCTGAGAAAGCACATTTGTCACGAGATGAGAGAAGAGGAATGATGGACGAAAACAGAAGAGGGGGGAGGGGAAGAGGACAAAGAGAAGAGATGAGAGAGACCGTCGGCCGGAGCACTCGCGGCACACCGGCAGACGCGCATGCGCATTGACAAGGGCAACAGGATGTGCAACGACAGCGCGTGCGCGTGGGGGTGTGCGTCGTGGATCACGTCTGGGGTACTCGTCGCCTTCGGTGTTGAAAGAGAGAGAAAACGAAACGAGTTCACGCCTGCCGCCACGTCGCCGCTGTTTGGCCTGCCCCTCCCCTCTCACCCACCGGCACTCCTGCACATAGTGCAGACAGAACAGAACCCGGCCGTACGGCCGTCGCGAAGCGGAAGTGGAGAGGAGGGGAGTGCGCACACGTCAAGCGCGAGGGGTCAGCGCGCCACAGACGGCGGATGCGGAGCCATCGAGCGAGGGCAGTGTGAGTCGTTCACTTATAAAAGGAAAACAGAGAAAACAGAAAAGAACGAAGCAGTTAGAGAAAAGAAGTGCGCAGAGGGCGCAGACTTCCCGTTCATCGCGCCCCACTCCACACACAGCGAGCAGGCCTGCGAGCGCATGCGCACGCTCAGCCATAGCGCACACGCCCCGGCTGCGCCACGGCCACATCCGGGTCTTCCGCAACGAGCCGCCCGCCGCTCCGTCAGGCTATGCGCCGGCGGGCTCTGCGCCACCTGCCCCGTCCATTCCGCGCACGCGCGCTGCGCAGGCGGCGTCAGACGGGCATGGGCGGACGGCACCCCTTCATCCGTGCGGGCCGCGGTGCCCGTGCTCCGCGGGGGCGGAGGCCTCACGTCTCTCCCCGTGGTCGCCCTCACACCACGTGCGCCGCGAGGAAGCGCTGCAGCAACGACGCTCGGAACGGCGCACACGCTGCCGCGGCAGACGGCCGCTTTGTAGCGTCGTCGCGTACGGCTTGCGGCCGCCACCAGCGTCGCGCTGCCGCCGCTCCCACTCGCTAAGGGCGCCACCCAGGCGACTCGGTCGCCCACATCGGGTGTCGCGCGTCTGCGTCGTGAACGCCGGTGCTGCCGGCGACCGCGGAGTCCGTCCTCCGGGGCAGTGCCGCCACGGCGCACACACCGTGGTGCCGCTGCCAGCCGCAGCGAAATGCGGCACGCTACTCGGTCAGCACATCGGCCATGAGGACGCACAACAGGGGGGCCGGGCAGTCGCTCTCGCCACACTCGCAGGACGCAGTGGCGCCGTCACCCGACAATGAGCACCAAGAGAAGAGGCTGCTTGGGTTAGGCAACACAAAGGCACAGTCGACGGTGCGGTCAGAGCCCGCGGCGCCTCTGTCTGCTCACCACTCTGAAAATAGCCGTGGCTGCTTCCAGGCGCGGATCGCGACGCTGAGTGACCGTTAGTCCTCCGCCGTCTCAGCGGCCTAGCTGTCACCGGACGTGTTATTGTGAGCAGGGGACAGAGATGCCATGGAGGTGACTCTTTCTGAACCAGATGCGGAAGTGAGAGACGCCCATGAGGTGGTGCTACCAGAATAAGATGCGGAAGTGAGAGACGCCCATGGAACGCTGCTCCCCGCATGAGATGCGGACGTGAGAGACGCCCATGAGGTGCTCGTCATATCTTCCTTATCCACAGCCGCCCGCGCTGCCGCCAGCGACGCTGGTGGCGTACTGACTCGGAGGCGAGCAACGGACGCGGCCGGGCCCACCGACATCGGGCCCACTCCAGCAGCCGCAGCCGGGCCCACCGACATCGGGCCCACGCCAGCAGCCGCAGCCGGGCCCACCGACATCGGGCCCACGCCAGCAGCCGCAGCCGGGCCCACCGACATCGGGCCCACGCCAGCAGCCGCAGCCGGGCCCACCGACATCGGGCCCACTCCAGCAGCCGCAGCCGGGCCCACCGACATCGGGCCCACTCCAGCAGCCGCAGCCGGGCCCACCGACATCGGGCCCACGCCAGCAGCCGCAGCCGGGCCCACCGACATCGGGCCCACGCCAGCAGCCGCAGCCGGGCCCACCGACATCGGGCCCACGCCAGCAGCCGCAGCCGGGCCCACCGACATCGGGCCCACGCCAGCAGCCGCAGCCGGGCCCACCGACATCGGGCCCACGCCAGCAGCCGCAGCCGGGCCCACCGACATCGGGCCCACGCCAGCAGCCGCAGCCGGGCCCACCGACATCGGGCCCACGCCAGCAGCCGCAGCCGGGCCCACCGACATCGGGCCCACGCCAACGGACGCGGCAGGGCCCACGGACAGCGGACCGACGCCAACGGCGGCCGCTTGTGGCTCAGCGCACGCGGTCAGCGCAAGCACAGCCACGACGCACGCCAGCAGCGTCGCAAGCACACTCGCACGGCTCATCTTCATGGTGCTCCTTCACAGGGGGACTCGTGGAAGGTATGCGCGCACGCGGGGCGAGGGGGTACGCTCGTACAGCTGTCAGCGAGAGAGGGCAGCACCGGAGATGGGGGTGTTAAAGGGGGCGAAGGGCGTCGGCGGAGGGAAGAGAATCGGTAGTGGGGAGAGCGATGGCGCACTTTTTGTATGTCTGAGGCGTGCGTGTGCGTGTGTGGGTGAGGGTCAGGGCGCACGGCGGGAAGCCGCGTGGCGTAGGCCGGGTCACAGACGCATCGAGAGAGGTGTGGAGGAGAAGTGGGAGGGGAGTCGGCAGAGAGAAGGGCGTGCGGCAAGCACAGAGGCGACGGGCCGCGAGGGCGGCCTGCAGCAGCACGCGCATGCTCACAGCCGCGGACGCGTACGCACATGCACAGTTGCTGACGGTGTGAGGAGGTGTGTCGAAGGCGCGTGGGCTTCGGGGCGCCACAGCGCCAAGACGTACGGCGCGGCGGCCGGCAACGCGTATCGCACTCATCGGCGTCGCCCAGCCCGTACGCGCGCACCGACCGGAGCTGGCGAGACGGCAGCGGATTCGCGGGGCGCTGTATTGCCAAGTGCAGCCGCAATCGGCAAGAGAGGGCACAGAAGGACGAGAGAGTGGGTGAGTGAGGGAGCAGCAGCAGTCGGGGGCCCGCTTCGCACACCAGGGCGCGCTACCGCGCCGGCGACGGAATGCCGCCATGATGGCCCCGCGCGCAAATCCACCGAGGTCGCGCGAGGTGCCGAGGGCGCCCTGGCAGTCGGGCCCAATGGCGTAGACGGGCGCTTCAGCGGCGCAGCAACGGCCGGGCTGCTGCGCACCCAAACGGCTGCGCTACGCCCCTCCTCCGCTGCAGCGTGGCAGAGGCGCCTCCCCACGCGCTGGTGGCGGCGCGTCCCGCGGACTGGCTCAGAGGCGTCCGCTGCAGAAGGCGACGTCCCCAGGTGACAGCTTCGCGGGCGCCCGTCGGGCGATCGTTGCACGGCCGGCGCAGATGCGGCCCTTCCAAGAGCGCCGGCCGCGAATCCAAATGGAGCGCGTCGCGCCACTGGATAGGGCGGCGTGCGCACTGACAAGCCTGCTTGCCTGTGCAGGTGCCGTTGCCCTCGCGCCGGCTGCGGAAGCAGTGCCGCACAGCGCCGCCGTGGCTCCTCGGCATCCGGCGACCCGCTCAGGCACAGACTCCACGGCGCGGCATCGGCCATCGCCGCCGACATCCGCACTCCGCTCCGCCGAGGCAGCGTGAGCGTGCGCTGGCCTCGGCAGCGAGGGGAAGGACCGCGACGGTACGCCGCCACTGGCAGAAGCAGCAGCGGCACCCGCAGCCCCCACTGCCGGCATGGCGCGACTACCACCATGTGGCGTTGGCGCACCAGGCGGCGCGGAAGGATGCACGCCCGTTGCTGTTGCACCTGCAGCGGCGCCAGGGGCTCCCAAGAGGGTCTCGCGCGCCTCCAGCACCCGGGTGGCAAGCAGGCGAGGGCCGCACACGACAGCGTAGCCAGGCGTCAACGGAGAGCCGGGGAGGAGGCCCCCAACACCATCGAAGGCGGCGCCGACACGCCTCGTAGTTGCAGTACGCTCCCCGACCGCCAGCGGCACGAATGAAGCAAGACGCGCCGGCTCCGTCGACGGCCCACGGTCACGCGGGTCGCTCCGAGGGCAGCCGGCCGGCGCCGTTCCATGACGCCTAGACGGCGCACCGGCCACTGCCACCGGCCTCTGCGACGCCCGCGGACCCCGTGGCCCTTGTCCACGCCGATGCGCTTCGTCTGCGCACCAGCGGCTCTGGCAATCGCTCAGGGTGTCGAGCCAGCACCGCAGCCATTCCAGCACGGCGTGCATCGCCGCCGCGCCTCGACACGCTTCCCGGCCACCACCACCGTCGCTCGCAGTGCCCGAGGCGCTAGCGATGCTCGCGCTGCACACGCGCGCGCAACCCAGAAGCTTTGCGCACGGAAGGCGGTGTCAGCAGAGTCCCAGACAGGCCGACCTCCCTGCCAACAGAGCTGGGCACACAACGCACAAGGTTGACACCACCTGTGAACGGGCTTGCTGCCGCCCTGCCATCCCCGCGGCGTGACGGCGGCGGGTGGCCGTCGTCGCGCTCGGTCACTTACTGCGCCGCCGAGCGCAGCGGGGAGTGCGTGGCGACCGGCGAAGAAGACAACGGCGCGGCGGTCTCACCAACCGCGCGGCGAACGACACACCCCTGACGGCGCCACAGGCCCGGCGCGTGCCGCGCACCATCAGCCGACGGCGCAGCACCACGGTGGGCCCTTCACCCCCGGCGCACCCCCACACAGGCGACAACGAGGCGCGGGACTTGCGGGCAGCATTCGCCTCAGAAGCTGCACAGCCTGTCGCGCGACGCCATGTGCGTCGGCGGCACTGCTCATGCGCTGGCGGTGCCTCCGAGTACGGCCCGGTTCGATGCAGGAGGCGCCACCGCCGGCTCGCCATGCGGCAGGTGGGAGCGGTGGGCGGCTTCCGTCAGCGACGGTCGCGGCACCGCCATCACCACCGCTACCACGGCACCCCACAGCCCCTCCGTTGGTGTGGCTACAGGAAGCCGCCGCGCGGCCAGCTCCGTCATCTCAGGACCCGTGCTGCGCCACCGAATTCTTGCCAAGCCGTTCTCATCCTCTCTCTCATCCCCACCGGACCCCCGACGGTGCTCTGAGGTGACAGCGGCGCGGACAGCGGCGATCTCACCCCGAGACAGCGCGAAGCTACTGGAGATGGCGCCGTCGATGACCCTCGTGATGCGCCGAGCGCCTGCCGCGTCTCGTCGGCCCGCTGGGCCTCGCACGAGCGGCGCTCCCTCGCGCTGTCGCTGTTGCTCCGCAGCCTGTGGCACGCAAGCGGCAGCGTCTGCGCCAAGAGCAACGGTGGGTGAAGCAGCGCCGGCGCCTGCAACGGCGGCCGCGCACCGTCCACCTCAGGAGCACCGTGCGATCCGCGGGCGGCGCCCTCGTCGTCGTCCGCGGCGCCGACGGCGAGATGGTCGGAATGGGACCGTCCCCAGCGGCTGCAGTGACGGTGGTGGTCCTCATCACGACCGTAGCGGTCGGAGGACGCCACGGATGTCACCCCTGCCTCGCTCAGCGGCGCACGCCGTCCCGCCGCGTGCGAGAGAGACGCGCAACTCGCCAAGTCAGGCGACCGCAGCGGCAGTGTCGACGTGCTGCTCTTCACGCGTGCATACCGTAGCGCCCGATCGCAGTGTGGTCGGGTGTCCATCACTCCCCGGGCGCCATCACCAGAGAGGGGCCCCAGCACGAGCATCCCAAGCGGGCCACAGCGGGCACCGCGTGCTCCCGTGCCGGGAGACACCTGTGGCGGCGTTGCGCTCAGCACTGCCGGGTGCCAGCTCCGTCTGCGCAGTCCCGCGCAGCGGTGATGACCTCTCCGTCCCGGCAAAGGCGTGACACATCAGATGCATTCGTCCCTCTAGCCACCGGGTCGCGGGTGCACCACCGGCGACCACAGTAGGCCCACCTGCTCTTGCATCACCCTCCAGTAGCGAGGCCTGGGGTCTCCGCTCGCCCACTCCGCCACTGGTGCGCTCGCTCTCCGCCGCTGGGCGTGACGCGCCGTCGGACGACGGTGCCGTCCTCACCGGCAGGATCGACTCACGGCTCGGCAAAGCGCCGACAAGCTCGCCGATGGCCTGACGCTGCGGCGACCCTGCCGCGCGGGCGTTCGGCGGTGGTGGTCTGTGCGTCCTCTTCCCCTCGCTCAGTGAGGGCGCTGATCCGCTCTCGCCCACCGCCATCTGCTTTGGCCCACTGCTGTCTCCCCAACGCCGCCACGTGAGCGGGTTGCGCTGCAACGGGCGTCATGGCGTTCGCTCCCACCATCAGTGCCGTCCAGCCCCACGGCATCCCCCAGCAACTTCGTCCCCCGGCCAGCAGCGCTGCTGCCACTGCTAGAAGACGACGAAGACGAGCCGATTGCGATATCCGTCATGGCTCTGCAGAAGGGGAGGGGGAGGGGAAGGAAGGGGGCCGCAAGCTCAAGGAGCGAGAGAGGTGGAAGACGGCAACGCCTAGCACCTGCGGCCCCGGCAACAGCAGGCTGTCGCGCCACTGCCTGTGCACCTGTCAGTCAGTCAATCTGTGTGCGTGCGCGGGATCGGCAGACCGCCGTGTCCGTCAGGGAAGACAGACAGGAGGAGCGAAGCAACGCGAAAGGCACACGAGAGGGCGCACAAAGGAGGTGAGGGCCGTCGGCGCGCGGAGATGCCGACACGGGCACAGAGGCAGGCGAGACGAGGGCAGCACGCGCGCCAAGCACAGAAAAGCCGCAGCCCCTCCGCCAGCCGCACCGACGAGTCGAGCCGGCAGAGAAGAGAGGCGGTGGGGTCCGGAGCACGAGGGAGAGAGCTGACACGCGTGGCGCTCTCCCCTCCCCTCACCCCTCGCACCATGGCGGCGCGAACGGTGCGCACACACGCTCGAGGTGCCGCCTTCACCTCTCTTTCCCCGCTGCGCTCCTGCGGAGGGCGCACCACACACCTGGCGCCGTTGGCCACCTCCACTTCCCTCCGGCTGCCCGCCTGCATGCCCGCTTTCGGCGTCGACGCCTATCGGCTTAGCGGGGAGGGAGGGCGCAAGAGGAATGGGATGGCGGCGTGGCAAGCAGCGCCGCTGCCCGTCGGCCTCTGACAGCTGTGCCGGCGTACGCGCACACGGAGAGAGGCGAAACAGAAGAGAAACGGTGTGGCCCGGCAGCGGCAAACGAGATCGGAGGTGCAGTCCGCGCCTGTTGCAGCAGGTCGAGCAGCAACAAATGGGAGTCAGCCGCACGAGGAGGAGAGGGGAAGGCACGGGAAGAGGGGGACGAGAGGGACCGAAAGATGAGAGAGAGAGGCGGGGCGAAACATGGGGAAGGGGGCCCAGCGACCAACGCGCAAACGCAGGGGCGAGGAAGGGAGGGAGGGGCGCAGAAGCCGCCCACGGTGCCGCGGACACAGAGAGGGGGCAGCGGCGCACGCCGTGCTCGCCCATGTAAGCGGCCAGTCTTCGCCCCTTCGGCGCGGCGGGCGCGCTCGCATTGTTCTTCTCGCCCCTCATCGTGCGCTTCGTGTCCATTTCCTTTGTGTCTCATCGAGCACATAATAGATTTGCTCTCGAGCACCGCGGAGAGACGCCGAGAAGTAAATAGAGACGTAACCACTGCCCACCCACAACGGACAGGCCCGCGAGCGCACACGCACGTACAGCCACAGCGCACACCGCAGGCTGCGCCCAGGACCGCGCTCGGCACCACCGTCACGCAGCCAACGCACAATCGCACTGGGCTCGTGCGCACATTCCTTGAACAGCCCACGCGGCACGCAGTCGGCCGGCACCACCGTCACCATGGCCGCACGCCCAGTCCTGTCCGCCGGTGCCACGAGTCGGCAGCCTTGCACGGGGGCAGGCTGCTGGCTCTCGGCGTCCCGCGCAGAGTGGGGCACCAGGCCCTCGTACCGCGGCCAGTGGGCGGCAGCCGTCCGCCTTGAGCCGAAGCACAGGTATACGAAATACAAGAGAGAAAGAGGAGAGGGGGGTGATATCAGCATGGAAACACACTGCAGCCGAAGTGAGAAATGTTCGGCCGCTGAGAAAGCACATTTGTCACGAGATGAGAGAAGAGGAATGATGGACGAAAACAGAAGAGGGGGGAGGGGAAGAGGACAAAGAGAAGAGATGAGAGAGACCGTCGGCCGGAGCACTCGCGGCACACCGGCAGACGCGCATGCGCATTGACAAGGGCAACAGGATGTGCAACGACAGCGCGTGCGCGTGGGGGTGTGCGTCGTGGATCACGTCTGGGGTACTCGTCGCCTTCGGTGTTGAAAGAGAGAGAAAACGAAACGAGTTCACGCCTGCCGCCACGTCGCCGCTGTTTGGCCTGCCCCTCCCCTCTCACCCACCGGCACTCCTGCACATAGTGCAGACAGAACAGAACCCGGCCGTACGGCCGTCGCGAAGCGGAAGTGGAGAGGAGGGGAGTGCGCACACGTCAAGCGCGAGGGGTCAGCGCGCCACAGACGGCGGATGCGGAGCCATCGAGCGAGGGCAGTGTGAGTCGTTCACTTATAAAAGGAAAACAGAGAAAACAGAAAAGAACGAAGCAGTTAGAGAAAAGAAGTGCGCAGAGGGCGCAGACTTCCCGTTCATCGCGCCCCACTCCACACACAGCGAGCAGGCCTGCGAGCGCATGCGCACGCTCAGCCATAGCGCACACGCCCCGGCTGCGCCACGGCCACATCCGGGTCTTCCGCAACGAGCCGCCCGCCGCTCCGTCAGGCTATGCGCCGGCGGGCTCTGCGCCGCCTGCCCCGTCCATTCCGCGCACGCGCGCTGCGCAGGCGGCGTCAGACGGGCATGGGCGGACGGCACCCCTTCATCCGTGCGGGCCGCGGTGCCCGTGCTCCGCGGGGGCGGAGGCCTCACGTCTCTCCCCGTGGTCGCCCTCACACCACGTGCGCCGCGAGGAAGCGCTGCAGCAACGACGCTCGGAACGGCGCACACGCTGCCGCGGCAGACGGCCGCTTTGTAGCGTCGTCGCGTACGGCTTGCGGCCGCCACCAGCGTCGCGCTGCCGCCGCTCCCACTCGCTAAGGGCGCCACCCAGGCGACTCGGTCGCCCACATCGGGTGTCGCGCGTCTGCGTCGTGAACGCCGGTGCTGCCGGCGACCGCGGAGTCCGTCCTCCGGGGCAGTGCCGCCACGGCGCACACACCGTGGTGCCGCTGCCAGCCGCAGCGAAATGCGGCACGCTACTCGGTCAGCACATCGGCCATGAGGACGCACAACAGGGGGGCCGGGCAGTCGCTCTCGCCACACTCGCAGGACGCAGTGGCGCCGTCACCCGACAATGAGCACCAAGAGAAGAGGCTGCTTGGGTTAGGCAACACAAAGGCACAGTCGACGGTGCGGTCAGAGCCCGCGGCGCCTCTGTCTGCTCACCACTCTGAAAATAGCCGTGGCTGCTTCCAGGCGCGGATCGCGACGCTGAGTGACCGTTAGTCCTCCGCCGTCTCAGCGGCCTAGCTGTCACCGGACGTGTTATTGTGAGCAGGGGACAGAGATGCCATGGAGGTGACTCTTTCTGAACCAGATGCGGAAGTGAGAGACGCCCATGAGGTGGTGCTACCAGAATAAGATGCGGAAGTGAGAGACGCCCATGGAACGCTGCTCCCCGCATGAGATGCGGACGTGAGAGACGCCCATGAGGTGCTCGTCATATCTTCCTTATCCACAGCCGCCCGCGCTGCCGCCAGCGACGCTGGTGGCGTACTGACTCGGAGGCGAGCAACGGACGCGGCCGGGCCCACCGACATCGGGCCCACTCCAGCAGCCGCAGCCGGGCCCACGGACAGCGGACCCACGCCAGCAGCCGCAGCCGGGCCCACCGACATCGGGCCCACGCCAGCAGCCGCAGCCGGGCCCACCGACATCGGGCCCACGCCAGCAGCCGCAGCCGGGCCCACCGACATCGGGCCCACTCCAGCAGCCGCAGCCGGGCCCACCGACATCGGGCCCACTCCAGCAGCCGCAGCCGGGCCCACCGACATCGGGCCCACGCCAGCAGCCGCAGCCGGGCCCACCGACATCGGGCCCACGCCAGCAGCCGCAGCCGGGCCCACCGACATCGGGCCCACGCCAGCAGCCGCAGCCGGGCCCACCGACATCGGGCCCACGCCAGCAGCCGCAGCCGGGCCCACCGACATCGGGCCCACTCCAGCAGCCGCAGCCGGGCCCACCGACATCGGGCCCACGCCAGCAGCCGCAGCCGGGCCCACCGACATCGGGCCCACGCCAACGGACGCGGCAGGGCCCACGGACAGCGGACCGACGCCAACGGCGGCCGCTTGTGGCTCAGCGCACGCGGTCAGCGCAAGCACAGCCACGACGCACGCCAGCAGCGTCGCAAGCACACTCGCACGGCTCATCTTCATGGTGCTCCTTCACAGGGGGACTCGTGGAAGGTATGCGCGCACGCGGGGCGAGGGGGTACGCTCGTACAGCTGTCAGCGAGAGAGGGCAGCACCGGAGATGGGGGTGTTAAAGGGGGCGAAGGGCGTCGGCGGAGGGAAGAGAATCGGTAGTGGGGAGAGCGATGGCGCACTTTTTGTATGTCTGAGGCGTGCGTGTGCGTGTGTGGGTGAGGGTCAGGGCGCACGGCGGGAAGCCGCGTGGCGTAGGCCGGGTCACAGACGCATCGAGAGAGGTGTGGAGGAGAAGTGGGAGGGGAGTCGGCAGAGAGAAGGGCGTGCGGCAAGCACAGAGGCGACGGGCCGCGAGGGCGGCCTGCAGCAGCACGCGCATGCTCACAGCCGCGGACGCGTACGCACATGCACAGTTGCTGACGGTGTGAGGAGGTGTGTCGAAGGCGCGTGGGCTTCGGGGGCGCCACAGCGCCAAGACGTACGGCGCGGCGGCCGGCAACGCGTATCGCACTCATCGGCGTCGCCCAGCCCGTACGCGCGCACCGACCGGAGCTGGCGAGACGGCAGCGGATTCGCGGGGCGCTGTATTGCCAAGTGCAGCCGCAATCGGCAAGAGAGGGCACAGAAGGACGAGAGAGTGGGTGAGTGAGGGAGCAGCAGCAGTCGGGGGCCCGCTTCGCACACCAGGGCGCGCTACCGCGCCGGCGACGGAATGCCGCCATGATGGCCCCGCGCGCAAATCCACCGAGGTCGCGCGAGGTGCCGAGGGCGCCCTGGCAGTCGGGCCCAATGGCGTAGACGGGCGCTTCAGCGGCGCAGCAACGGCCGGGCTGCTGCGCACCCAAACGGCTGCGCTACGCCCCTCCTCCGCTGCAGCGTGGCAGAGGCGCCTCCCCACGCGCTGGTGGCGGCGCGTCCCGCGGACTGGCTCAGAGGCGTCCGCTGCAGAAGGCGACGTCCCCAGGTGACAGCTTCGCGGGCGCCCGTCGGGCGATCGTTGCACGGCCGGCGCAGATGCGGCCCTTCCAAGAGCGCCGGCCGCGAATCCAAATGGAGCGCGTCGCGCCACTGGATAGGGCGGCGTGCGCACTGACAAGCCTGCTTGCCTGTGCAGGTGCCGTTGCCCTCGCGCCGGCTGCGGAAGCAGTGCCGCACAGCGCCGCCGTGGCTCCTCGGCATCCGGCGACCCGCTCAGGCACAGACTCCACGGCGCGGCATCGGCCATCGCCGCCGACATCCGCACTCCGCTCCGCCGAGGCAGCGTGAGCGTGCGCTGGCCTCGGCAGCGAGGGGAAGGACCGCGACGGTACGCCGCCACTGGCAGAAGCAGCAGCGGCACCCGCAGCCCCCACTGCCGGCATGGCGCGACTACCACCATGTGGCGTTGGCGCACCAGGCGGCGCGGAAGGATGCACGCCCGTTGCTGTTGCACCTGCAGCGGCGCCAGGGGCTCCCAAGAGGGTCTCGCGCGCCTCCAGCACCCGGGTGGCAAGCAGGCGAGGGCCGCACACGACAGCGTAGCCAGGCGTCAACGGAGAGCCGGGGAGGAGGCCCCCAACACCATCGAAGGCGGCGCCGACACGCCTCGTAGTTGCAGTACGCTCCCCGACCGCCAGCGGCACGAATGAAGCAAGACGCGCCGGCTCCGTCGACGGCCCACGGTCACGCGGGTCGCTCCGAGGGCAGCCGGCCGGCGCCGTTCCATGACGCCTAGACGGCGCACCGGCCACTGCCACCGGCCTCTGCGACGCCCGCGGACCCCGTGGCCCTTGTCCACGCCGATGCGCTTCGTCTGCGCACCAGCGGCTCTGGCAATCGCTCAGGGTGTCGAGCCAGCACCGCAGCCATTCCAGCACGGCGTGCATCGCCGCCGCGCCTCGACACGCTTCCCGGCCACCACCACCGTCGCTCGCAGTGCCCGAGGCGCTAGCGATGCTCGCGCTGCACACGCGCGCGCAACCCAGAAGCTTTGCGCACGGAAGGCGGTGTCAGCAGAGTCCCAGACAGGCCGACCTCCCTGCCAACAGAGCTGGGCACACAACGCACAAGGTTGACACCACCTGTGAACGGGCTTGCTGCCGCCCTGCCATCCCCGCGGCGTGACGGCGGCGGGTGGCCGTCGTCGCGCTCGGTCACTTACTGCGCCGCCGAGCGCAGCGGGGAGTGCGTGGCGACCGGCGAAGAAGACAACGGCGCGGCGGTCTCACCAACCGCGCGGCGAACGACACACCCCTGACGGCGCCACAGGCCCGGCGCGTGCCGCGCACCATCAGCCGACGGCGCAGCACCACGGTGGGCCCTTCACCCCCGGCGCACCCCCACACAGGCGACAACGAGGCGCGGGACTTGCGGGCAGCATTCGCCTCAGAAGCTGCACAGCCTGTCGCGCGACGCCATGTGCGTCGGCGGCACTGCTCATGCGCTGGCGGTGCCTCCGAGTACGGCCCGGTTCGATGCAGGAGGCGCCACCGCCGGCTCGCCATGCGGCAGGTGGGAGCGGTGGGCGGCTTCCGTCAGCGACGGTCGCGGCACCGCCATCACCACCGCTACCACGGCACCCCACAGCCCCCTCCGTTGGTGTGGCTACAGGAAGCCGCCGCGCGGCCAGCTCCGTCATCTCAGGACCCGTGCTGCGCCACCGAATTCTTGCCAAGCCGTTCTCATCCTCTCTCTCATCCCCACCGGACCCCCGACGGTGCTCTGAGGTGACAGCGGCGCGGACAGCGGCGATCTCACCCCGAGACAGCGCGAAGCTACTGGAGATGGCGCCGTCGATGACCCTCGTGATGCGCCGAGCGCCTGCCGCGTCTCGTCGGCCCGCTGGGCCTCGCACGAGCGGCGCTCCCTCGCGCTGTCGCTGTTGCTCCGCAGCCTGTGGCACGCAAGCGGCAGCGTCTGCGCCAAGAGCAACGGTGGGTGAAGCAGCGCCGGCGCCTGCAACGGCGGCCGCGCACCGTCCACCTCAGGAGCACCGTGCGATCCGCGGGCGGCGCCCTCGTCGTCGTCCGCGGCGCCGACGGCGAGATGGTCGGAATGGGACCGTCCCCAGCGGCTGCAGTGACGGTGGTGGTCCTCATCACGACCGTAGCGGTCGGAGGACGCCACGGATGTCACCCCTGCCTCGCTCAGCGGCGCACGCCGTCCCGCCGCGTGCGAGAGAGACGCGCAACTCGCCAAGTCAGGCGACCGCAGCGGCAGTGTCGACGTGCTGCTCTTCACGCGTGCATACCGTAGCGCCCGATCGCAGTGTGGTCGGGTGTCCATCACTCCCCGGGCGCCATCACCAGAGAGGGGCCCCAGCACGAGCATCCCAAGCGGGCCACAGCGGGCACCGCGTGCTCCCGTGCCGGGAGACACCTGTGGCGGCGTTGCGCTCAGCACTGCCGGGTGCCAGCTCCGTCTGCGCAGTCCCGCGCAGCGGTGATGACCTCTCCGTCCCGGCAAAGGCGTGACACATCAGATGCATTCGTCCCTCTAGCCACCGGGTCGCGGGTGCACCACCGGCGACCACAGTAGGCCCACCTGCTCTTGCATCACCCTCCAGTAGCGAGGCCTGGGGTCTCCGCTCGCCCACTCCGCCACTGGTGCGCTCGCTCTCCGCCGCTGGGCGTGACGCGCCGTCGGACGACGGTGCCGTCCTCACCGGCAGGATCGACTCACGGCTCGGCAAAGCGCCGACAAGCTCGCCGATGGCCTGACGCTGCGGCGACCCTGCCGCGCGGGCGTTCGGCGGTGGTGGTCTGTGCGTCCTCTTCCCCTCGCTCAGTGAGGGCGCTGATCCGCTCTCGCCCACCGCCATCTGCTTTGGCCCACTGCTGTCTCCCCCAACGCCGCCACGTGAGCGGGTTGCGCTGCAACGGGCGTCATGGCGTTCGCTCCCACCATCAGTGCCGTCCAGCCCCACGGCATCCCCCAGCAACTTCGTCCCCCGGCCAGCAGCGCTGCTGCCACTGCTAGAAGACGACGAAGACGAGCCGATTGCGATATCCGTCATGGCTCTGCAGAAGGGGAGGGGGGAGGGGAAGGAAGGGGGCCGCAAGCTCAAGGAGCGAGAGAGGTGGAAGACGGCAACGCCTAGCACCTGCGGCCCCGGCAACAGCAGGCTGTCGCGCCACTGCCTGTGCACCTGTCAGTCAGTCAATCTGTGTGCGTGCGCGGGATCGGCAGACCGCCGTGTCCGTCAGGGAAGACAGACAGGAGGAGCGAAGCAACGCGAAAGGCACACGAGAGGGCGCACAAAGGAGGTGAGGGCCGTCGGCGCGCGGAGATGCCGACACGGGCACAGAGGCAGGCGAGACGAGGGCAGCACGCGCGCCAAGCACAGAAAAGCCGCAGCCCCTCCGCCAGCCGCACCGACGAGTCGAGCCGGCAGAGAAGAGAGGCGGTGGGGTCCGGAGCACGAGGGAGAGAGCTGACACGCGTGGCGCTCTCCCCTCCCCTCACCCCCTCGCACCATGGCGGCGCGAACGGTGCGCACACACGCTCGAGGTGCCGCCTTCACCTCTCTTTCCCCGCTGCGCTCCTGCGGAGGGCGCACCACACACCTGGCGCCGTTGGCCACCTCCACTTCCCTCCGGCTGCCCGCCTGCATGCCCGCTTTTCGGCGTCGACGCCTATCGGCTTAGCGGGGAGGGAGGGCGCAAGAGGAATGGGATGGCGGCGTGGCAAGCAGCGCCGCTGCCCGTCGGCCTCTGACAGCTGTGCCGGCGTACGCGCACACGGAGAGAGGCGAAACAGAAGAGAAACGGTGTGGCCCGGCAGCGGCAAACGAGATCGGAGGTGCAGTCCGCGCCTGTTGCAGCAGGTCGAGCAGCAACAAATGGGAGTCAGCCGCACGAGGAGGAGAGGGGAAGGCACGGGAAGAGGGGGACGAGAGGGACCGAAAGATGAGAGAGAGAGGCGGGGCGAAACATGGGGAAGGGGGCCCAGCGACCAACGCGCAAACGCAGGGGCGAGGAAGGGAGGGAGGGGCGCAGAAGCCGCCCACGGTGCCGCGGACACAGAGAGGGGGCAGCGGCGCACGCCGTGCTCGCCCATGTAAGCGGCCAGTCTTCGCCCCTTCGGCGCGGCGGGCGCGCTCGCATTGTTCTTCTCGCCCCTCATCGTGCGCTTCGTGTCCATTTCCTTTGTGTCTCATCGAGCACATAATAGATTTGCTCTCGAGCACCGCGGAGAGACGCCGAGAAGTAAATAGAGACGTAACCACTGCCCACCCACAACGGACAGGCCCGCGAGCGCACACGCACGTACAGCCACAGCGCACACCGCAGGCTGCGCCCAGGACCGCGCTCGGCACCACCGTCACGCAGCCAACGCACAATCGCACTGGGCTCGTGCGCACATTCCTTGAACAGCCCACGCGGCACGCAGTCGGCCGGCACCACCGTCACCATGGCCGCACGCCCAGTCCTGTCCGCCGGTGCCACGAGTCGGCAGCCTTGCACGGGGGCAGGCTGCTGGCTCTCGGCGTCCCGCGCAGAGTGGGGCACCAGGCCCTCGTACCGCGGCCAGTGGGCGGCAGCCGTCCGCCTTGAGCCGAAGCACAGGTATACGAAATACAAGAGAGAAAGAGGAGAGGGGGGTGATATCAGCATGGAAACACACTGCAGCCGAAGTGAGAAATGTTCGGCCGCTGAGAAAGCACATTTGTCACGAGATGAGAGAAGAGGAATGATGGACGAAAACAGAAGAGGGGGGAGGGGAAGAGGACAAAGAGAAGAGATGAGAGAGACCGTCGGCCGGAGCACTCGCGGCACACCGGCAGACGCGCATGCGCATTGACAAGGGCAACAGGATGTGCAACGACAGCGCGTGCGCGTGGGGGTGTGCGTCGTGGATCACGTCTGGGGTACTCGTCGCCTTCGGTGTTGAAAGAGAGAGAAAACGAAACGAGTTCACGCCTGCCGCCACGTCGCCGCTGTTTGGCCTGCCCCCTCCCCTCTCACCCACCGGCACTCCTGCACATAGTGCAGACAGAACAGAACCCGGCCGTACGGCCGTCGCGAAGCGGAAGTGGAGAGGAGGGGAGTGCGCACACGTCAAGCGCGAGGGGTCAGCGCGCCACAGACGGCGGATGCGGAGCCATCGAGCGAGGGCAGTGTGAGTCGTTCACTTATAAAAGGAAAACAGAGAAAACAGAAAAGAACGAAGCAGTTAGAGAAAAGAAGTGCGCAGAGGGCGCAGACTTCCCGTTCATCGCGCCCCACTCCACACACAGCGAGCAGGCCTGCGAGCGCATGCGCACGCTCAGCCATAGCGCACACGCCCCGGCTGCGCCACGGCCACATCCGGGTCTTCCGCAACGAGCCGCCCGCCGCTCCGTCAGGCTATGCGCCGGCGGGCTCTGCGCCACCTGCCCCGTCCATTCCGCGCACGCGCGCTGCGCAGGCGGCGTCAGACGGGCATGGGCGGACGGCACCCCTTCATCCGTGCGGGCCGCGGTGCCCGTGCTCCGCGGGGGCGGAGGCCTCACGTCTCTCCCCGTGGTCGCCCTCACACCACGTGCGCCGCGAGGAAGCGCTGCAGCAACGACGCTCGGAACGGCGCACACGCTGCCGCGGCAGACGGCCGCTTTGTAGCGTCGTCGCGTACGGCTTGCGGCCGCCACCAGCGTCGCGCTGCCGCCGCTCCCACTCGCTAAGGGCGCCACCCAGGCGACTCGGTCGCCCACATCGGGTGTCGCGCGTCTGCGTCGTGAACGCCGGTGCTGCCGGCGACCGCGGAGTCCGTCCTCCGGGGCAGTGCCGCCACGGCGCACACACCGTGGTGCCGCTGCCAGCCGCAGCGAAATGCGGCACGCTACTCGGTCAGCACATCGGCCATGAGGACGCACAACAGGGGGGCCGGGCAGTCGCTCTCGCCACACTCGCAGGACGCAGTGGCGCCGTCACCCGACAATGAGCACCAAGAGAAGAGGCTGCTTGGGTTAGGCAACACAAAGGCACAGTCGACGGTGCGGTCAGAGCCCGCGGCGCCTCTGTCTGCTCACCACTCTGAAAATAGCCGTGGCTGCTTCCAGGCGCGGATCGCGACGCTGAGTGACCGTTAGTCCTCCGCCGTCTCAGCGGCCTAGCTGTCACCGGACGTGTTATTGTGAGCAGGGGACAGAGATGCCATGGAGGTGACTCTTTCTGAACCAGATGCGGAAGTGAGAGACGCCCATGAGGTGGTGCTACCAGAATAAGATGCGGAAGTGAGAGACGCCCATGGAACGCTGCTCCCCGCATGAGATGCGGACGTGAGAGACGCCCATGAGGTGCTCGTCATATCTTCCTTATCCACAGCCGCCCGCGCTGCCGCCAGCGACGCTGGTGGCGTACTGACTCGGAGGCGAGCAACGGACGCGGCAGGGCCCACCGACATCGGGCCCACGCCAGCAGCCGCAGCCGGGCCCACCGACATCGGGCCCACGCCAACGGACGCGGCAGGGCCCACGGACAGCGGACCGACGCCAACGGCGGCCGCTTGTGGCTTCAGCGCACGCGGTCAGCGCAAGCACAGCCACGACGCACGCCAGCAGCGTCGCAAGCACACTCGCACGGTTCATCTTCATGGTGCTCCTTCACAGGGGGACTCGTGGAAGGTATGCGCGCACGCGGGGCGAGGGGGTACGCTCGTACAGCTGTCAGCGAGAGAGGGCAGCACCGGAGATGGGGGTGTTAAAGGGGGCGAAGGGCGTCGGCGGAGGGAAGAGAATCGGTAGTGGGGAGAGCGATGGCGCACTTTTTGTATGTCTGAGGCGTGCGTGTGCGTGTGTGGGTGAGGGTCAGGGCGCACGGCGGGAAGCCGCGTGGCGTAGGCCGGGTCACAGACGCATCGAGAGAGGTGTGGAGGAGAAGTGGGAGGGGAGTCGGCAGAGAGAAGGGCGTGCGGCAAGCACAGAGGCGACGGGCCGCGAGGGCGGCCTGCAGCAGCACGCGCATGCGCACAGCCGTGCTCGCGTATGCGTATGTGGTGAGGTTCTAGTTTGTGCGTGAAGGTATATGAACAGTGCGCCTGCGTGAGGGTGGCAAGGTGACGCGAGGGGTGGCGAGAGAGGAGGGGGGGAGTCGTTCGCGGAGGTCCCACCACGACCGCCAACGGCAGCGGTTACGTGTGACTCTCGTCCTCGGGCCTGCCAAGCACCTGTGGCGTCGGCCAGTACACATCCCTCCCTCCGTAGCGCTTCCAGAGTCCGGGTGGCATGGAGCGGTAGTTAATCTTGGCTGTCGCGTTCAGGTGCATCTGCTGCTGCGACCGTAACGTCGGAGCCTGGCGA